>NC_035109.1:239485523-239801157 GCF_002204515.2 Aedes aegypti
TGTTAGCCACTGTTGTAAGCATACATACCTTAGGCTGGTTCGATTTCTTTCACAACTGACACACTTCACACCAAGAGGGATTCATTTAGGTTCATATTTATTCATACTTTACAGCAGTGGCTCACAGCTTACACTAAAGAGTTCTTCGTTCATCGTACTCTGATAAGTTCACCTTTTAAATGAGAAATTAGTATTATTGTTTGAAATATGAAATTAAATTAATCGTTAGAATCCATGTTAAGAAAGTTTCCCGCTTTTCGCTCAGTTCGTTTGCACGTTCTGGATCAGCGTGATGTTGTCCCCCTTGAGCATTATTCGACCCAAGGGACGTCGGTTCTGCTTCTTGGTGTTGTATTCCTCAGCTTCGTCCAGGACCAGGTTCATGTACTCGTCGAATCCGACTGGAAATGGGAAAAGCCGGAAGATTATTCAATGGATCTGTTTATTTACTATGAATCCCTATTTGAGGTTATGCAAAAGGTGCCGCAAGCAGGTACTTACCGATGTGTCCTTCTATCCGCAGATGAGTGTTCTCATAAAGCCATACCTGGACGCGGGACCGATTTTGAAGGTATCGGAAAATCAAGTTGATGGGTTGAACCATCACTTTTTGCACTTTGGAGCCTTTGAACGACATTTTTAAGCCGAATTTGCACAACTTTAGCAAGAAAATTAGAGGCAAACGTTCCTTGAACGAAAGACGCGAACGACGATGAAAACAAGCTAGATTTGACGTTTTGTTTGACAGTTTGTAACCATAGTCTTTTTCAAAATATTATAGCGCATGCAATTATAGCAAACCGAAATTTCCGCTCGCTACCAAGCGCACTTCCACAGATTTCTACTCAAAGTGTGATTGTAATCAGAACAGATATTGCGTAGAAATTTTTTAGGTGTACAATGAAATTGAAAATTTTATAGCAGAGCTTTTTCTGCTACTGCCGAGTAGGTGGAAGCACTTTGGCACAAGGTAGACAAAAACACAGTAAAAGATTTCTATTCAATACCTCACTCGCTAAAACAAAGTTACATATAATGTAGTACGACTCATACAAAATCGGTTTTTTTATTGGACGATTATTGTGGCATTTGCGGCCTTCCCCTGAGGGAACAACGCACCGCACTTTTCTCACCCCGTTTACTAGAATTTTATGGGAGAATACCATTATGATGTTTGCTCAAGTGCGGTGCGTCGTTCCATCAGAGGAAATCCGCGTGAAATTTTGCAAGTGCGGTAGCCCGATCAACCAGCAAGTCGCGGTGATGTCCCAAAGCCGGTTGAATCTATCCAGTTATAGGGTTGAGTCAAAGATGTCTTTGCACTGATAAAAATCCACACGCTCGATCTGTGTGTTTAAAATTATGGATCGATTCATGAACGTCCATATTGATTTGCTATGATTTTCTTGCAAACTTCGTGTGTGTTACACATTAAATTCCTTTGTTTTGCTTCATGGATTGATTCATCAGCCGACAACAGGGATTCCATATTTTTTCCACATAATTACTCGAAGCTTTCTCTTCAGATTCGTACACTGAGAAAAATCTACACGTCAAGGTCGTGTGTTTTACTTATAGATTTGCGCAATGAGGAAAACCACATGATTTGAGTGTGGTAGCCATATGGATTTCATCATTGATTTCACGGTATAATAACATGTGTGTCAACATTAGGTTGTCATGTGAAACAAATATGAATTTTCAAATATCAAATCATGAAAACCAACTGATTTGTTTATTGAATTCGAAATGTAGTAGCTTTAGATAGTCATGTGTGATAGAACATGAATGTCATGGGACTGAAAGAAGAAATTTGGTAGAAGAACTTTTGCTCCCCAAAATATGGATCCGAGGCTCCTCTGCTTGTCGCAAGGTCTCTTGATATTTTTTCAAACCATTGAGCCAGCAACAAGCGGGGCGCCGCAAATCCATAATTTGGGAAGCCAGGGATAAGCATATTCCATT
Organism: Aedes aegypti; assembly: GCF_002204515.2. Lineage (NCBI taxonomy): Eukaryota > Metazoa > Arthropoda > Insecta > Diptera > Culicidae > Aedes > Aedes aegypti. The sequence goes on from NC_035109.1 coordinate 239,487,489, forward strand.
TTTTTCGAAACTGAAAGCCAGGAAAATCTGTTAGTGGAATCCGATTTTTCTACTAAACTATACATTATAATCAATGTTTTCTTATAGAAAGGTAGAATTCTCGTATATCGGTCAACTTCACTAATAAAAGAAAAATCGAATTCACAAATATTCATCTAACACTTTCAGCTTCAAAATTTGCTTGTTCTCTTTGGAAGCATGATGATGACTGTCGTTCGACACGAGGTCCAACCGCAATTCAGTTCACTATGCATCCCATGGGTTGATCACAAACAATTTAGAAGCTTTGAACATGGAAATCGATAGCATAGCTCATCGATTTCATCATAACGATCTCATTGCGCAAATCAATGAATTGACCTACTTGAACATGATGATTATGACACAAGATAACCATAAGCAAAACACACTGAATCCATGTTGGAGTGATGATTTATGCGTCCATAAGTTGACGTGTAGATTTTTCTCAGTGTGGTTGATATAGGGAGCCGGATCCTATTCTTGGCACCTTTGATTCACTTCGGCATTGGGTTTTTTTTTGAAAGCTACAGAGCTCATATTTTGCCACAATATGCGTCGTACTAAAGTGCTTCTTGTTGCAAAGTTTCAGATAATTCGGCAAAAAAAAACCCATGCTGTGAACCATGTAAGTGCCCAAGTAGCTCGGCACTGTAGTCTATTTTAAACTGAACTGATTCATATATTACTCACCGGATGCTTTTTCCTGAATTTCCATGACGGCAGCAAGAAATGTGCATGCATTGGCAACCGACATTGTGGCCTTCACGTGCTCTTCGCAGGCGACCTTGAGCTCATCGACGCCCAGATCCTGCGCCAAGGTCATCATTTCGAAAACTTTCGAATCCTGCAGCATGATCTTAATGAATACAACGGGAAACAAATTTAATTATGATTTGAACCCTCGAAATGAAGAAATCTCACTTGACTTACCTTTGCGGTGTAGACGTAAAGAATGAACTGACGGAAGATGTCCGGCTCGATGTGTGGCAGACGGATTGGTGTGGGTGTTCCAGGAGCAGATGGAAGAACCGAGCATCCTGGTATTCGACATATTTCGCCACGTTTTTGGGTTTGGAATGATTTGCATCTACAAAAGGCAACAAAGTGAAAAAGGGTTACAAAGGCGCTTTAGAACAGCTGACTCAAATACGATTAATTTTTATTCTTTCCGACATATTAAGAGTCGATGGTACATACAGTACCGGACAGAATAAAGTACGCATTGGCCGTTTTTCCATACAAAATGATCAAGTTTGGAGTCTTATATCTCGGTTTCTAGTTGTCCGATTGACCTGAAATTTTCACCGCAGCTTGAAAGTAACCTCAAATCAAAGTTTTTCATTAACGAACTTTTAAGTTATCGCAAATCTCAAATTTCGAAAAAAATGACAAAATTATAAAGTAAAAAAAAATTTTAAATGAAAATATTTAGAGCAATATGTCCTTCTGCAAAAATGTACAATTTGATAAGACACACTAGTTTGCAGAACATCATTTTTCGGTAAAACTGATTGTTTTCAAAATATTTTCAAAATTAAATTTTGCAATTTTTTGCAAATTGAGAGATTTTTATAATTTAAAAGATTGTGTTTCAAATGCAATGCTATTTTAATTGAGTAAAATCTATGTTATATCTAGGCTGTGGTGAAAATTTCAGATCAATCGGACCACTAAAAGCTGAGATTCAGATCTCCAAACTTGACCATTTTGTATGGAAAAACGGCCAATGCGTACTTTATTATGTCCAGTACTGTATGTACAGGTCCGTCGCACTCGGGCTCAGATTGGGTACCACTTCTAGTACTGCATTTGGTCCCTCGGTAGTGCAAAAGGTACCCAAGTTTGACAGATCGCAGTACACTTTTCACGGCATTCTAGATTACCTTATGAGCCAAAAAAATTTTGGGCAACTGCAAGGGACATGGAGGTCTTTAATTTGTCTTTGGTATGTATGTTGTATAGGGATGGTTATTTATACCATCTAACAGAGCTTCGCCAACAGACACGAACTGGGTACAGCTTTTATTATGATGGACTAAAAGAAAAAGCGCGTTATTGGATTGTTGGCAATCAACAACAGAATATACAAGTTGACGATCACAGGCCGCGTTTCTTCAATGTCAGCATTTTGACGGACGAACGTTAGGTGATGGAAAGGTGGAAGCAGCACTTTAACGAACAACTGAATGGCGCTGAAAGCGCAGGCAATGAATGTCGAGAGTCGAGGTCGAGGAAATCAATCAGCCTCCACTTTGAGGGAGAATAACCGAACTAACATTAGTATTTGAATAACAGTTTCTTCAGCTGAAGTATGCTCGAGAGTAGTTTGTTCAACTCTTATTAAGAAAATATGTTTGTTGGGAAGCTCAACAACAATAAAGCTGCTGGTAAGGATGGTATCGGAGCTGAACTCATAAAGATGATTTATCTGTATCGGCTAATAGATACAATCTGGGAAACAGAAGAGCTATCGGAGGAGCAGAAAGGGTAATATCAAAGACAAATTAAAGACCTTCATGTCCCTTGCAAATGCCCAAAATTTCATGGCTCATAAGGTAATCTAGAATGCCGTGAAAAGTGTACTGCGATGTGTCAAACTTGGGTACCTTTTGCACTACCGAGGGACCAAATGCAGTACTAGAAGTGGTACCCAATCTGAGCCCGAGTGCGACGCACCTGGTAATATGCATCATCTACAAGAAAGGCGACATACATTGTGTGGTAGTTTGGCTGTTCGTGATGTTCGGCAGTCTCGAAGCAAAGTTGTTTTATTTCAATTCAGGACAGCTCAAGCTACAAATTTTATTGTTTAATTCACGCTCTCTTAGCATATTTCATCACTTACAATTTACTGTCGGAACAGATTTATCAACGAACAAATAGGTCGAATCGATTTGCTCGTTATTTATGATCTACAATTCAATAAATTTAGATTCGCGTAGTTATGAAATGAAATAAACTTATAATTACAGCCGATAACAAATTCAATTTGGCTATTTCTTAATAGTATACTTCGTCTAGTTTTAGGTAGAATTGTATTCAGCTAGGAAGTGACATTAAACTAATTCATCTCTCTCCTCTGACGTTCACCGTATTGGTGATTTTTGAGTCACAGTTTTGGCTCTCTAACCGAGGTGATTGTTGGTTACATTGGTATTAAACTGAGCAGGCCGTGCTTTTGAAAGAGCATTATTAACCAAGCTGTCAAGTAAAAAAGTACCACATCGCCGACGAGTAAGAGCCCACGGCCTGAATCCAGGTAGGAACGGTACGGACCTTAAGTTTGTAGGGATTATGAGAAGCTAGAAGCAGAATATGATTAAAATATGTTCAAGAACTAACGAACATTTAAGCTAGTACCGCAATCTAATCAAATCATAGTAGGCATAGGTTTTTGAAAGGAAAAAATAAATCAGTTTGTTGATGTATTTTGAGAAGAATAAATATGTTTTGACTATGTCGTACTAGTGCTTCCAGTTTCGTTGGAAAATCGAAGTGATCGGAAAAAGTAATCTGATTTAGATAGAAGATCGATATGTAGGAAGCTGGTCACTACATGTCGCAGTTGGTTGGAAGGGCGCAACAGCTCACAAAGGAGAAAGAAAACACGACGTGGTATATCAAATGTTCCATCCTCGATTCGTGCGCGGTTTTGAAAAAGAGTGCGAAGGAAGGTATCCGTTGCGATAAGCGATTCATGCTACGTGCAGTGTGAGTTTTGCGTGTTGAAAATGGATATACGTATTGAAGAAGGTAACATTCGGGATACCAAACAAATGTATTGCTGGCACAGCAACCGTTTTCAATACTTAATTTGTCTAAGGTAAGTGACGATATTAGTTCAACGCCCACCGGCTGACGAACGAAAACGGCTTACGACTAATTGATTTCGCCGCCTCCAAGAATATGGCCATTCGTAGCATCTACTTCCAGCACAGCCTTCCATACCGATACACCTGGAAATCACCACAGCAGACAGAATCACAAATCGACCACGTTCTGATTGATGGACGGCACTTCTCCGACATTATCGATGTCAGGACCTATCGTGGCGCTAACATCGGCCCTGACCACTATCTGGCGATGGTTAAACTGCGCCTAAAACTCTCCGTCGTTAACAACCGTACGTCGACGGCCGCCCCGGTACGACCTAGAGCGGCTTATGCAACCGGATGTCACAGCGGCATTACCGGAAGAGGGTGAGCTGGATGAAGCCCCCCTTGAGGACTGCTGGAGAACAGTGAAGGCAGCCATCAACAATGCAGCTGAGAGCAACGTCGAGTACGTGGGATGGAGTCGACGGAACGATTGGTTCGACGAGGAATATAGGCAGATTCTGGAGGAGAAGAACGCAGCGCGGGCGGTCATGCTGCACGAGGGACCCGGCAGAACGTGGAGCGTTATAAACGGAAACGGCAACAGCAGACCCGCCTGCTTCGGGAGAAAAAATGCCGCCAGTAAGAGACGGAGTGTGAGAAGATGGAACTGCTGTGCCGGTCTCAAGAAACGCGCCGCAACGGCTTCGTGCCGAGAGCCGGGATGTGCAGAGATAAGAATGGGAGCATTTTGTCGGACGAGCGTGAAGCGATCGAAAGGTGGAAGCAGTACAGAATGGCGCTGAGAACACAGGCAATGAAGGTCTGGACAACGGAGGAAGTGCCTTCGTCGGTACTGCGGAGGATGGAAACCAACCAGCCCCCACTTTGAGGGAGGTTAAGGATGGAATGGAAGGAAGGGGTGATATGCCCCATCTACAAGAAAGGCGATAAGTTAGATTGTGAGAGCTTTCGAGCGATCACCATTATAAACGAGGCCTACAAACTATTATCCCAGATCATCTTCCGTCGTCTGTCACCTATAGTAAGCGAGTTCGTGGGAAGTTATCAAGCCGGCATCGTTGACGGCCGATCGACAACGGACCTGATCTTTACTGTACGGCATATCCTCCAAAAATGTCGTGAATACCAGGTCCCAACGCATCACCTTTTCATCGATTTCAAGGCGGCATACGATAGTATCGACCGCGTAGAGCTATGGAAAATCATGGACGAGAACAGCTTCCCGGGAAGCTCATGAGACTGATAAGAGCGACGATGGAAGGTGTGCAAAATTGTGTTAAGGTTCCAGGTGAACATTCCAGTTCGTTTGGATTCTACTGGGGACTACGACAAGGTGATTTTCGTGCCTGTTGTTCAACATTGCACTAGAAGGTGTTATGCGGAGAGCCGGGCTCAATAGCCGGGGTGGGGGTACGATTTTTACGAGATCCAGTCAATTTGTTTGTTTCGCGGATGATACGGACATTGTCGGCCGAACATTTGAAAAGGTGGCAGACCTGTATACCCGCCTGAAACGCGAAGCAGCAAAAGTTGGACTGGTGGTGAATGCAGTCAAGACAAAGTACATGCTAGCTGGTGGGGCCGAGCGCGACAGGACTCGCCTAAGTAGCAGTGTTACGATAGACGGGGATACGTTCGAGGTGGTCGGCGAGGTGGTCATCAGTTTAAGTAGGGCCTACAATGGCCTCCACAAGAAGCTGCGGTCAAAATAGATTCACGCCCGCGCCAAATGTATTATGTACAAAACGCTCTTAAGGCTGGTAGTCCTCTACGGGCATGAAACGTGGACGATGCTGGAGGAGGACTTGCAAGCACTTGGAGTCTTCGAGCGTCGGGTGCTTAGGACGATCTTTGGCGGTGTGCAGGAAAACGGTGTGTGGCGGCGAACCACGAGCTCGCCCAACTCTTCGGCGAACCCAGTATCCAGAAGGTGGCCAAAGCTGGAAGGATACGATGGGCAGGGCATGCTGCAAGAATGCTGGACAGCGACCCTGCAAAGATGGTGTTCGCTTCGGATCCGGTTGGTACAAGAAGGCGTGTAGCGCAGCGAGGTAGGTGGGCGGATCAAGTGCGTATCGATTTGGCGAGCGTGGGGCAGAACCGAGGATGGAGAGATGCGACCACGAGTCGAGTATTGTGGCGTGAAAGTGTTGTTTTAGTGTTATCTGTTTAGATGTTAACTAAAAAACGCAGCGCGAGCGATAAGTACTGCGGTAGGAAATGTTGAACGATACAAACAGAAACAAAGGCAACAAACCAGCCTATGGACATGGCCTATATCAACTGCAGCGATTTGTAGTAGAAGGGTTGGAATCCGAATAGATGAAGCAGCTGTATCGTTCTCAAGAAACTCTACGCATCCCGCAACGGCTTCGTGCCGCGGGTCATAATGCTCAGAATAAGGATAAAGGAATCTTGATGGACGAAATTGAAAAGTGGAATCAGCGCTACAATGCAGGTGTTCAATGGCGCATAGGGAGAACAGCAAAGCAAAAGGAGGAAAGGCTTCATCTGTACGGAGGATGAGCTACGACAATAAGTGAAGTCAAGGTAAAGATTAGGTCAGATTTTAAAAATGTTTGAAAATCCAATCTTCCATATCATCTATACCATCCTTACCATAAAAATAGTGTTCTGTGAAATTTTCAGCTTTCTAGGTGGTGATTTAAAGGTGGCCCAAAGGCAAGGTAGGTTTATATGGAAATTACTATGGAGAAATATTGAAAAATATTTCAAACACATTAGTACTAGAATGTAAGTACAAACTCATCATCCTATAGTGAAAACTCATTCTTCAAACCATAATAAAGAAATTTCCTGAAGAGGAGAATACAATTTGATGGATAGGAGAATAGATATTCATGAGTTTGTTTGCTGTTATCTAGCTTCTTATGGGATTATAGCCTTGCAAACATCTACAAAAATTCCAAACAAAATTAGCTGAAAAGGGATTTGTTTCTTCAGTAACATCTTTCAGTAAGGTTTGAATTACAAGTTTTCACTCTGGGATGATCAATTTGTACATACATTACTGTACTAACGTGTTTGGAACATCTTTCAAAATGTTTCCATAGTAATTTCCATATAAACCTACATTGTCTTTGGGCCACCCTTAAATCACCTCCTAGAAATCTGAAAATTTCTCAGAACACTCTTTTTATGGTTTTTGTTGAAGATTAACGCTTAACTTTTGGTTCCGCTATATTTACATCGATCGTTACTAACCTTGCCATCAATATGATCCGATGAGCGAAGATCCTTTCTTCACTATTCCCAAGAATAAACACCACATCCGCTGTGTCCTGATCTTCGGATAGTTTCTGCAGGTCATCCAACAATTGTGGCAATCCAGCCAGTACCTTGTCACAGATCACAGACTGCGCACGGCTTCCCATCTTCTCAGAGTCACTGTGGTAGCTAATTTCGTATTTCATTCAATCGGAATTTACTATCGATTTGATTCTCAAAATAATGCCTAACGATTTTCACACTCGCCGGTAACCGCTTGGAACGTTCAACGGATTCTTCCGATTCGTAAACAAAACGAGTAAACAACCACACGACACGTTTTTCTACTCGCTAAGGAATGATCACGTTTTTATGTTTTGATCGGTGTCTCGCCTTCTTACGCAATACGCGGACTACATACAGATCGCAAAACTGAGCATAAACAAAACACGTGCGATAAAAACAACCAACATCACTAGAAGAGAGAACGCGACGATCCTGAGCTTATGTTTGTGCAACAGGTAACCGAACTCTTTTGCACCTCACTCACACCATCCGAAAGCATAAGCCAACAAAAATAATGATCCTCAAATCAGTGAAACCGATCACGGCTGGGTTATGGAAAATTCTGATAAAACGACCTGTTTTACACAAATTAAAAGTGATCGTTACTGATAAGTCACTGAACATAAACTGAAGATCACTTGAACACTAATTTTATTGGATTCTTTTACGAAATTGCGGAGATTTGGGCGTAATTAGGCACCGAACCTGGTCCAATCATGAACAACTGAAGACACTGAGCGACCAACTGAACACAAACCGGCAGCCAACCAGATAGCCAGCAGCAGCTCAATCAACTTTCATCGTCTTTTCTTTGGGATTCCAGACGAACCATCCAGGTATGGCTTGGGCGATCTCGTCTGTAGCTGTTGGAGCTCTTTTCTGTTTTATGTTTTGATCGCTTCTTTAATACGGTCTGGTTCTGGTTTTCGTGGATGATTTTGCACCGAAATGATCGAAATTTGAATGAGTTTGGTGGAATACTCTATTTGAATCCGTTTATTTCGAATGTTCATGGAGATAGTTGTGTACGAGTTTAGATGCGAGTGGCCATAGATATAGCCAGACTGAGTACTTGCGGTATGTTTTATTGTAGCTATTAAAAACAAGGCCAATACTAAGTTTTTCAGAGTAGTTATTAACATTTTTTCCAGATGTTTTCGTTTCGATGAGGTCTTGAAAATAATAAGGACTCAAACCTTTGTTTGAAATTAGGAAAATAAATTTTTAATTTTTAATATTTAACGGAAATTATTTAAGGTGAAGATGAATCGAAGCCAAAGTTCAAATTTTCAAGAGCACGGATCTGGAGAACCAAACATCCGTTTAAGCTGAAAACTTAATCGATTGGTCACTAGCTGGCGGTGACCAATCGATTAGGTTTTTAGCTCAAACGGATGTTTGGTTCTCCAGATCGGTGCTCTTGAAAATTTGAACTTTGGCTTCGATTGATCTTCACCTTAAACGTTTTACTCTAATTGTTTAGTGTTAACACTACACTGAAATGAATTTTATTGTAGAAACTACTGAATCCATGGTAAAATTAAGAACTGCACCAACGGTTTTCAACCGACTACATTAATCTGTTAACTCTACCAAAACATAGTCAACATCACTACACAAGAAAATTTCTTCTGTTGATTTAACCAGAATTGTAGTATTTTTGACTAGAAACATTCTTGATTTGAGAAGTTTAGCATCATACTTTTGACCCCACTGTGTTGTACGGTGGGTGTCACGGATTGAAATACAATGCTTTGTAGTGGATGCTACTATGGACATAGTCAAATTTACTGCACTGCTCAGTGATTTTCACCAGATTATAGTAAACTTAACAGATTTTTGTAGTCGGTTGAAAATCGTTGGTGCAGTTCTTAATTCTACCATGGATTCGGTAGATTATACAACACAATTTGTTTGCGTGTAGCAGTGAAGTGAACCAGTCTTATGTGGAAAATTATATGATTCTGTAAATCTTATGGTTGATGATCGCGATCCTGGTATGAAAATTATATGGCAGGATTTTTAGAAAGAAATTAAGAAACGTTTTTCACAATTAAGAAACAAAAAATTTGAAAATAAAATTTCTCAATTGGACCCTGGCTTTAAACCCTTCTGGAAATTATTTAATATTTTGAAAAAAACCTCAGAAACCAATACCGGCATTGAAAGAGGAAAACAAATTATTAATAACTAATTGCGAAAAAGCTCAAAAACTTGCTATGCAGTTTGAAAGCGCGCATAATTTAAATTTAGGACTCACTAGTCAAGTTACTCAGGACTTCGAAAATATTCTCAATCAAGAGAACGTTTTCGAAAATTGCTGGGAGACTGATTTGGAGGAAGTGAAAACTATTATTAAAAATTTCAGAAATATGAAAGCTCCTGGCGATGATGGAATTTTCGACATCCTCATCATGTAACTTCCAGAAAGAAGCTTATCATTTCTTAGTTGATATATTTAACAAATGTTTTCAATTAGCATATTTTCCTGACAAATGGAAGAATGCTAAGGTTGTACCAATTTTGAAACCAGACAAAATTCCTGCAGAAACTTCTAACTATCGTCCTATTAGTTTGCTTTTCTCCATCAGTAAACTTTTTGAAAAGGTCATTTTGAAAAGAATGATGGATTCCGCCATGGACATTCAACCACTAATCAACTTTTACGTGTAACAAATTTGATCCGTTCCAACAAATCTGAAGGCTATTCTACTGGTCTTGCTCTTCTAGACATAGAAAAAGCATATGACAGTGCTTGGCATGAAGGTTTGATTGTAAAATTAAAAAACTTCAATTTTCCAACACACATTGTTAGAATAATTCAAAGTTATCTATCAAATCATACACTTCAGGTTAATTATTTGAACTCCAGATCTGAAAGACTTCCTGTAAGAGCTGGTGTTCCCCAAGGCAGCATTTTGGGACCAATATTATACAATATTTTCACATCTGACTTACCTGAGTTACCTAAGGGATGTCAAAAATCCTTGTTTGCGGATGACACAGGCCTCTCCGCCAAAGGACGAAGTCTGCGTGTCATCTGTAGTCGATTGCAAAAAAGTTTGGATATTTTTTCTTCATACTTGCAAAAATGGAAGATTTCTCCTAATGCTTACAAAACTCAACTAATAATATTCCCACATAAACCAAAAGCTTTTTATTTGAAACCTTCAAGTAGACATGTTGTCACGATGATAGGGGTTCCAATAAATTGGTCAGATGAAGTTAAGTATCTAGGGTTTATGCTAGATAAGAATTTTACTTTCAAAAATCACATTGAGGGCATTCAAGCCAAATGTAACAAATATTTAAAATGTCTCTATCCCCTTATTAATAGAAAATCAAAACTTTGTCTTAAGAACAAGCTTTTGATGTTCAAACAAATTTTCAGGCCAGCCATGTTGTATGCTGAACCAATTTGGACTAGCTGTTGTAATACTAGGAAAAAAGCTCTGCAGAAAATTCAAAATAAAAATTTGAAAATGATTCTGATGCTTCTGATGGTATAGTACCAATGAGTTACATAGAATATCCAATGTTGAAACATTGGGACAAATGTCAAATAAAATTATTAATAATTTGAGGCAAAAATCGTTACAATCTTCTATTGCCACGATCAATGGGTTATATGTTTAGGTTAAGTTAGCTTAAGTTAATTGAAAACGTTTTTTTCTCTTATGAGCAGGTGAAATCAACTCACCTGTAAAAAATCTGAACTGCTACGGCAAATGAAATGTAATATGTTGTTAACAAAATGTTAGTAAAATCTTAAATTTGTTTTACCAAATTAGGATGATAGTGTTGCCTAATAACACTTAACACCTAGATATAAGAAATGAATGTAATTTTTTGAAATGATTCAAATAAAGAAATTAAAAAAAAGAATAAAATATATGTATTCACAAAAATAAGATAATCAATTGTTCAGGAAATCATAGCTCGAATCCAATCCAATACGGGCTCCAATTACTCAAGCATTCTTATCTGCGAAGAAAAGCTCTCATTCCTCGTTAAATGGAATTGTTTATCAAGACAATCATGTGGTTTGAATGGATGATGAAAACGAAGAAAATATAATCACGCATTCCTAAATCAAATATCAATCAGTATCAGTGTGCTTGGATTATATGTACATACGACGAGTGGATATTTCTGCTTCCGTCGTGGCATCATCAGAACAGCAATGTTTGTGCTTGTGGATATCATCCTTTCTCGAAGAATGGATTCGGAACACCATTGGTCAGAAATCTCATTCTTCATATGAATTCAGCATCTAACAATGGCAAGCAGTGAAAGAAAACGTAATTAATTTTGGGTCGGAACTCATTCCTGCTTCATTTTTGCTATTCAGAAGTGTAGAAGTATCGAACAATAATTTAGAAAATAAAAAAATTATAACAATTATCGACGAGCCATATTTGTGGCATTCACACTTTGGGTGAACATATGGAAATTCGTTTGAGGAGGACAATCTGTTTTGATGATTCCAAACAGGAGGATACTCTGATTAAATAGGAAGATATCGTGAATTGCGCAACATAGGTTGCTAGTCACAATGGAGCAGGATAGAGTTACGTGGTGTATAGCTGGATGTTTTTCCAAGCAAGTCCTGATTTTACACCTCTTCTAACCTCTACCCACTTATATTGTTTTAATAGTGTTGTCGCACTTCTAGCAAAGCTAGAAACTTTCACCTATCCCGGCTATCTAGGATGCTAATGCGGTTTGGGCTCTGTGGTTCTCATTCAACGGTCTATTGCGGATGCACTATATATGGAAACTAGTCTGGCGGCCAAAAATGTTTTTTCCGTCTCATGTCATATTTATAAGTTTTTTTTTAACAAGATTTCGAGACTAACTTTCGAATAGGGCCTATATCAAAATAAGCTGTTATTGATGGAAAATTTGTAATATATATAGGAAAAAGAAAAAAAGCCATAAATTAAGAAAGTGCAAAACGATTCTTAAGTTTACATCTTAAAGTACCCTTGGATGCCATTCAACAGCTTAAGCACAACAAGGCCGCTGGCAAGGATGGTATCGGAGCCGAACTCATTAAGACGGGGCCCGGACAGGTTGGTCGCTTGTATGAATCGGCTGATAATCAGCCGATGGGAAACGGAACAGCTACCGGAGGAGTGGAAGCAAGGCGTTATATGCCCTATCTACAAGAAGGGCGACAAACAGGAGTGTCAAAATTATTGTGCAATCTCTATCCTGAACGCCTACAAAGTGCCATCCCACATTCTCTTCCGTCGTCTATCACCTATAGCAAACGAGTTATCACAAATAGCAGAGAAATTATCAAGCAGGTTTCATCGACGGCCGCTCGACAATGGACCAGATCTTTTCCGTGCGGCAAATTCTCCCGAAATTCCGTGAGTAAAAGGTCCCTACGCACCATCTGCCCGGCCAGCTGCGGACCATCGTAGGTTAAGACGAAGTAGCCCGTCATTAGTTTTGCCAGCAATGACGACTTTGCTGCGTGCAATTTCAAAGTGATTAAACTCATTCTTGATAGTTTATATTGTCTTGAAAAAGTATCACTGTACACACCAACATACAAAGAGTATGCTGATACTTTTTCAGCTGTGTTAGTGCAAAACCAACTGATTTTCTTTGATTCGAAATCGTGAAATGAGAAAGCAACAATCATCAACGGTGCGTACAAATTTCAATGACATCCTACTTCACCTTAAGTCCACCATCGGGGACGTCCTGCGATTCCGGTGGAGAGAAGCTTCTGGTTCATAGGCGCCCTGACGACCATTTGCCGGTGCTGTTTAGCGATCTACTCAGCTAGTCCCCGACGAAGGACATAGCCTACTTCGACGCGATGTTGGTCGGTTAGGTGCCGGGGTCGGTCCTGCAATTCCGGTTGGAGGATGACTTCCGGTTTGCAGTCGCCTCAACGACTTATTACCGATACGTCCGCTCTACTCGGTCTAGTCCCCGGTGGTGCCGAGGTCGGTCCGACGATGCCGGCTGCCCCAACGACTCAGAGCCATGTGCTGTCCACTGCTTTAAGTGCCGCTGCTCTTCTCGGCATTTTAGTTGTAACACAGACATCAACTGGACGATTATCCTGTTTACTGTGTCCCATTTTTCTTCATCAGCAAACATTCGTTAGACAATATTAGACACACGTATGGCCATCGCTCTGAGCGTACTGTTCAGCCGGGAGCGGTTCCTCTTCGTTTGCAGTGCTGCCACCCACACGGGGCCAGCGTATCTGAGTATCGACGTAGACACGCTTCCCAGTAGCTAGTCGCTTTTTGCTGCTGCTGATCGCTGAATTGTTGGGCATGCTCCGGGATAGAGCTGATATCACGGCCCTCTCACATCAAATCGAGATTCTCGCATGCTGCCTTACGATTGCTTATCATCAATACTTCGGTTTTAGGATGGGCTAACACAAGTTTCTTCCCTCGCATCCATTCTTCCACGGCGTCTACTGCCTCAGTAGCAAGTATCTTTACTTCCCCTAGTGATTTGCCGATAAATTCCAGAATAAATTCTCCGAGGTATTTCTAGAGTAACAACGCTAAAATCTCTATACAAATTCACTAGAGTTATGCCTAGAGGTGTTCGTAGTACAATTCCTAGTCAAATCTGCAAAGAATCTTTGAAATGATCTCTCATGGAATCTCATGAAATCCTGGTAAAATAAATGAGATCAAAAATATTTTGAAAATAACTTGACGAATTCAAGACTTCTTCTTGTAGTAACTCTAGGAAAATTATTAGTAGACTCGTCGTGAGTTTAGCTTTTAAAGCAATTGACAAATAATAACTCTATATCTGGTGAAGTGGAGGACTTATGAAACTCTGGAGCAGTGGCGTAGCTAGAGTTTTGGGGGCTCGGTGCGGAGGTTGATTTGGGGGCCCCTCAAATAGAGGATTGCAAAATATGTCAAAAAGGAGATTGGGCAAATCTGGGCCCGGAATGTACACAGATGACTCATATGTCATTTGAAAGATCTGAATGAGACAAGAAAAAGTTGGTATGGGGTCAAAAATATCCGTCGTGGGAGAAAAAAGTTATTCCGCATGGTTTGAGATGGATTTTCTATGTATTTTATTATAATTTTGCTATATTTTTTATCGATTAAAAATGAAAACATATATTTTTCTGCACCTATATGATGATTAGATGTTCTATGTTTTATAGAAGTGAATTGGGACTTTGATTCAAAGATGAAAAACATTACATGTTAGACCGTAATAACATTAAAAGTCATTTTAAAATACATATGTTTATTCAGTAAAGTTTTCTGCCAGAATGCTATCCACATTATACTAATCACAATTCCTAACGGTTTTATAACCGACCTATACGATATTTTTTGTTCGTAGTAAGGTAATATTACGACTTGTATTCTAAAAAAAGTCAGCCTCATTCGATGAAAAGTAATTGGGAAACAGTGGTGAAAGAAAAGTGTGAGGTGTCTTATAAAAGAACTGACTGTATTGTTTTTGCTGAAGTAAATATTTCTCCAGGACGAATTTTACGAAGAGATCAATAAAACCATCAGCTCAACCCACTCAACCTCAATGAATAACATCATCAGCATCAAAAAACGTTAAATGTGAGTTGAAATGCTCATTGCTAAATGCTACGCAGTAACATATGCGTAGTTTTAGGATTTCATGTGTTTAAATCAATGGCAATCTAGCTCACTAGTATAAACCATCTCGCGCTGTATACCGCATACGTGGATGTTCAGTATCACCTGAGCTCCTACATTATTCAACCAGTCTTAAGTTAAAATGTCAATCATTATTGTTTTACGAATTGGTATACGAATGTCGTGGAGTCCAATGAACTTATTTTTTTCTAATGAGTGCATATCTTATATTATCTAAGTAGATGAAAAAACCGAATTTAGTACTATACCATTTAATTCCACTAGAGTTTGTATCCTTTGACAGATACGCGTATTTCGACCTCAACTGTAAGGCCGTCTTCAGTGTCGTGTACTAGACTCGACTTGTCTAGTACACGACACTGAAGACGGCATTACAGTTGAGGTCGAAATACGCGTATCTGTCAAAGGATACAAACTCTAGTGGAATTAAATGGTATAGTACTAAATTCAGTTTTTTCATCTACTTATAGGTATTCTACTAAACAGCTAGAAGATTTATTATTATTATATTATCTCCTATCTCTCTCCGTCTGTTACCCTCCAGAAACTTGCGTACAAGCCCTTGACAATTTTTATGCAAGTTTTACAGATAGAAAAAAAGACAGATAGATAAGCACTAACGTTTTCTGTAGGCAGAGTATTTAACCCCTTGGCTCTACTCTTCTTGCAGATGTTATAACTGCCAGGTTCTTAAGAATAGTAATTACTATCTGCCGATGCAGACAAGCGATCAACTTTTCCGGGCTCATCTTGATGAGTTCCACTCATATACCATCCGCAACAATTGCTGTGTTATACTTGAGCTGTTGAACGTCATCCCTAACTTCACTCAAAGTGAGATCTGGTTGGCTGCTTTTGTCCAACATTCGAACGTTGAAATGCTCTCCTTTGACTTGAACCTCCGGTCCTGTGTCATCAACACAAGTCTGCAGCTTCCGCTTCTGTGTATGGTGCTTCTCGTTTTTTTTTCCTCTAGAATAATTCTAAACTCTTCAGCAAACCAATCGTACCATAGACTACGTTCAACGCACAATGACTCCACCTGTGAGTTGATGGCTATTTTTACTGTAGTACAATAGCCAAGAAGGGTCTCAGCAAACAAAACCTATTCTGGTTACGCTTGCTAGAGATGTAGAACGATGCTGTGGCGACATCCGTGTAAATCAGACGCTGAAGGTCATGCTGTGGCGGGCGTCGGTACCGTTCATTGTTAACGACAGGAAGTTTGAAGCGCATTTTTATTATTATCAGGTAGTGGGTAGAGTGAATGTTAGCACCACGATAGATTTTGACGTTGATTATGTCGGAGATGTGCAATCTATAATACCTGACCGATTCGAGATTTCATTTGCTGTGGATAACTAGCGATCATCATTGGAACGGAAGGTTATCTTGGAAGTAGGTGCTAGACCATAATGCGTCTTTGTCATCCGTTGATCGACCGTTGATCCTCAACATGCACACTCTTTTGTTGATTGACCACCATCCGATCTCATGTTTTTGCATGTCGTTCATCACGATGAAAGCTGTTTCCAGCTCAAGGGTGTAGCGCAGCTCTGGAAGATGGTATGATTACTTCTAAACATTCACATCATTGACATCCTCATGAGTATTTAGCGTTCTTAGCGAAGCATTTGCCACATGTGCTCAGGCGTCGCCAATGGAGCTGACATTGATAGCAACCCGAAATGGTTCTGCTCGAATTATTGGCAGTTTGTTCACAGCAAACAGTCAAACACTACAGTTACTACTAGTTCAAATGATCTCCTTCTCTGAGAAACAATAGCATGCTAGTATAATGTTATTGATATCAAAGATATTAGTGAGGTAACTGACGCGCGGATTTCCAGCACGCTGAAGCTGTGTACGACAAGCGAGGTATTTCTTCCAGTGTAGTACAGAATACAACAACACAACCACTGTAATGATAAAACGGATATAGTCTAAAAATCCTTCCTGAGTAAACCGCCGGTTTATACAAACATATAGCTAGAACACAGAAATAGGATAATACGATTTGATATTTGTATCCAACTGTTACCTAAAGTGATGTGTTTGTGAAACGCTCATACCTATCTCTTTATTTTTTTTTCACAGTATGTTTTAAGTATTCACATTTCAGCAACTCAAAACGTTCTGAAATCTGTGTCAAATCATAACATTTTTAAAATATTTACAATTAAGATAAAAACATACCTTAGCACATACATAGGCACGAATTCAAAACATTTGAGCAAGTAAATATTATTCAATAGGAACTGTTCAAAACATACCTCTTCTTACACCATTCCAGCACACATAACTTTTTTCTCCCAATACGAATATTTTTGGCCCCATATCAACTTTTTTTTGTCTCATTTAGATCTTTCAAATGATATATAAGTCATCCGTGTACATTCTGGGACCAAACTCCATACATTTTTGCCCAATCTCCTTTATGTTAATATTAATATTAAAAAAAACGTGATTTAAAGGTCAAAATATATTCTGCTAGTAAAAATTAACCCGTACGAGAATTTAGGAATCAAAAAATACCTATGAAATAATTGCTGCAGAAGTTCGTATAAATTTCTGTTTTCAAGGATCTTTGAAGGATAGACAACTTTATTTAAGAGATTTGCAGCCCAAGGCTGGCTAATTTCTTTCGATTTTTGAAGGAATTCTTGGATAACTTTCTGTATGATGTACGGTGTTTAGTAGGTTGCTTACGATTATACCTAGATGAACGCTTTAAAGGCTCGTGGAAAAATATATCAATTCATAGGAAAATAGCTGATGAAACGGCTCTATTTTAGTATTGCGCAAATCATTGATATTTTTTGTGATTTTTTATGTAGATTTAGGAGGCAATCAAGGATGAAATGTTTGATTTTATTATTAATATTATTTTAAGAGGAATCCCAGCTCACTCATAGAGGTATCCTGAGATAAAACTTTGGAATATACCTTTAAAAGCATGCAGGAATTCTGCTGAAGTAAAAATATTTTCCTGGAACTCTGTCAAAATTCCTGAAATTTTTGGATTCTTTTTTTTATTCTTGAGAAACTCCTTATAACAGAAGTCTTGTTAGAATATATAAAAATAATCTTGAAGAAACTGGTAGAATCGCTTAGAAGTTTCTGGGAATATTACTGCTTTTATCACTTGAAGGACTTATCTTAGTAATGGATGAATCCACGAAGTGCTCCCTGGAAAAAAATGAGGGACGTATCTTCGGATTTCGAATGATCCGAGGAATTCCAACTTCTAAGATAAATACCAGATGAAAAATCCTAAAATAAATTTCAGAAAGTATATTTGAAATAAATAAAACAAAGAATCCCTGAAGCTAGTGGTAAAGGAATACTTAGGAAAACCACGGGATTTCTTGACCAACGGTACACCAAGAAATCCCTTTAGTGGTTTTCAGAGGGCTTCTTAGTGGTTTAAACCTTGATAAATTCCTAGAATGATTTCTGTAGGATTTCTTGAACGATCCTTGAGAAAATCCGGGTGAAAATTTTCGGATTTTCTGTGGCAATTTCATTAAAAATCCCTTAATGAATTTACAACCATATAGGAAAGCCAGATATATTATTACTAGCAATATTATAGTGTATTTTTTTTCAAAAATTATTGGAAAAGCCCTACTGGCATTGTTTAGAATATTCTGTACAGTTTACACATGAAAGCGCTGGAAAAAGTTCCCTGGATTTGTTGCTTATGTTTATTCCGAAAAAATAATGAATTTCTGCAAAAATTTTCAAATGAATAATTGGAAATATTTTCTCGTTGTTTTTGTAACGTAATCTTAAAGGAATCTCTAGATACGTTTAATAAAAAAAAATTCATGACATAGTTTTATATAAATTACCAGGAGAAATGTGTTAAGCAATGCCTGATTCACGGTCATTTGAAAATAAATTTGGAAGAGTTTTTTGAATGATTTAAAAATTAAATCTGTAAAAATTCAATATACATTCAATGTTTAAAATAATAAATTAAATTAAAATTTGTAAAACAAAAATGTGTAAACTTTTTGTATTTTATCTGTTTTACTCAAGTTTGTACCCTTTTAAGGGGGCATGATCCGTCATTGATTTCCGAGTTTTCAAAAGCAGTTTTTTCGTTCAAAATCAACAAAATTATCAGGTAAATGTGTTTCCTGTATTCTTTTCTACAACTGGACCACAGTGAACACATTTTCATAGATTGATTTCGTGTTTTGAACAGAAAAACTGCTTTTGAAGTTTCGATGATTACGATGGTTACTATGACGGAGCGTTGAACGTTATTATTTTTTCGCGCCCTCCGTAGTGGTCTCGGATTTAAAAGAAAATGAATAGTCGACCAAAAGTCGTTGGCTTACTCATTCTACAAAATTCATGCCTTTGAGTATATCTCAAACATTGAAATTTGAACAAAATGTACACCTTTAGCATTTAAATCATGTACCGCGCACCCCCGCTAATTTGAACGGTACCTCATGCAAACCATCGGAGTTCATTTTTAGTTTGAACATATAGTCACCCTAGAACCGTGCTTCTGGTTACCCCTTTGGCTGTTTTGTTTTGATTCTGCATTCCGTTCCACAGCGTTCCATTTCATTTTGCTCCGTTCCATAAACTTAATGACGTTTGAACCATTTTAAATCTGAACGATGTGCAAATTAGCGAGGTACAGATTAAAAAGTGTTCAGATTAAAAGTGGTCAAACCAACGGGGGTACCCGGTATATTCTATTGAGAAGGTATCTGTCAAATTTCTAAAATGAGTGACAATGAGAATGGTTAATATCGTAAGAAAATTTATACAGGTTAAAATTTCACCAATGCTCCAAATTTCTGGAGGCCTACAAACTTGGTTAGATTTGATTGGAAATCAGAATTCATGAAGTATTATATAAATATAAATAATTATGAATCCAAAGCCGTAATTAGACTCAACATCTTCAATATAGGTAGTTCAGTCTACTTAGTCTACATCAGGGCCAACAACAAGAAAAATAACTTACAATACAAAAACTCGTGAAGGTCTCTAAAATGTTTTTTTTTTCTTTATTAGGGAGACTTTCAGCCCGAGACTGGTTCGTCGCTATCCCTACCCTTCTATCCCTAAAATGTGTAAAATGTGGGACAGATTTAGGTTGGGCTATGGGCCCCGGTAAGACCGTGATTGTGGGCCCCACATTTTAGGGGCCCCCAGTCACGGTCCTTCCGGAGCCCTCAGCCCACTCTGAAATATTAAAAATAAGGGATAATCAAGGAGCCCCTGAACATCGCAGATCCAAGTCTGCTTGTCATGCTCATTTTTTTTTGGGATCTTACAAATTGCCAGTTTTTCACAAACTATGTCGATCTTTTAACGCTATGAGATATCCGTACTGCGATTTTGGGGCCCCTAGAAGCTCGGGGCCTGGTGTGGACTGCACCCACCGCACCCCCCCTAGCTACGCTACTGCTCTGGAGTACGAATTTCCGGATGAGCTAATGGTACAAATTCTGAAAGATTTTCAGAGGGACTTCCTGTGAGCATTATTAATTATTGTTTGTTTTGTTGACGAATAGACATCAGTTTACATATACAGTTTATATATGGCAGTTTAGCATAAGCACGCATCTTGCATGCAATACACAATCCAACAGTGTACGTTACATGTTCGTTACATATTAGTTTTGTGAGCTACGACGCCATCCAATATATGGCAAACTTGATGTGAGAATATTTTGGTGTGACAACATTTGTAGGTGTGTCTATTGGAGGGCAAAATCCCCAATAAGATGATTATGAAACGAAGCCAAACCTCGAATTTTCAAGAGCACTAGTCTAGATTACCAAACTGCGCTCTGAACTAAAAATTTGAGCGATTAATCATCTCCAGCAAGTAACCGTTTTTTAAGAGAACCGTCCTTAAGAATCCTTAGAGAAATTCTCCCTAAATATTTTTTTTTTGACTTAACTGCAGTGGAATGAATAAGTGAATCCTTAGAGATTAAATAAGAATTTTCTTGAAATATGCAGTTTCTATATGAGCAATCAATTTAAATCAGTATGATGTTCAAATTTATCTACAATGTTTTTAAGGAGGTTTTCTTTCAATTAATAAGTACATAACCCTTCGCCACATAATCGCTCGTCAATGATAATACATATATTTGCATCTTTCACTTTTCTGGTTTTTATATGTCTAGTGGATTGCTACATACTCGATGACATTACGAAAAAAATAAAACTAAGTTTTGCATAATCATATCCATCGTGTGTTGACAATAATGAACGCCGTTAAAGTGATATCCGGCTCGACCATCATACACTCATCGATATGGGAGGTGCAGATGAATGAGGACGCTTACAATTAAATGTCGGTGTGGAGTCGGTTGGTGGGTATCATATTTGCATTGGAACTTAGCACCTTTCCATCGAACGTACATGCTCGTCAATTGTCATCCACTTGGGTAATTGGCTATCAATGCACTCCATGTGTATGATATGATATTTAGTCGGCTAGCTTATTGTGTGGAGTCATTAGCAATTGATTGACATAATCGGCATTGTCTGTGCTGGCTTATTTTCATAACTAATACAGTCAATAGGATTTGTCACGGTTGATATCAACGGTCTTTTCGAGTGTTTACACGACATAATTTCAATAGTGGATATCAATTATCGTCTCTGACTGGATAATCCATTTAGAGTAGGGATGCTCAACGTGAGGTATATTTTCCTGCTAGATAAACTAGTGATTCATTTTGTACAGTGAAACTGTCATTTATGGTTCATGTAAATATTATGAAATACTGTAGAGTTGTAGTATTTTTGCAGAATACAAACATAGTTTATACTAGCAACAGTTCAAAAAGTAAATCGTTTTTGGTATTTTAGGTCTAGTGTGGTGAACGTTTTTCAAAAACGGTTAACTCTATGGAGTAATTACTTAAAATTATAAAGATATCAATAGAAGTAAATTTACAATCGTCGTACTATTCTATTAACTTGTTACTCTACAAATCAGTAAAAGCTGAAACGACGAGCTAAAGTGCATTTCGCCTCTTGACGGAATTTGATCTGTAACCGTACACTGTTCTTTGCAGCCTTAGTTTCGTAATATTGTACAGGTTTAGTTTGATGTAGAAATTCTTTGGGTTGAAGTCCAGAACCATTTCTCGGAAATACGTGAGCACCTGAAAAGATAAAAACGTTAATCAGAACCATGTTTTTCGTATATTTTCAAACTATATCGAATCCGTTAATTATTGGAATTATTGTGAAAATGTTGAATTATTGTTAACGAATAATACTAATAATTATGTATAATCTTTCGATCGAATGTATTGCAGCACCATCTTCTTTAAGTACCTAAAGCGTGTGAGAGAAATTCCACTTTAGAGTGTTGAAATATTTCAACTCAAACATGCTAAAGTTATTAAATACAATATCTTTAGATAAGCATTCAATCTTGATGCTTACTAATAAGAACAAAGTGGTTTTATTATTTGGAATAACCATTTCTACTGTTGAAGCATCGAATAAATATGGGTATTTGATGTATCGAACTGAAATCAAACGAATCTCACCTTTGATGAATTAAACTGTGTAAAAGTAATGCTCTCGCCTTCGCCAGCGCTAAATTTCTCCACCACTGTCACGTTCTGAGGCTCACTGAATGGACCAACCGACTTGTACATCACCTTGAGAATTTCATCACCTAGATTAATAAAAAAGACAAAAAATAAGAAACAACAATTAATTATTGTACGATTACAAGAATTAACTTGTACGTATCCATTTTTAAAACAAAAAGGTGGGTTATCATCGAAGAAAGGTGTGGATAAGTTTAAAAATGACTAACAAACTTCAACAGTCTGGTACTCAAACTTTGAGATCCTTAAATTTTCGGATGTGGCTATTAGTCAGCTTCACCGCACTCCCTTCAAAGGGATTTACCGCACTCCCTTCAAAGAGAATTATTTCTCACTGGAAGTGCATGTTTATTGTAATGTTTTGATGAAAAGAAGAGAAGGTTTCATGCCTCTAGGAGAAGTGCTTCGAAAGGAACGCCACTCCTAGGGGCTTTTCCCTACTCCAACAAATAAATAAATAAAAAAAAAGTATCTGTTGAAGGTGAAGCGGCGTGTAACTCAAAGATACATTAGAACCATTATTTATGTAACAGTAGAGTGTCGCCTTTCCATGTACATTTTCAAAACAAAAAGTACAACATTTGTGTTAGGCATATATTTAGGTAAATACATGGGAAATTCATCTGTATATGTTTGTAGGAGATGGCGGTGTTGTCAAGTGGTAGGTGATTTTTCTACGAACTTTAACATGTTTGTTTTCAGAGAACATTTGCCGCATATTACGTTTAGTACAGTTTACAGTAAAGTAAAGTATAGTAAAGTTACACAAAATCTGGTTCTTCTGGACCAGCACTTGTTTTAAATTTCAACATATCCTGTAAAACAAAGTTTGTAATGAATTATCTTATTATTTATGTGATTTTACAGGAGTCATGAAAAACTGTAATTTGCTCCTGAAATAACATGATACTCAGCAAAGGAACAATTCGGAATTTGTTTGTCAATAGAATAACTATTGTTTCGATTAACTTGTTATTTCTAGATTGAATTTCAGTTCTTATCACTATTAATATAATTGAATGAGTAACGTGATTAGTTATTAATAACATAATTTTGATACATCAAAATCTTACATTTGACGAAACATATGTTATCTCTAGCCAATGATGACCATAACATGGCTCATTTTTTTTTTTTTAAGATTTAACCATGCCTTCCGTTTGAAACATTTTCATTCATTGAGAGTATTGATCAAACTGCACCAACTACAATTTAATTCGAATTTCATAAAGAGAAATTTGCGGTGACATTCGAGGGTGGTCACTTTTCCCCAACTGCTTATCATGCCTCGCCTATCCCTACCATTGAATACCAATTTCTCCTTCAAGTGATACTCTCAGAACTTATTTCTATAAACCATTTTGAAATTCCTACAACCATTACTCTAACAGTTTTGCAGGTATCACTTAGTAACTACACAGATAAACAGATATAACACTCATTTCAAATGTTGGTAGTAAGCTACCTGTTCACTCGAGACACTCGTATCGATTTTGTTCGAGTTTGACGTTTGCGCACTATCGCCACCTAGTTACCGGATGGAAAAAATCAGTATTTTTAGCATTGGACATCAATCCTCTAATACCCAAGTTTTTACTTTCGATCCAAGTATCATTTTTCGCTATCTAAAATGGATCTAAAAACCTTTTGAACAATGATTTATTTTTATTCGCATCCTTATCTTTTTACATTTTTCTTGAAAACTCTTCTGGGTACAAATTTTTGACAATAATAAAAATTTGAGTTTTTGCAGTTCTTTTGAAACAAAAAAATTCTTACTTGTTTAATTAATAATTATTCGTGATTTATGACTTACCAGCCGAGTGGAAGTTTTACAGTTACCGAAAATCTTAACATTACATATCATTTTCAATTTCACGTCTTCTCGGTGAGAATCACGACTCTCTGTTCACTAGATAGGGTATGTTACACGTTAAATTCTCTTATTTATTTCTGAAACATATTTTATTTTCTGTGCAACTAACGGAAAAAGCGATTTGAAAATATTTCAATTCCAACAGGCTCGTCTTATATGATAGGTGGATTGTAGAAAAATATAAAATTTACAAATTTTTATATAACACGTTAAATAAGACCTAGGCATTTGTACATTATAAAATAACACAGATTTTCAAACATTTTTCAAAAAATGCAAAAATATTTCAGTAGTGGTTTTAAACTTTCCTATACATATTATGTTATGGTCCAAAGTTTGAGCCATAAATAAAATAATTTTGATTTCTGAACTAAGAAAAAATACACAAATTCCTTCTAAAGGCAGGGTTGGGTATTAGAGGGTTAATGTTTGCGGTACTATACTTGAAACCAAAATTGTCCTAACTATGGTCTGTGGTAATTCATTAAGTTTATCGCAGATTAAGTCAGGGATTTTTTTCAGTAGGAGTTTTTGGATAGCATTCTGAGAATTACTAGTGTGATATTTTCAGGATTTTTTCTGAAGATTCATTTTCGGAAACCCCAAGAAGATTCTGTAAGGTGTTTTACTATGAATTTGTATGGAATTTCAATTTCGGCAATTCATGCAAAAAATCCACACAGTGCTGCGTTCCTTGAACATATGTGGAAAAATCAACTATTATATTACACCAAATAAGTATGCTACTTTTCTTACATTCATATAATATGTGTTACAAAAGTAGTAAAACATCGTGAACTCAATTAACTCTCAAATCACCAACGTCTGACTTTCAATTAAAAATCATCTTTAAAAGATCATAACTTGGTCAGTTATAAATCGATTATGAATATTTTGGCCTCAAACAAGGTTTTATTTTTTTTTATTATGTTCCAGAAGAAATGGGATTGGCCACTTGGTTCTGGAATTATTCCGGATTCTGGCCATTTCAGATACCACCTGGCACCGATCCCTGAATGTACCCAAAGAGGACATTTTCTGAAACTTAGTATAGTACCGTGCGACGGCTCAAATAGATAGATAATAGATCATAGATATAATGCCAAGAACCAATATGAGGTTCGGGCCACTTCCGGATACCCCAAAATCAGTTCCGGCAGGGCCACCGTGGGACAGTTTTGTAATCCTACTCACTCATACCGTGTGACGACTAAAAATTCGTGATTTTTTATCCAGTACACCACAGTTATAATGCTTTGGATCACTATGAGGTCCTGGTTTCATCCGGATACATCTGAATCGGTTCCGATAGGGCCTCAGATTGACACTTTTGTAATCCTAATCTGTCCTATCGTGCGAGAAATCAAAATTCATGAATTCTCATTCTGAGCATCATAACTATAGAAAAGTTTCGTTTAACATTTTCAAAACGTATGATGACAAAACTAATTTTTTTATAAAAATGTTTATAATTGCTTTGTTTTCTAGTTTAAAAACCAGCATTAAAGGTTTGCAAATGATATTAAAGTTCATCATATGACTTTGAAAGACATTTTCAAATTTCTTCATTATTTAAATTTAAAGGGCTTTTGCCACCAGATTAACTGATACATGTACATTAAAATCATCTTCTTCTTGTTGGCATTAACGTCCCCACTGGGACAGAGCCGGCTACTCAGCGTAGTGTTCTAAGAGCACTTCCACAGTTATTAACTGAGAGCTTTCTTTTGCCTAAATTGCCATTTTTGCATTCGTATATCGTGTGCCAGGTACGAAGATACTCCATTTCCAGAGAAATCATGGAACATTCCATTACGAAAAGGTCCCGAACCGACCGGGAATCAAACCCATACAGCATGGCTTTGCTTTCTAGCCACTCTGCTAAGGAAGTCTCCAAATTTAATTGTATTTGAACTTAAAATGTGTCATTCTTGTAAAATTGGGTCTAATGTGACTGGAAAGTTTTGTGATCCGAACAATATTAAGTTCAATGTAACGGAAAGTTACGTCATATATAACTTGAATTTACGTCATTTTCATAAGGGATTCCGTTTTTGGCACCCCCCCCCCGGTATTTCTACGATGAAGAATATTGCCGAAGACCGCGAAACAATCCGACATTTGTGAAAAAAGTTATTCACTGAAACCCTACTAGCAAGGCGACATTGATTAACATGTAAAGGAATAACAATAATAACAAAATTGGGCAAAATTTCCCAATAGTATTTGTTTAATAACTTTTCTCACAAGCATCGGATTGCTTTGCGGTGTCCGACAATGTTGTTTATCGTAGAAATATTCATCAAGATCTGTGTTCAGTATTTTTATAAAGGTCAATGGGCGACCTCTGGCGATTATTCTTTGCAAAAGTAAGTTTTCCCATAGTAAATCCCATACAAACTTTGAACGGCTGGCGCGTAAACATAGTTTCACCGATCGAGCTGAAATTTTGCACAGTTGCTATTCGACCTAAATGAAATTCAAAAAGTGGACTGGAGCGAGAATCTAATTTTTTCATATAACCGAGTCCCAGGCATATATATATTATATACAGCCATTCCATGAACAACCATCTAGTGAGTCACCGAATTCCGTGAAAATTTGCTATTCTGTTCCTTGTCCGAAATAAGGATAGGGTAAAAGTACCGGTTTTGGACAGCTTAAGAGAAAATGTCAATAAAAATTAAATGGGAGGCCGTATTTATACTACAAATATGTCAAATGCATACTTTTAATCCATTTTATGTGTATAAAATATCAAAACTGAGATAAAATCATTTCTTTGCTTTGAAAATCCCGTTGGTCAATATAGGCCAACGGGACCAGTTTCGGCCAGAGATTTATCTTCGGTTCCTAAATTGGCCAATCGCATTGATTTCTCATGAGAGTGGCAAAATTAGGAGTACCTTGGCCAAATTAGGTGTATGGGAGTTAAAATTATAAGGAAAATAAATTGTTTTTCTTATATTTTAAATCAATTTGGACGAGTAAATGAATGTAGCTCTATCATGTGAATGTGATCTTCTGAACACAAAAGGTTTCATGTTGATTGGCTATGTAAAACGGTGTATAATATCCTATGGCTACAACTGGCGTATGGCCAAAACCGGTACTTCTACCCTACACGTGTTTTTGGATTTTTTGATTAGTGTGACTATTTCCAAAATAAGGCGACCAGAAAAATCGCGATTTTGCTTAATTATTATTTAAAAAAAAATCATAACTTTTGAAGCGTTCGACCGATTTTCAATCTTTTTGGACGAAATGAAAGCTAATGATTTTGACTTTTCAGGAAAAATATAAAATTTCACAAAAATTGTTTTTTTAACATGAATAAAAAACAATAATTTTCGTTTTTTCGTGTTTTGAAGGCCTCGGGACCAAAGGGGATATTGCTGTTCTCATTTTTTCTTGAAAGTTCAGTTAATTTTATGTTTACTGTCAAATTTTCAGCGATTTATGTTTTTTAGTTTGTGAGATATATCGCTTTGAAAATAAATAAAAAAACAGTCAGTTTTCATCGGCACACACTGTAGGCCTCAGCGCATTAAATTTTTTATTAAAAAAAAAATCATAACTTTTGAACAGCTCAACCGATTTCCAATCTTTTTTTTTTGTGGAATGAAAGCTTAAGATTCCAACTTTTCAGACAAAATTGAAAAATCTAGAAAAAGATTACAAAAATATTATTTTTCATGAAAGTTTTTAAAAATGTCTAGTTTTTTTTATAAATTTTTATTTATTTTAATGTAAAAAAATATTTTTTCAAAG
This sequence comes from Aedes aegypti, assembly GCF_002204515.2. Classification (NCBI taxonomy): domain Eukaryota; kingdom Metazoa; phylum Arthropoda; class Insecta; order Diptera; family Culicidae; genus Aedes; species Aedes aegypti. The sequence continues at coordinate 239,515,558 of NC_035109.1, forward strand.
TTTCATATTTTTTTCAGAAAAGTTGAAATTTTTAGCTTTCATTCCATAGAAAAAGATTGGAAATCGGTTGAAACATATATCACGCTCAATTGAAACTCATTCTAAGTAAAAATGATATTCTACGAAATTATAAGCTGCATTTATGGATCATCTCATATTTATGTTTGTTTGTATTTGCTCTTTTGACTGCAGTTAATCATTCATCATGAAATTCTTTACTTTATCAGAAACATAGGTTAAAAGAGCAATTCTAAACTTACCGAGTTTTGTCAAATTTTACGCTAAAGCCTAAAAGTTAAACTGATTTCTAATGTTCATCAAATTAAAAAAAAGCTATTTTTCAATACCCAACGCTTTTGTTCTGTAAATACGGCTTTGTAAGAATACAGTAACACATTTTATTTTGCTCGTATTCTTACACAGTTTTAAGAAATGTCCAGTTCTTGAATAAAGTCATTTATGCGATTATTGAGTTTACAAGGCCCACTCATACAAATAGTGTTGAAGACGTTGAGGAGTAAAAAGTATGTAGAACGTTTGCCATAATTAACATTATGGGGCTATAAATTACCGGGGCCTTCCTTAGCCGAGTGGTTAGAGTCCGCGGCTACAAAGCAAAGCCATGCTGAAGGTGTCTGGGTTCGAATCCCGGTCGGTCTAGGATCTTTTCGTCATGAAAATGTCCTTGATTTCCCTGGGCATAGAGTATAATTGTACCTGGCGTACGATATACGAATGCGAAAATGACAACTTTGGCAAAGAAGCTCTCAGTTAATAACTATGGAAGTGCTCATTGAACACTAAGCTGAGAAGCAGACTCTGTCCCAGTGAGGACGTGAATACCATGAAGAAGAAGAAGGCTATAGATTCCCTACGGAAAACTGCTTTGAAGTGAACCGATCCGAAGTCATATGCTTCCTTCACCTTTTGTAACAAAGATATCTATCGACACCAAACTGAAATTTATTACTCAAGAATCTTCTCAAGAACAATACTCGACAGTTTTTATATATAGTAGAGTAAGGTGGAGCAAAAGTTCGACCTTAGTTGTATAATCAAAGTTTCCAGGAAAACAATAGCAGTTAAAACAAAACAAATACCATACAGTAAACCTTCAACATATTGGCTATAATTTTGCTGAACAAACTTGTGTCAAAATATTTACTCATTTTTAGTTATAACAGTTTCAAAATTGATTGTCTTATTCGAACTTTTGCCCCACCGGTGGGGCAAGAGTTCAAATCTAGTGTGGGGCAAAAGTTTGCTGGCTAAAACACAAAATATCGATCCTTTTATGACAGGCATACCTTACACCAGCCGTAAACTTAAGTTTAATATATATATAAAATATATAATAATATACTCAATAATATACTTAATATACTCAAAAATAGTAGTTTTTCGCAAAACTAAGTGGAACTGTAAAATTTTGGTGACAATTTTCACACGATCAGACAAATTTACCTAAATTTGAAGAAAATATGTGGATTTTAGGCAATTTGCAAATTTTTCCGTGATTTTATACATGGGTCGAACTTTTTCCCCGCTGATTCGAACTTTTGCCCCACTATGGGCCAAAAATTGTTTTCAAGCATTTATGCAAAAACTAATACACCTCAAAGCATTCTTATGATAGGCCTAGAAACGCCCTTACATAAAATATTGAAAAAGATTTTATCTTCAATTGGTTCCATGCAACGAAAGTTTGTCCAGAAATTATAATATTCACGTCGAAAAACAACAAATAGCCATAACTTTTCCAAATCTCAATCGATTTTTATGATATTTGGAGTGAAAGTCTCTTACTTGAATAGCTAGAAATCTTAAAAAGAAACTCTTACCCCACTAGAACTTTTGCCCCACTTTACTCTATGGCTTTTTATAATGCGGTGAAATCAACAAACGTACATAGAAGTCGCATAATAATGAACGCAGTACATACGGTTCGAGTAGACCACAATTTGAAATAGGTATTATCTCAAAATCCAGATAATTTCGAAACATGGTAAAGTTGTTCTGGAGATGATGCGCTATCTGATGGTACCTCATTTATTTTGGAATTCGACCGCTAGGTGGCACTAGTGGGCATGGAACTTTACTTTACTTTATTTCTGGATCCTGGCTTTTTAGAAAGATAGCATTTTAGACAAAATTATGCGAAGCTCAAGGGCTATCATTATTTTAGCTTATCTCGAACTTCAAGGATTAAACAAAGAAAGTATTTGATCTACTGAACAACTTTGCCGAAGATCCTGAGATCTGCAAAACAAATGTTTCATGCTCACTAGCGTCACCAGGTGACAAAATTAAGAATCAACTTACTTGATCAATGATAGCCTTTGAGCTACTGAACAACTTTGCAGAAGACGCCATCTTTCTAAGTAGTCAGGCTCCTGTGATATTCACAAAACCAAGGGTGTTGTACAAAGTACAACCGAAAGTTTAAGGATGATGTAATTACATTCTAATGATGTTTTCAAAACCAATAGTTGAAAAATAAAATTTAAAATATGGGTTCTAATTTTGGCATGGTTCCGTTTAAGAAAATGAAAATTTCGACTTTGTTGCCAAAAAAGGGAATCCTATGACGCAAATTTCAATGATGTTTTCTAACTACACACTTAGTATTTTAGTCTGAAGGACATGTCTTATCTCTCTTACCCTCTTATTTCAATTCAAATGCTTTTTGCGATCTGCTGCATGGATTATTTATATGCTTATTGGTTATTTGGGAGTGCATCTCGTGACTTCCCTCTCGTATTTTCCTCAATTCGATAATTCAAGCGCACTTGATATTTTGCAAAAATTCAAATTACGCATCATAGTAGATACTTGTTCGAAAAAAAAGCATGTACAATTCACAATACTCACCATCTTTCCTGCTTCCCAGTCCATGACCGATCCAAAATCCTTCCTCGTCGTAGTCAACATCATCCACCTCGTTCAAATCCGACCGCACAGCTTGCAGACAGATGAGGGCACACGCCGTCCCCATCAACAGCATGAAATTATCACGCATTTTCAGTGTTACACTTTTTCACAGCCACAATCAAAATCCACTAGTTTTTCAAACATCCCTTTGTATGTGTCTTCTGAATCTGGAAAATTTTCCACACTAAACTGTATTACATAAGCCGCATGGTACTCTGCCAAAATATGTACAACCAACTTCACAGAACCGGTTCGCTAACAGTCACTGAATGCACATGGGTATATGATTAGTTGGCAACTCCCATCACCAAAAAACCACTTTCCTGATCGGGTTCAGATGATGCTTATCACACATCCACTGCGTTTACAGCCCCAACACTGACTGTTTGGCGGTTTCTGAATGAGCGCGAAGTTGTGCGTTTCTGCAGATTTCGCCGCTGGCTGGCTGTTTCACCACCATCAGGAAAGCAGGTTTGTTTTCGTTTGTCCGTTGAAGTCTCTCTTGTAACACACTGCATTAAGACGACAGCCGGTTAGGTCAAGCACTAATCTTCACAGCATCCCACAAACCCGGCACCACATGGCGATTTGCATTAAGTTGCTACTTAGTTGCTCTAATCGTACGATTTTGAACTTGTTAGACGCGCGCTTCGCCAATTACTGGCGGATATAAAATATTCAAATAAGTGCGGAGTATTTGAAGCTTCGCATTTGCACTGCCGGGATAAATCAGTGGGCCCCCACCAATCCTTAACCTAATGTCTCATATATAGTTGTATGGGCGTAGCCAGTCATTTATGAGTACATCTACAAATACAACCAAAAATTTATTTGCAGAATTCAAAGGAATCTCAACATTTGGACTTCTTGGGTTGCACAAATTGTTTCAAGCAATATTATTTGAAAAATTCCTGGACATATCCTTGGAAAAGTTTCTAATAAAACTCAGGAGTATTTCTAGTTGGAACTCCTTACAAAACGGCAGAACGCATTTTCGAAACACTCTTGTGAACATTTATGTAGATATGAGTTTTTTTTTAAATGATATCCTTGGAGACATTCTTAAATGAGTTTCCTCCTTTTGAGTTTTTCTCAGAGATATACATGAAGAAACTTTTAGAGAAATTACATATCATTAAGAAACTCTAGAGAAATTCATCAGGAAAGAAATCAATAGAAGAATCCCTGAAAAATTTATGGCGGAGTCTCAGAAAATCTAACGAAAACAATGTCTAAAGAAACGCCTTTAGGATATCTTGATATTAAAATGTTAAACGAAATTTGAATAAATCATTCAAATATCATGAAACGATTACTTTGACAGTATCTCTGAATGAATCCTTAAATGAATTTAAATACAGGAAAATACTTTGTGAAATCTAACAAAAACTGTCTGACAAATCTTGGAGAAACAAATCTTTGGAGAAGTTTACGGAGTAATCTCTGCAGCAAATGTTAATATAAAACTCAGAAAGTTATTTCTTTTGCCTTTAAAGCAATCAACTTGAATAAATATATTGAGAAGTTTCTGGAAGAACTCCTTGAATAATGAAAATTACCCGGAGGGAACGGACAAGTTCCTGGGGGAATTTCTATCGAATTCTTGCGAATACTAGCGGGATGCCTGAGAAAATACGAAAGTAATTCCGGAAAAAAATGCTAATGCAATGTTATGAAATTTTTTGAGGACTCTATGAAATTTTTATGTGCTGTTTCAATAACTGGCCAGGATGAAAGTGATGATTAATGGGACCTTTACCAATTGAAACTTCAGACTTTTTCCCAATCTGGTAAAAAAAAAATGCTAGCTCTCTGTTTTATGAAGGAGAAGGGAAGATGTCTTTGTGTATATAGGCGATTGAAGAAATTCTTGAATGAATTTCTGAGTTCACCTTTCCCTCTCTGATGGAAACCCTGGCTACACCCATGTCCAGTTGTATAATGTGTAACCAATAACATCAGCGAAGTGCGTTATCATCGTCACCGCAGTTGGTATCTCGCCTCGTGGCGATGACATTGAGGGGTTAATTAAGCTTAATTTGTTATTTAAATCAATACGAAAAATATTGTAATGCCGGTGACGAATTCCACCCGAGCATCTTGAGATTGGAATGTCTCGCCAAGTCGTCAATCCAAAGGCCCGATTGAGTCTGACATTTAGCGAGAGGTGAATCTTACCGCGGAAAGATGCGATAAGTTTGCACAAGATGCCTACACATCTCCCCGGTATGTCACCTTCGACACGCGACACCAAACAGGTATCTATCTCTATCAGGTGAGTGCTGTTGGATGGCAGTTCACAAAGTGGCGCGTGAGGACGGTATTTATGCTGTCGGCAAAGCGTGGGGTTGGCTTCCTAGTTGTGTTTCAGGTGGGGCTGATCGATGTCTGTGGTGCAGATTATTTATATGAATAATGGGTGTGAATATTTGACTACAAGACATATTACTTAAGATATTCAAATTTGTTTTAGATGGTGAATAATCTGAAATTTTTGAAATACCGTTTTGGGTAACGGATATTTCACAGTGAACACATGTGCCGCGGCTATATTTAGTTTGTTTAATTGTTTGAAGAATGCCAATCTGCCGCTTGTTCGCCAAATAATACTACTCACACACTCTTAAAAATAATTAAAAATTACTGTGGACGTAATTCATAATATGACTGAATGGCACATGGTGTAAATGATGAAACGACACAAAAATGTGTCCTTGAAGATGTATTGAACAAAAAATGGAATTTAACACGTTAAAGGACACGAAAACGATGTCACTATGATAGGCATTTCCCGAATCAGATGCTATGGTATTTGAAATGTGACATAAATTCACGTCATTTGGCTCGCTTCTTTTATGTGCATCCAAAAGACGTAAAATCACATGATTTTTTCGGAGTGTGCAGCAAAACAAAATAGCCGACCATTACCTTCAACTCACAATGGTCGGGCTCCACCCAAAAAGGCAGCCAAAACTACCAAAAATGATTTTGAGATTTTTAGTTTCTAGTAATACTTTAAAATTTATTTAGTATATGATTATGATCCTTGATTGAAATTGAACAAAAATTTAAATTTCTTTTACTTTTATGTAGTCTAACTGGTTGAAGTCAAAAATGTGATAATAAAATTAAGTATAAAATTCATATTTTGGCAATGCAATATTTTCCTAATATTATGCAGAAGTTGAGAGCTTATGCTCGATAAAAGTGTTGAATGAATCGAGCATGGGGATGAAACAAATATTTAGTTGAAGTTTAAGTACTATTTTATATTAAACTTGAGTCCCAGTAAATACAAACTCGTATACGATAGCGCATAAGAGTACAAATGTGGAGGCGATATACGTACATGCGCCATAAGGCTGCATGCAATATGTACGTATATCGCCTCCACATATGTACTCTTATACCATATTATAAACGATGGTGTGTTTACTGGGAGTAGTTTTAAGCATGACAAACAGCTCTTGTCACATTACGTCGCCCCCATTTGAAATATAGCACATCTAAAAGCATTCTGAGATCTCACAAAAAACTTTTTTTTTTGCAAGAGTTAGCTAGTTATAAAGTTAGAGCTGTTTGAATAATTCAATATTTTACAAAATATTGAAGATATATTTCTCATACTAAGTTTATTTAAAATATATTTATTCACTCTTCAAACATATTATGAACAAACTTGATCATAAACACGACCCACCATAAGTATGGAATCGCATTACCTAGTATTGCTACACCCCAGTTGAATATTGCAGCACCTCCCAAAAACTTTAGCATCACCTAAAAACTATAATATTTATGATGTAATATTTCGAAATCCTTACTTTCTACAAAGTTGCAGTCTTCAGAAAATTTGTTGAGAAGCCTTATGGCGTTTATTAGGTGGAACTTTTAATGCGTTATTTTGACGCTACGTGGGTAATTAGAGCGATTCAAAAAATAGTTTTTGCTCCACACCGTTCATTCGATTCTAGATCAAATTCTGAGTGGGAAAACGAACCTTAAGTTGTGCACCGGATGTTTTTCCTTGCCGAATATCAATCACCATTGCTTTTCAGTTTATTACATAAAAAGTTATACGATTGTAAAAAGCTGAAATTTGTCTGCTATGCGTTCCAATGTTCGAAGATTAAGCCTTAAAGCATGAAGTTCAGCACTTCCGAACTATAATCTTAGTTGAATATGCATTGTAGTGGTACAACTCTTGTGCTGATTCAAGGGGGGTTCAAAATTTTAATAGTTTGAAAATCTAATCTTCCATATCTTCCTTACTATCCCTACAATAAAAAAGCATTCTGTTGAATTTTCAGCTTTCTAGGTGGTGATTTAATGGTGGCCTAAAGACGATGTAAGTTTATATGGAAATTACTTTTAAGAAATATTGAAAAATGTTCCAAACACGTTAGTACTGAAATGTAAGTACAAACTTATCATCCCATAGTAGAAACTCATTCTTCAATCCATAATAAAGAAATTTGCTGAAGAGAGCATTTCAATCCGACGGATAGGAGAAAAGATATTCAGTTTGTTTGCTATGATTTAGCTCCATATGGGATTATAGCACCGCAAAAAGGGATTTGTTTCTTCAGAAACATCCTTCATAAAGGTTTAAAAAATGAGTTTTCATTATGAGATGATAAATTTCTAGTTCCATTACTGTACTAACCTGTTTTGACACAATTCAAAATTTCTCAATGGTAATTTCCATACAAACCTACATTGTCTTTGGGCCACCTTTAAATGACCACCGAAAAGACTGAAAATTTCACAGAACACTATTTTTATGATAAGGATGGTAAGGAAGATATGGGAGATGAAATTTTCAAACATTTTTATGTTTTGAATCGCCCTATTAAAGATCCTCAATTTCGTTGTCGATTCTTTTTTCTGGTTGGAAATTTTCTTGACTTCCCAGAGCATAGTTTCCAAATGTAGAGGAGAAAAGACAATAAGGGGTCGTTCATTAATGACGTAGCATTTTAGGGGGAGGGGGCTTTACGAATATATAACGATGTATGACGAGGGGGAGAGAGGGGTCCCAACTAGTGGACGTAGCATTTTAAACTATTTTAATCGGTAAAAAGAGTACCGCTGAAAAAAATATAGATTATCTGTTTTTTTCTTCTATCAAAGTTTGATTTTTGTTAAAATTTTTAAACGGGGTTCAGTATGATGATTCAACATCATCAAAAAATAAAAATCATTTAATAAGATTATAAGGTTTCTATATTTTTTTCATAATAACAGATTTCATAAAGCATTTAATACTTATGTGAATCTTATGTTGTATTAGTGTCTTAATAAATTAATTATCAGTAAACAATTTAAAAGTTTAATAAGTTCATCATAAATCAATTGGTTTCCATTTGTTGTCAAGAAATAGAATGAACCGTTTCAGTTTTACCTTATTTTCTGTTGGAGCCTTATTTCTTCAAAAGAATAATTTATGAATATTTAGGCAAATATGCCTTGTGCTAATGCACAGTAAAACAAGATATTTGTTAAGTGAATTTTGCGTAGCTACTGTTTGCTGAACGGATTAAAATTTGAATAATAATGAAGAAGATCCAATCCAAATTTAGGTATTTGGTTGATCATATTCACTAAAATCTGTTTCTTAACAACAGAAAATTAAAAAAAATTACTCTAATACAACAAAATGTATATTTTATATATATATATATATATATATATTTAAATATATATATATATATATATATATATATATATATATATATATATATATATATATATATATATATATATATATATATATATATATATATATATATATATATATATATATATATATATATATATATATATATATATATATATATATATATATATATATATATATATATATATATATATATATATATATATATATATATATATATATATATATATAACTCATAACTCCTTACTGTTAGCTCCATCAATAGGAGCAAAGATTTTTAAGTTTTTCCTATCTATTAGCTGTAAACTTGTTTTATGTTTTCATGGTAACAACAGCAAAAGTACTTCAAATTAAATTTAACTGGAAAGCAAAATTTTGTAACTTAGGATGAAATAGAGACTTCTATTTTCTTTGTAGCTGCCCACAATTGTGAAAAGTGTACTGCGATCTGTCAAACTGCAGTGCTAGAAGTGGTACCCATTCTAAACCCGACTACTTTGTCTTTATTCGTCTCTGGTTTTACTATTTCCGCTCAAAGTGATTGATAATCATTGTGATTATGGTCGCTCTATTGTAGTTCGTACAACACTGTTGTCGCTCGCGCATGGAGTGACAATTAATTTCTTATCAACGTCACTCTCAACAATTTAAATCCAGACTTATCACTCGCTTATAGTAAATCCTAGACATTTTCGCTCGCTATTATCCAACTCCTTGACATTCAAGAGGACGTTCGGTGAATCGCTGGCCTTTAATGCAGGCAATGGAAATTATCATGTCTTCTCATATAATGGGGCCCAGATAGCCGTAGCGGTAAACGCGCAGCTATTCAGCATGACCATGCTGAGGGTCGTGGGTTCGAATCCCGCTGGTCGAGGATCTTTTCGTAATGGAAATTTTCTCGATTTCCAGGGCATAAAGTATCTTCGTATCTGCCACACGATATACGCATGCAAAAATGGTCAATGGCACAGTAAGCAGCAGGCTCTGTCCCAGTTGGGACGTAACGCCAGAAAGAAGAAGAAGATGTCTTTTCATATCTGACTTCCGATTGAACAGCTATTTTATCAAAAATAGTTTATCATAATAATTGGAATAAGAGTGGTAAAGTAACATGACAGTTTTCAGTATGCAATCTGCGGAACACTCCGTTATTACGCATCGATAAGCAACGCAAATCACGAATTCTTCACTAAAAAGTTTTAAATTAATAGTTCACAAATCTGTCACAACTGTCTTATCTATTTTTATTTAAGTATACTAGACACTGTAAGACGGCCTTACAGTTGAGGTCGAAATAAGCGTATCTGTCAAAGTATACAAACTCTAGTGGAATTAAATGTTATAGTACTAAAATCGGTTTTTTCATCTACTTATAGGTATTCTTCTAAACAGCTCAAAGATTTATTATTATAATTATTTGTTTCTTCTCAGATTTAGATAATTAAAAAAGCCACATTAAAAATCTGTCCAACTTATCTCAACTATTTGCGTCTTCCAAAGTATACCGCCTCGATACGAATACTACGGCCATTATGTAAATCTCGTCGGAACATTCGATGTAACACAACCTTCGAGCATATTTTACACAGGGGCAATCATATTGCTATCACAATCGGTTCATCATCACCCGACAACGCAGTTAGTTATCAATGCCATCACTTGACACTTATGGAAATCTTCGCCACTCCGACACACATGTTCCTACCGAAAATCTGAAGCCAACCACAGCGAACGTTAAACCTATGAAACGCACTTCCTTCTGCTGTAAGACACCAGTCAACACTGATCGCTGATTAACATTTTTCACATCTTCGACACCTGAGAAACCAAATGATGGGCTAGTTAACTGTCTGCTGTGCCGATGAGAAGAAAATAGCAAGCCTTTAACAATATAATACCAGAATGTGCTTTTAAACCACTACAAATTTTTGAATTGCTACTGGATGGATAGTTATGGAGATTGGATCAGATCTACTGTGGTATGAAGGTATTCAATATCAATAACGTGATATTGTATTCGTTTGCTATGTTTTTCTGCCCGGGATCGTAGATGGATGGATGGGTGGATCGGTGAAGCCTTGGGAAGGCCATCGTTCCAATTCATACTCCGTTCATCCGTGGTTTACGGAGGAGACACACCTAGAAAGTGTAAGCATCCGTGAGTATCGTCGTCCACGTGGTTCTCTGGCAACCGCGTAAAGTCAACCGTCCAAGCGCCATGTGTGGGGATAAACGAGTTTCGCCTCACTATCGTTTGTATTTTTATCACTCCATTTTCCAGCGCGTATGGCAGTGGTAAGTAGCTGTCGGAATAAGCTGCGGCTGTTTTTGCGTCTCTTGTGTTTTGATCACAGCTTGTTTTATGTTTTGATCGATGCTCTAAAACGAGTTAACGAACAGTTCACTAGATCGAATTCTGGGCTTTGTTCTGGAAATCCTGTTAGAGATCTCTTAGGCGTATTCTTAAGATATGGACAAGGCCAAGTTTGTTGCAAATATATCATGTGCCTGACAATGAACAATCATTGGTGTAGGAACAGGGAGTCCAGCCCCTCAAAGAATTCTTTTCCCCCTGAAAATGTTTAATAATTTTCCTTTTTGGCATTACGTCCTAATTGGTACAGAAACAACTGCTCAGCTTATTGTTTTAAGAGCACTTCCACAGCTATTAACTGAGAGCTTCGTTTGCCAAATTTGCCGTTGCCGCATTCGTGTAACGTGTGGCAAACACGATGTTATTCTGTACCCAGAAAAGATCATGATTCGGACTGTATTACTAGGCTAAGGAAAGCCTACATATAGGCAAGCTTATCGATTATGGATGCAATAAATTAAAAGTATAGATAAAATTCAGATTTTAACAACGTTTCTAAGACGTAAGCATAATTTGTTGTTGATTATTACTAAAGCCTTACGAAAATGGTGAATTAAGTCTAAGAATGGAGCATTTGTCAAAATTCAGGAAGCAGTTTCTTCCGATAAGCATAAGCATAGATGACGACACAATTCGTAGTTGCTACTCCGTGATTGACCAGAACAATCGAAGTTGCACAGAGATTTAATGAATGGGACTTGGGTTTAGCTTACCAGTCTCAATGTGCGCAAATCGAGAGCTCAAAATTTAAAAGTCAATAACGGCACCGGCCACGTCCTTACGATCATCGGGGAAGGGAAGGAATGTTAGTTCGACAACTGTTGTTACTAGAGACCTAGATCACCTTTGCATCTCAACAGTTGTCATGGAAAGGATATTGGGTTAGTTGGATAAGGTTCAGATCTGGGAGTCACCAATGTTTGGTGATGCGATCCATGATATAACCACGCCTAACCGGATTCGCGATATTATTCGATAATTGCATTGTACGCCAAACAAGTGTTCATCACTCGCCCCAGCAAGAGCAATTGACACGATCAATAGATCAAACCGACAGAGGCTCGCGGCACTCTTTCACTATAACGCGATCGACGCGCGACATGTTTGGTCAAAGGATCAAACGCTACCCTCAAGAAGTCGTTTCTTCCAATAGGTCAATAAGTCACGGAAAACAAGAACGACCATTTATCGTAATTGACAAAGTAAAGAAACGGACATTTTTATTATTTTAGATTTTTTGTTCCTGCTGAGGAAAACATTCCTCTTGGATTTTTTAGGAAATATCTCTGTGATTATTCTTTCGAGTGTCTCCCTAAGATTCTTTTGGAAATTCTTTCTTGAATGCCCCTGGATTTCCTCCGGCAATCCTGCAGGAATTTTTAAAAATATCTCTTTCGAAGATTCTCACGCTGAGGATCGAGATAGTCACTTATGGCTTTAAAAATAGGTTATAGTGATGATTTCTTTCGGAAGCGAAGTAAAACCGTTGATCCCGAGATGAACTGCCCAGGGCTAAAAACGTCGTTAATGTAGAAAAACAAATCTTCTGGCTTTATTATTTCAAGAAATACTGCTCGGAGTTCCTATTGGATTTTTGAATGCATTTCATAGTGACAACCAAAAGAATCCCAGAAAATGAATTTTTTAGTTTTTAAAACAGTTTCAAAGCTTTCCAGAAGTTTTCTTAAGTGATTTCTATTTGAATTCAAGAGGAATTTCCTGAAGATTGGACCAACGAATAAGAAAAAATGAAGGAAATTAATTGATAAATTACAAGAAATCAAGAACACTTCCCATTGAATTTCCAGAAAAATCACAAAGAGTTTGTTTCAGAATTCCAGATAGCTTTTTTTTATGGAACTCAAGGAAACAAATTCTCAAGAAACACAGATAAAAACCAAACGGATATTCGAAATTATTCCCGGGAGATTTCTGGATAAGTTAAAACAGGATTTCCGTAAGAATTGAAAAAAAAAAAATCAAAAGTGAAAGTGCCAGGAGGATTTCCAAACTATTTCAGAGGAATTTTCGGAAGAATTTAAAAGATTTTTTTTGAAAAATTTGAGAGGGATTTCTATAAAAAAAAATAAACAAATGAATCCCGAATTTCCGGAAGTATTCCATGGGGATTTCGAATAGAATTCCATAACACAGCGTAACAAAAATGGCATTTTTGCGTGTCTCAAGGATCAAATTATGTGTCTCTAGTAGTTTTGGGGTTGCTGAATCTGATGCCATTCTCAGAAATGTTCCAGCACGTCACAATTTTTAGCTACAGGTCGCCAAAGTTGTATAAAACACTGGTTTTGTTGATGTTTACTTAAAATTTTAAGTATATTTTATCCAATTTTTTTGTGATCTAATCCGCCAAGCATGCAAAATAGGAACTGAACTTTCAATTTGGACATAATTTGGTTGAAATTACGCGATTAAATTAAGATTAAACCGATTTTTTCATCATGCTTACTGTCTCCATACAAAATACTTCGTTTCTCTTATATGGGAAAATGCCATACTTTTTTAAATCATCGAAAACTAACTTTTCCGCATCCAAAGTATTATAAACTTTATTGAAAGGTTTTGTTATACACATGAAGTTTAAATTTTGTGGCAAATTAGGAAACTAAATTGCCTTACAAGCCGGAAAACTTGCATGCAAGTTGCCTAAAATAATCAATTTTTGCATTTTCAACAGCCAATATCTCAAAAACTAGACGTGCTATGATATTTTTGAAAACGGCAATGGATTCAGCAACCCTTAATTGAGTAAACAGCGGTATTTTGGTGCTTGAGACAAAAACGTGTTCCGCAGTGTAAGCTTTAACGTGTCGATGTCTAATAAAGAAAAAACAAACTAATGATGGATATGTTCCCAATCAGAGGGATTAACCCCTGTACCGGCAGCTTCATTTTTTATCACAATAAAAATATTCAATCTTTTATAATTTTTTTGTTTTCAATACCTATGGGAAGATGGACAACCGTCTTCTTTGCAGAAGTATACGCACTCTAAGAATGTGCATATATATGTTCAAAAAGAAACTACAGACAGGCTTTGCATATTTTCAGATAGTCAGGCGGCTCTGAATGCATTATAATGTTTGACATTCCAATCAAAATTGGTTTGGAAATGTATAACAATTCTGAAGCAATTGGCTATGAAAAACCGGGTCCATCTGTACTGGGTGCCAGGCCATTGTGGGATTGAAGGAAACGAGAAAGCCGATTTACTTGCCAGACATGGCGCAAATTCTCAGTTTGTAGGACCAGAACCTTTCTGTGGAATATCTAAATGTGTAACACAATTGGAATTAAAGCAATGGAAGGACAATATGATTCAGTTAAATTGGAAAGCTATAAAAAATTTAAACAAATTACGGAAAAAATCTTGAATTTAAAAAAAATCATTAAGAATATTTATTGGCCTGCTTACGGGACACTGACCGGCAAGATATCATTTGAAAAAGATAAGTCGAAGTCAAACTGATGTCTGTCTGTTTTGTGGCTGTGAAAAAAAGACCTCTCAACATCTGCTATGTGACTGTCCAGCATTATTTGCAAGTAGGAAAAACAAATTTCAACAAGGGCATTCTAAATCCTTTTGAAATTTGGTTACTGAATCTAGTAGTTAAATTTATTTTAAAGGTCATTCCGGATTGGGATACCTCGCATCATCAGATAACGGCAGTTATCCTGTATGGTAACTCTCCGTACTGAGCACGTTGCGATAGTAAATAGGGGTATATCACAATAGATCAATTAAAGGCAGTGGTTCAAATCCCAACAAAAAAAAAGTTGTTTCTCCATAGTTTCGCACCATTTTTCTACAAGTTCTAAAAAACTTTTCTAGTTTAAGAATCCATGCCGTTATCTTTCATTGGTGATTTGGTTTTAAAAATATTCAGATGTTCCTTGAGGAACCGACATTCCATTTTACCGACATTTCAATTTTATATTTTTTTGAAAAGTCAAAATCATTAGCTTTGATTTCTTCCAAGAAAATTGAAAATCGGTCAAGCGGTTCAAAAGTATGTATTTTAAAATAATAAAAATTTAGCAAAATCACGGTTTTTCTGATCATTCTATTTTGGAGATGGTCACCCTCTAATAAAAAAAAATCCAAAAACACATGTACCCTTATTTTGGATAAGGAACAAAATAGCTAATTTCCAAAGAATTTGATGACCCACTAGATCGGTTTTCCATGGAATGGCTGAAAAATAGTTTCTCTTGGTAGTGCTACTATAGGAACAATAGGTTTGCTATAGATGCAAGGGAGCTTAAATTGTAAGCAAATATTCCGATCATTTTTTTTCAACAAAATCGAGCTGTGTATCAATGATACTTAGATAAATATTCATGCCAAAAATATTGTGCAACGATTTATAGCAAAACGGACGTAAAAAGCCACTAGTGCGACTATAAGGGACAGTCTACTAAGGGAACACCGACCCTACACGAAATACGAACAATTTAAAAAAGAAAATTCCGTCAAATTTGCTATATTTTCACGTTTTTCAGAAATTCCCGGGATCCCGGGATTTCCCGGGAAATGGTAATTTTATTTCCCGTTTCCCGGGAAATTTGGAAACTCTAGTTGCGCTCTAAACCAACTCGTTTTTTTTTTAATTTTAGAACGTTTAATTTAACAAGGGGCCCAGATAGCCATAGCGGTAAACGCGCAGCTATTCAGCAAGACCAAGCTGAGGGTGGTGGGTTCGAATCCCACCAGTCGAGCATCTTTTCGGGTTGGAAACTTTCTCGACTTCCAGGGCATAGAGTATAATCGTACCTGCCACACGATATACAAATGCAAAAATGGTCAATTTGGCAAAGAAAGCTCTCAGTTAATAACTGTGGAAGTGCTCAGAAGAACACTAAGCTGAGAAGCAGGCTCTGTCCCAGTTAGGACGTAACGCCAGAAAGAAGAAGAAGAAGAAGAAGAATTTAACAAAACGACATAAGTAAGATTTTAAACTTTCGCAACCTATCCACTATTTTCCCCGCTCTGTTATATGGAGAGACAAAGTGACTTAAACACGAATCTTCAAAACACTTACCTACCTTGATACCTTGATGGCTACAGCGTAGCATCACGCCATTGCCGGGCGTATTGTAGAGCTCCATATTCGTCGGTCTTGGGCGAAACTTCTCCAGTTGCCCCGAACGTTTAGGGTCGCCAGGTCCTCTTCCACTGCGTACAGCCAGCGTATTCGTGGTCTTCCCCGAAGCCGCCGGCCTCTACCTGGTTCCCTGCTGAATATTATTTTCGCAATTCTTTCTTCCGACATTCGCACTAAGTGACCAGCCCACTAAAGTCTGCCGTATTTTACACGATTGATAATATTCGCATCTTTGTACACTTGATACAACTCGTGATTCATGCGTCTGCGCCACACACCATTTTCGAGTTTCCCACCGAGTATTGTCCGCAGCAATTTACGCTCGAAAACACCGAGAGCTTTCCGGTCTGACTCTTTCAACGTCCACGCTTCGTGCCCGTAGAGAGCCACCGGAAGAATCAATGTTTTATACAGGGCGAATTTAGTTTCGGTTTGCAAGCTGCGGGACCTAAGCTGGTTACGTAGTCCGTAAAAGGCCCTATTCGCAGCCGCAACACGTCTTTTCACTTCGCGGGAAACGTCGTTGTCACATGTCACAAGTGTTCCAAGGTAAACAAATTCTTCAACAACTTCAAACACATCCCCATCAAACACTACCTCAGCACTTACACCACCATGCCTGACTCTATCTCTACCTGCAACCATGTACTTCGTCTTGGTAGAATTGATGGTCAGGCCTATCTTCGCTGTCTCCCTCTTCAGAGGCACGAAGGCCTCTTCCACTGACCTGCGATCGATTCCAATCAGGTCTATATCGTCCGCAAAGCCAAGGAGCATGTGCGACCTTGTGATAATAGTGCCATTTCTTTGCACGCCAGATCTCCTAATAGCACCCTCAAGTGCAATGTTGAACAGTAAATTCGAAAGTGCGTCTCCCTGCTTCAATCCGTCTAACGTCACGAACGAGGTTGACACCTCGTCTGCGATCCGAACACTTGATTTCGAACCATCCCGCGTAGCCCGTATCAGCCTAATTAGTTTCGCCGGAAAACCATTTTCAGACATTATCTGCCAAAGCTCATTTCTTTTCACTGAGTCGTACGCCGCCTTGAAATCAATAAACAGATGGTGAGTCTGCAAGTTATACTCCCGGAATTTGTCTAGGATCATTCGCAAGCTAAACATCTGGTCCGTTGTCGAACGGCCCTCACGAAAACCAGCTTGGTATTCGCCGACGAAGGACTCCTCGAGCGGTCTCAGTCTGTTAAACAGAATGCGCGACAGAATATTGTACGCCGAATTCAGCAAGGTAATTCCTCTGTAATTGGCACACTCCAGTCTGTGCCCTTTCTTGTAGATAGGGCGGATGAGGCCATCCAACCAGCCGGTGGGCAATTCTTCGTCCTCCCATACCTTCAGAAGTACTCGGTGGATCGACTGGTAAAGCTGCTCGCTTCCGTGCTTGAGAAGCTCGACCGGGATCTCGTCCTTCCCAGCAGCCTTACAGTTCTTCAGCTCGCTGATAGCCTTTTTAACCTCTCCTATGGTCGGTGGGTCCACAGCTTGATCGTCATCATCTATGTTCATCCTGTTCCTCGCTACATTTCCATTCTCACCGTTCAACAATTGCTGGAAGTGCTCCTTCCACCTAGCAGCCACCGCCGTTTTATCGGTCAGCAAATTCCCTTCTCGGTCATTGCACATGGCGGGCACTGGTACGGTATTGTGCCGCGCACCATTGACCGTTGCATAAAATCTCCGCATATCATTTCGGTTCATGCTTTCTTGTGCGTCAGCTACCACACTTTCTTCGTGCTGCCTTTTCTTTCTGCGGTGGATTCGCTTTTCTTCGGCTCTCGCTGCCTTGTACCGCTCTCTGTTCTGTCGGGTACCGGCCACAAGCATACGGCTTCTGGCAACATTCTTCATGTCTGTCACCCTCTGGCACTCTTCATCGAACCAGTCGTTCCGTCTTCGTCGTTGACCAGTGCCGATCACTTCCCGCGCCGTTGTTGTCACAGCTTCGTGGATAGGGTCCCACAGGCTGTCGACGTCTCCAGCAACGTTGACTCTTCCCAACTTCTCGTCTAGTTGCTGACGGTACTGCGCAGCTACCCCATCAGTCGACAAGCGTTGTATATTGAAGCGTAGCGTTCTGTGTGTTGCGGAACTCGTGACGCTGGATAACCGCGCCCGAATTTTAGCTACAACGAGATAATGATCCGAGTCGATATTAGGGCCTCGGAAGGTCCTGACATCAATGACATCTGAGAAATGTCGCCCATCAACCAGCACGTGGTCTATTTGGGAGCAGGCATCGCCACTCGGGTGTCGCCAGGTGTGTTTGCACTTATTGAATCAAATTTTACAGTGGTACAAAAACGTCGTAAATGAGTGCATTAAACGGTGTATAATCTTGTCATCTCTTTTTGTTGGAAGATAATAGAAAATCTCTAATATATGAACGCAAGCTGATTGAATGCAAAATTTAAGCGATGTACACGGTGAAAAATGTTAAAAAGGATATTAATTTTAAAAGAGTTTCGAAGTAATAAAGTAAATTCTGCTTAATTAAATGCCTTAAAACCGCATGAAAGTTACTTACGTCAACTTAAAAAAGAAATCGAGAACTGTAGGAGAACGTGTGGAAAATAAGGGTAGGCTGCGTAGAATACAATTTCATTGTTGCGCATTTATATACGCAATTTGATTTTATCAACCATCGGGTGGTCGGTGTGCAACAGGTGTGACTTATATGCTAGCAAAGATATGTAAACTAACTAAAATGTATTCTTAAGAAGTATTGACTCGACAGTTTTTTGGTATATCTCAAAATCCAAATAATTTCGAAACTTGGGGACGTCAGGAAATTTGCTCTGCAGATGGAGCGCTCTTATTTGGTACCTTATTAAATTAGGAATTTGACTGCAAGTTAGCGCTGGTGGGCATGAAACTTTTACTTTTGTTCTGGCAGATATCTCGGGAGCCTGTCCATTTAGAAATATTGCGTCTTCGCAAAGTTGTTCAGTAAGTTATACTAGTTTCTTATTCTTCTTCTTCTTGGCATTAACGTCCACACTGGGTCATAGCCTGCTTCTCAGCTTAGTGTTCAATGAGCACTTCCCCAGTTATCAACTAAGAGCTTTCTTTGCCAATGCCAATTATACTAGCTAGTTGATGCAAAACTTTGCCACCAGTTGGCACTAGTGGGTATGAAACTTTTGTTTTATAGATTTCCCAGGAACCTGACCACTTAGACAGATGGCGTCTTTGGCAAAGGCGCGCTAGTGAACATGAAGCTTTTGTTTTAGAATATCTCACTCAGGAGCCTGACCGCTTAGAAGATGACGTCTTCGACAAAATTGTATAATAAGCCAGGCTCCTGAGAAATTACCAAAACAAAACTATCATGCCGTAATATGAAAGACCACCGCATGTCAGCCCTTCATCTTTTAATCACCTTTGTCGAAAATGGTTTTTCTATATTTAATCCATATCGCGAGGTATTTCATGTTGAACATGAAAAACCAAGGGTGTTGTACAAAGTATAACGTGTTACTACTCGCTTTAAAATAAATTCGCTTGACGACTAAAGAAAAGGTTAGTAATATTTTGCGCAATATTTTACACGCAACGTGCGACGAACATTATATTCGTGACACCAGAAACAGCTAGGTCACCCTGGGACCCCTTCATAAAAATTCTAATAACGCCAACGTTGACAACTTTACGCACAAATCTATAAACATATTCTTGCATTTGGCTTCTGATGGTCCGTCACAGAAATGTTACTAGAAATGATCTTTTTGACCGTAATTTATTCGCAACCACTCCACAGTGCAATGAACTGCTACATCTTGCAATGGGCGACGTAACTATCCAACAGGTAAAATCTTTCTCTCACGGACCTTAAGTTTGTTTTGTTTGGACAATTATTCCTTCTTATACGGCAATCGACAACAATCTTCATAAGCTTCACTTTTATGAAACTGCGATGCACAAAGCTTCAGATGCAACTGAAGCTGTCCACTGTTTAATGACACCGAGACTTGAGATCTAGTGTCCCACTGAACGACGGCGATCCAACGCGATGTCAACAACGACAACTTCACTTTCGTTTTCATTATGATGGACTTTTTTTTACGGCGACGTGAGAGTTACGCGACTACGCGCGCGCGCCAAAAGCAGCACTATGGTCACGCGGTCGTGTAGCAGCAGCACCGTTTCGAAGTGGTCCTCTGAGATCGTTGCGTTACCTACGCGCTTTGCCGCTTGGGGGTACCTCTAGTGTGTGTAAGATTGGGAAATCACGACGCCGCTTCGTTTTACTCCGTGCAAATTCGAATCTCTATAGGTGTAGAAAACGCGCGTACCGCTACTGCCACCGATCGGCGTACAGAATTACGTTTGAAAGCTAATATGCATATATTAAATGTTTAATTTCTGATTTGTGAGCCGTTGACCGTTTCCGCACTCACGTAAACACATTACGGAATTGTGGCTAATTAGTTCGAGAGACGTATACGATGAACACAACACAAGACGACTGAGGGTCGACTGGAGCACGTTGTTAAGATGTCGAGTCCAGAATCCGGACGAACTTGGAGCAAAAGTTGGCGCGTACACTCTACTAGAGCTATGTGGCACTCGAAGGCGATCGAATTGAATGCGTTCCGTTGGCCATTCCGTCGTTGACTGTAGGAGCCTTGCATTGTGCAGCTGGTTGGAAGCCGACGACCAGACGAAGCTGAAATCTACTCGGCCTACATGAATGTGGTTGTCATTCCAGAGTGGATTTGATACAATTTGTTATGATTATATGCGAGTTGCGCAGACAGTTGTTCGCCCGCGAGAGCAGATCAGATGCGGTGGATTGTTTGATCGATGTTTAGGTTGATCGTCAGCTTTGCGGCTATGTTTCTATCAATGAGGAATTAATTGTGTCTCTATTATGCGAAGGCTAGCTCAAACAGTGGAAACCTTTAGTCGAAGTCAAAAAGATTAAGTTTTACCATAGCCCATACCTATGTGTAATAAATTTTCTCGTAATTTTTTTTAACCGGTTGACAACTAATGAAGATTTGTTTTATTTTAGCTCTTTATTAGTATTAATCGAAACATTGCATTCATTTTTCATATCTAAGTGTTCTGTATAAGAAAACACTATTATCCTAATTTGGTAAAACTAAATTAAGCATTTATCAACATTTTGTTAACAACATATTACATTTCATTTGTCGTAGCAGTTTAGAATTTTTACAGGTGAGTTGATTCAACCTGTTTGTAAGACAAAAAAGCTTTCAATTAACTTTTTTTTTCCAGTGTCGGGGACATATTACCACTGCGACCATTTATTTGATCTTTTGTGTTGTTCAATTAATTTAACCTAGATATTTATCGCGGCAATAGAAGATTTGCAACGATGAAAATTGATATACGAAGATACGAGATACGAATGCGATAATGGTAACTTTGGCAAAGAAAGCTCTCAGTTAATAACTGTGGAAGTGCTCATAAAACACTAAGCTGAGTGGCAGTCTCTGTCCAAGTGAGGACGTAATGCCAAGGAGTAGTAGTAGTAGTAGTAGAACAAACGGAAAACATATGATACGAAACGTCTCATAAAATTGCGTATTGCAAAGTTTCAGACAATTCGGCCGAGAAAAACCCCCCATGTCAAAGTGAATCATGGAAGTGCCCAAGTAGCTAAGCACCCTACAACATTTTATTTATTGCCTGAAAATTTATTTGAAGATAAGAAACTTGTTCTTGACAAAGCTTTGTTTTTCTGTTAAGGCGGCATCCACAAATTACGTAACGCTCGAAGGGGGGTAGGCTCGAGCGTTATGACTCATACAAAATTTTAAAAAATATCATACCAAAAGCGTTACGGAGGGAGGGAGGGGGACGAAAATTTCCAATTTTAGCGTTAATAAATGGATGCCGCCTAATAAGTGGATAAATACATTGTAAATATTTGTTACATTTGGCTTGAATGCACTAAATGTTTTTATGAAAGTTATTTCTTTATCTAACATGAGACCTAGATACTTAAATTCATCTGACCAATTTATTGGAACCCGTTACAACATGTCTACTTGAAGGTTTCAAATAAAGAACATTTTGGTTTATGTGAGAATATTATAAGATGAGTTTCAGAGGCATTAGGAGAAATCTTCTTTTTTTGCAAGTTTGAAGAAAACATTTAAAACTTTTTTTGCAATCGACTACAGATAACATGCACTTCGACTTCGCAAACAAAGATTTTTGACATCCCTGAGGTAACAAAATGCTACCTCGGGGAACACCAGCTCTTTCAGGAAGTCTACCAGACTTGAAATTCTGATAATTACCCTGAAGTGTACGATTTGAAGATAACTTTGAATTATTATAACAATGTATGTTGGAAAATTGAGGTTTTTAAATTTACAGTAAAACCTTCATGCCAAATACTGTCAAATGATTTTCTTTGTCTAGAAAAGCAAGATCTGTTGAATAGATTTGTTGGAACGATGGTGAGTGTTCGTCTGAGCATGATTATATTTTGCCTGTTTGTTATAATTAGTCAATTAGTCTTTAACTGAGAAATGAGAATTGTTGGAGATTCTGCCTGGGGAAATCTGGCTACAAAAAACGTTACCTGGTACGAGCCACACTGGGGCAGATCGCTGTTTTCGACCTCCAAAACCTTTAGTACTCTGGATATGCATCCTAGAGGTTTGATGTCTTCAACAAAGTATTTTGAAATAATTTGTACTACTTTTTGACTCATTCAGATTCATAAGATCAGGTCTATCTTTTGATAGGAGCGTCCTAGCAAAACATTTTCTTCTGCAAAGTTGTTCATTGAGGCATTTTCGACATTTCTTCCAAAGACACTTACACTCTATCACTGACGTGGGTGGCGCTGTATGACATTTTATTAAAAATAGTAATAAAATCGATTTTGACATTTTTTTCATACAAAAAAGGATAAAAATGTTTTGTCATAGATTTTTAAAAGCGTAACAATAAAAAAGTAATTTCACAACATTTACATGTAAAATTTTCAGATTTAATGATTCTTTCAGTAAAAACAGACCAAAAATAGTGTTTTAGAAAATCCTGGATTACTCATGAATCGGCAGATGACGGCAGCTCATTGTTTGTCCACTGTTAGTCAAGAACATAAGTTTCATTGTCGTGAGGGAAACATAAGTTTCATTGTCGTGAGGAAAACAATCGAAAAAAAAAATAGTTTATCAGAATGTATGTGATTTAAAATGGGATATACGTAATTTAATCTATCAAATTTAATATGTAATTTAGCTTTCATATCGAGAGAATAATCAGATTTATAAATAAAATATATATGAACATCTGAAAGCTCAGACCTATTTCATTTATTTGCATTGTATAACATGGCTTTTATTAAACACAATACTATTACTCTAATAAAAATGGAAGGATAGATAGATAGGTAGATACACATATGGGACAAATTATCTTGAATTTTGTTCAAATGTTTATTAGAACACCAATTTAGAGATAACTTCTTCAAAACACTTTGACAGCATGCAATATGTTTCTGAAACACATATCAAAAATATAAATTCATGAAAAGTTTATCAAATATAAGCTTTTTTAACATATTTTCATCAAATTTTCAAACCACCACAACAAAAAAGCCCCACGTGGCCCCACTTTTCTTTCTTTGCGACAGTGAACCTTATGTACTTGACTAGTCGTATACGAAAAATTAGCTGCCGCCATCTGCCGCTTCGTGATTTATCCTGGATTTTGTAAAAGACTATTTTTACCCGGTTTTACTAAAAATATAATTAAATCTGAAAATTTTACTAGTAAACAATGTAAATTTACTTTTTTATAGTTTAGCTTCTAAGACTTGATGACAAAATATGTTTTAACACAAAATATGTTTTTAATATGTTTTAATGACAAAATATGTTTTTTTTTTTAATATGTTTTAATATGTTTCTTATATCGCCATCAATGTCAGTGATAGAGTGTAAGTGTCTTCGGAAGAAATGTCAAAAGCCTCAATGAACAACTTTACAGAAAAAAGTTTTTTTTTTCTAGGATGCTCCTATCAAAAGATAAAACTGATCTAGATAAGTTTTCACTTATCTAGATCCAATATGAACGAGTCAAAATCTAGTACAAGTTATTCCAAAATACTTTGTCGAAGTCATACCCGGTAAGTAGGCCTTGACCAGGTTAGACGGTTTTTTTCCTCGCTTGTCATTTTTTTTCCATTTCAGATCCGAATTTTCCGAAGCTTTGAATTTCAATTTTGACGATTTGCTTGGAGGATTTTCCCAGTGTGAATAATTCAAGAGCTGCCTATCAAGTATTTGGAATTCAAGTTTTCGGTCACTTTTATCGTCATTGGAGTTTCGTTCGTTGCAAAACCTTGAGTATAATTTTACCTTTATTATTTATTTCTTTTCCTGTTATTGTAGTTCTCATTTGACATTGTTATTTCTATCTGTGTGAAGTTTCCATTATGGAAACTGACGGGGATGAGGGGGGACCTAAAGAAAATTCCGATTGTGCTGAATCCTCTTCTTTGACCAAACCATTTCGTGTAAAAGTTTACCCTTCTAGTTTTTCTGGGCCTTTTGTCGTATATTTTCGAAAAAAGGAGAAACCTTTTAATGTTTTGCTGATTTCCTCTGAGATTTATAAAAAGTATAAATCTGTAAAGGAAATTAAAAAAATTTCATTGGACAAGTTGAGAATTGTTTTTGGATCGCGAGATGAAGCAAATGCTCTCTTGGAATCCAAGTTATTTTTTAATTCCTATCGCGTGTATGCACCTTGTGATTCATGCGAAATTAATGGAATAATATATGATGAATCATTGAACTGTGATGACATTAGAAATCATGGTTCAGGTTTTTTTAGAAACAAATCCATTTCTCCTGTCGAGATACTGGATTGTGTCCGTTTATCAAAATTATTTATTGATGGGAATGATACCAAGTATGTACATTCTAATTGTATCAAGATTACGTTTTCTGGATCTGTACTGCCAGACTACGTTAATGTTGATAATGTTATTTTTCGCGTGAGACTTTATTATCCAAAGCTCATGCATTGTGATCGATGCCTTCTTTTTGGTCACACTTCGAATTTTTGCTCTAACAAACAAAAATGTTCTAAATGTGGTGAATTTCATTCGTCATCCACTTGCAAGAATCAATCTAATTTATGTATTTATTGTAAACAGGAACACAATTCTTTAAAATAATGTGCTGTTTATATCGAAAATCAATCAAAATTCAACCAAAAAATAAAAAATAGAAATCTCTTGTCGTATGCTGAAGTAATGAAATCCACTGATAACATTGGTTCTGCAAATACTTTTGAAATTTTGTCAGATGATGATGGTAATGTAGACCATGAAAATTTTGGTAATTATGTGTACAAACCTCCTAGCAAAAGGAAAAGAATAAACAATAAAACTTCTAACAACCACAATAAAATATTTGAACCTCAACCATCTACTTCTTTCGATTTGCACTTTCCATCCTTGAATGATACTACTTCTCCTAAAAATATTCCAGGATTTCGTAAAATAGAGACTGATCCTACATCTAACAATAAAAATCAAAATTCAAACAATTTATCGGAAAACAAAGCTAAAGTAGATAATGATAACTCAATTTTGAACATTTTAGAAGAAATAGTAGAATTTTTAGGATTGAGTGATTTCTGGAAAAAAATAATTAAAATATTTTTACCTATTTTGGCTTCCTTTTTAAATAAATTGAATTCTTTTGGCCCTCTTTTGTCTTCATTTTTCTCTTCGTAATGACTCAAATAAAAAATAATGATATGAATATTTTACAATGGAATTGTCGTAGTATTATTCCAAAAATTGATAGTTTAAAAGTTTTGATAAGCAGTTATAATATTGATTTGTTTTGTTTAAATGAAACTTGGTTAGTGTCATCAAAATTCTTCCATGTTTCTAAATTCAATGTTATTCGAAAAGATAGAGATTCTTCGTATGGAGGAGTTCTTATTGGAATTCGTGAAAATATAGAATTTAAATATTTAGATTTGTCAATACATTCACAAGTTGAATATATTGCTATTTCTGTTAAAAAAGAAAAGTGTGAGTTTTCAGTTATTTGCTTTTATATTCCTCCTAATACCACTTTTTCTTTATCGCAAATTAGAAGTATATTGAACGAAGTTCCTCCCCCATTTTATATATTAGGTGATTTCAATGCACATAATTTTGCTTGGGGTAGTGAGAAAACGGATGGTAGAGGTTCATTGATTATGGAACTAATTGATGACTTAAATTTACATATCCTCAATGATGGATCTTTTACTAGGATTGTTGTACCACCAAATCATCATTCGTGTATTGACTTATCTTTATGCTCTAATAGCTTGTCTATGAAATCTTCTTGGAAAACTATTGACGATCCTAATGGTAGTGATCATTTACCAATTTTAATTGAAATTCAAAATCCTGTCCAAGATAATTTTGTCCATGAATTTAATGCTCCTGACCTTTGTACAAATGTAAATTGGACAAAATTTTCTGATCTGGTATCTCTTTCGTTAATTAATATTGTTGAATTGTTATCTCCAATTGAAAATTACAATAATTTTTCAAAATTATTGATTGATTGTTTGCATAAATCTCAAAATAAAAAAATAAGTCATGTTCTATTAGAAAAAATCGCCCTTCTTTTTGGTGGGATAATGAATGTTCCATTGCTTTGAAAACTAAATCTGATGCTTTTAAATTATTTCGTCGATCAGGCTCCAGAAACCATTTCTTTCTATATCGTAAAGCTGAGGCACAATTCATAAGGCTAACTAAATCCAAAAAGAGAAATTATTGGAAAAATTTTGTTCAAAATTTAGATAAAGAAACTTCTTTATCTACCTTGTGGTCTGTTGCCAGAAATCTAAGAAATTATGATCCCACCATTCCTAATGTTTTAGAATATTTGGAAAAATGGATACATGAGTTTGCTTCAAAAATTTGTCCTGATTTTGTCCCACGTTCCATTAAATTTAAAAATAGTTCACTAAATTATTTTCCTGAACTTTGTGGTTCATTTTCATTAGCTGAGTTTAACTTAGCATTATCAATTACTAAAAATACTGCTCCAGGTATTGATAATATTAAATTTATTGTGTTAAAAAATTTACCGGATGATGGAAAACTCCATTTACTTTCAATATATAATGCTTTCCTAACTCAAAATATTATTCTTTATGAATGGCGTTTAATCAAAGTTATCAGTATTCTAAAGTCTGGTAGAGATCCGTTATCAGCTGATAGTAGGAGACCTATTAGTTTATTATCTTGTTTGCGTAAACTTTTGGAAAGAATGATTTTGAATCGTCTTGAATTGTGGGCCGAGAATAATAAAATTTTTTCATCTTCTCAATTTGGATTTAGGAGAGGTCGAGGTACTCGCGATTGTGTTTCACTATTAGCTTCACAAATTCAACTTTCATTCAATAAAAAACAGGACTTAGTTTCTACTTTTCTTGATGTTTCTGGAGCCTATGATTCTGTTCTAATCGATTTATTGTTCGAAAAGATGCATAATTTAAAAATTCCCAATATGATTTCTAATTTCTTATGTAATTTATTTTCTTTCAAAATTATGAACTTTTTTCACAATGGAGATTCAAAGTTATTAAGATATAGCTATTTTGGACTTCCACAAGGTTCATGTTTAAGTCCATTTTTATACAATTTATTTACCAGTGATATGGCATCAATAATTCCAAATGGTTGCTATTTGCTTCAATTTGCTGATGATAATGTTATTTCTATCAGTGGCAAAAATAGAGAAGTCATTAGTCATTTTATGCAATGTGCCTTAAATAACATTGATTCATGGGCTCATGAAAACGGATTTTCATTTTCAGTTCAGAAAACTAAATATATCATATTTTCGAGAAAACATTCGAACATATCCATTAATTTGTATCTTGATGGAATCGAAATCGAACAAGTTGACGAATTTAAATATCTTGGTATATGGTTTGACTCTAAATTAAATTGGAACATTCATATTAAACAAATTCAAAAAACATGTTCGAAACGAATCAATTTTCTTCGTACTATTACAGGTACTTGGTGGGGTGCCAATCCTTCTGACTTAATTACGCTTTACAAAACAACTATCCGTTCAGTCATGGAATATGGTTGTTTCACTTTTGGAAGTGCTGCACATACACATTTTGTCAAACTTGAAAAAATACAATTTCGTTGTTTGAGAATTTGTTTGAAACTTATGAATTCAACTCATACTCAATCAACAGAAGTACTCGCCGGTGTTGTACCACTTAAAATTCGTTTTCAAGAACTGAATTGTAAATTTTTAATTAATTGTCTCTCGAATAATCATCCAATTATTGATATTTTGAAGTCACTATTCGAAATTAACCCAACGAGCAGAATATTGGAATCTTACATTATTTGTTCAACTGAAAATGTTGCACCAATTTCATATAATAGTTTTTATAATTTTGAAATTAATATTCACACTTATCTACCTTTGATTGATTTCTCTCTATTCCATGAATTGCAACAAATTCCAAATCATCTATACTCTCATTTTGCCAATAGTCTATTTATGCGTAAATTTGATGGAATCACTTCTGCACAATTTTATTTCACAGATGGATCCTTAGTTCAAGGCATCGCTGGATTTGGAATATACAATGAGTATGTGGCTCATTTTTTCAAATTAAAATCTCCATGTTCCATATTCATTGCAGAATTAATTGCTTTATATTTTGCTTGTAACTGGACTGCCCACCAAATATTTACATTGTATGTTCTGATAGCTTAAGTTGCCTTCGTGCTTTGGGTACCATATCTTTCAATTTTAAAACTCATCATGTTTTATTCATGTTGAAAAAGTTATTATTTGATTTACATTGTCAAGGATTTATAATTAAATTTTTGTGGATCCCTTCTCATTGTAGAATATATGGTAATGAACAGGCTGATTCATTGGCTAAATTTGGTGTTGTTCGGGGTATAATTTACGATCGTGATATTTTTCCTTCTGAATATTATCCTAAATTGAAAACACATTCCCTTGATAATTGGCAAACTTGTTGGAATTCCAGTAATAAAGGGAGATGGTGTTATTCAATTTGTCCAAAAGTCAGTAATTTTCCTTGGTTTAGGAATATACCAGCAACTAGAAATTTTATTTGTTCATTTTCACGACTCATTTCAAATCATTATATTTGTAATAGTCATTTATATCGTATCAATATTGTGGATTCTAATTTATGTGAATGTGGTGAATCTTATGAAGACATTGATCATATTGTCCTTCAATGTTCAAGGTTTATTTTACCAAGGACTACATTATTTAACACTTTAATGAATTACGGACATTCAATACCAGTATCTATTCGGGATATATTGGGTACGAAATGTTATCATATACTTAAACTTTTATATAGTTTTTTGAATGAGATTTCATATACTATTTGATATTTCTGCTTGTGTGTGTGTTTTTTTTCTTGTTTTTATTTGCAGATATGAAGATGGACTCTTTTTTGGTAGACCCCCTCCCTCATCCCGTTTTGGAAGCCACCCCATACCCCATTACTTCACTTGGATCCATGTTGCAGTTTATGGCTCTGCTATGGTTAATTTTTACCGTATGAGCCTTTAGTTTTAATTTTTCTGTTATAACGTTATATGAAAAGATAAAGAGGTTTTGTGCCTCTTTGAGAAAGATTTCGAACAGATATCACTCAAAGGGGTTTTTCCCTCTTTCAAAATTTTAGTTAAATAAATAAATAAATAATAAATAAATAACTTTGTCGAAGACACCAAATCTCTAGGATGCATATCCAGCGTACTAGAGTTTTTGGCCGTCGAAAACAGCGATCTGCCCCAGTGTGCGAGCCTCGACGATTCGTTTACGCGAAGCATAATCCCAAAAGTTAGAATTATTACTGCCCCCGCAATTTGCGCATACAAACTTGATGATAACAAAATCAGAGGATGAGGAAGAAGAAGAAGAAGAAGAACTCATGTACCGTAATCCGGGGTAACATTGATCATTTTTTTGGATATTTCTTAAAAATTTCATTTGAAAATGCATATGTTGCAACTTTTATATTTTTAAAACAAGTACTGGCACCCAATGCTCGTGTCTATTTACTGTATTTTGTTAACTGAAAGTTTAAAGCATGTTTTACAAAATGTTTTAAGTGCTTTTTTGATTTAGTTGATTTGGGGTAACATTGATCACCCATGAAAACAACGTTCGGTAATATTGAAAATATCATTACTTACTAAAATCATGGTCCCTGAAGCCGAATATGAAGGCCAAACTCTTACAAGTCATTTACATTTTCAGTTATTTCGAAATTAAAAAAACATTGAAATGTGAAATACGCCTAAATGTAGGCAATTTCCAGAGGAATTCACGCATTATTTATAGTTATTCATGAATTATGCTTAATTGAACATATATATGAAAATTTTAACAACGGAATCGTGTTCACCGATGTCATTTTTAGAAATAACTGCATTTCTTCTGCTCATATCGTTTCCAGAACTCATGTGCGACATGATTCTTTGAGCGTGTTATCCATAATCATGAAAATCATTGTTTCAAAAATTTGAAAAATTTACGCTTGAACACAACTCAATTTCTGCAAAAACCTTAATGTTCAATAGCTTATGAATAGTAGAAAGCGAATCACCATTCATGTACTGAAAATATTTCATCGATGAACGTTGAATTGAACTTTTAACGAGGAGGGTCATTGCGATCAATGTTGCCCCGCTGATCAATGTTACCCCGGATTACGGTACCTTAAATCATATAGGGCTGAGTGAAAGCACAAATATTAAAACCCTCACCGCTCAGCGAATTATTTACGGATTCAAATAATTGCTTGTCAGTATACTCGCACACATATTTAGTTTCTAAAAGCGGCCAGGGAACATCGGTAACATTCCTGTGGCCGGAATAATTTCGGTGGATCACTGGGTCAGGTCGAGTGAAAAATGGCAATTTTTTGGGAGATGCCAAATTATCTTAATTCATTTGCAATGACAATTGATTTGCATAAATTATTAAGATCTGATATTCAACATTAAAAATGAAGAGTCTTAGAACGTTTAGAATCCTCTGGCCGCAGAAACATTTTCGAGATCCTCTGGCCACTTTTAGAAACTAGACACGTGTTTGAGAAATAATAATTATAATATAGGTATCAAGCATAATCTAAGGAAATTAAAAAATATAGATTTGTGTAAAACTTTCGCAAGCCCTACTGAAGTTACAAGGATAATTTTTACCTGCGCCACTAGTATTCAACCGACAAAGTTGAAACAGCGTTCAGATACACTTTTGCAACCTTCATACCTTCATAAATTAGCTTGAATCTAGTGATTCAGATGCATTCAACTCAAAGAAAAGTACAAAAAGATATACCACTTGTTGACATTAATGAAACTGCTTTTCAAGTATTTGGGCTTGGTCCCAGCAGTAAATAACCAAACCAAAACAGAAAAGCCTTCACAGAGCCATAACCACCATTGCAGATCGTGAGAGACTGATCATTCCGGCCCAACGGAATGTTTCCAAGTGACTGATGAGATTTTTGTTTTATTTATTTTTTTGCGCACCCTCAGATAACGTAACCACTCAGTGCTGTCTCATTGGATACGGCCAGATGGCCAAGAGACCAGCAGCGGACATATCACCGCTGCTGGCATAAATGTACGCACCCACCGAAAAACTGACCAGACCACATTTTTTCTCCCTTCTGCTGGAAGTTTCTGCCAGTAGTCGTCACCACAACCAGCAGCAGATATTTAAAAACCACTGCCATTCAGGCAGTCGGCGTCCTAAGAAAAAAATGACGCATATCTTTCCCTTGTAAGATTTGCACAACTACTAAGTTCATGCCCCTTTCGAGATTATGGCGTACACACAGTGAGCGAGAAGTGTCATAAAGATTATGAATGAAGGAATCAACCGTGAGTTAAGGTAGAACAGCTTGGAATCCAACTTTTATCGGAAAGATTTGTGCCCTCAAAGTTTTGGTGCAATATCGACCAAAGCTTTGATGGCACAAATCTTTCCAAAAATGCAAAAAGAGCGCTTTATGCACTAAATCTGAGCCTGAGATGTTTCACCTTAAAAGCATCATCAGTGCAATACTGTGCTACAGCACAAGGTTGGCGAAGTTTGAAACCATTGTAGGGGAACTGTGGGTAAAATGAACAGGGGGGGTAAAATGAACAGGTTTGTGTTTTACGGTACACAGTATCAAAAAATAATGTGATTTACGTCTTTTGGGATGCACATAAAAGAAGCGAGTCGAATGACGTAAATTTGTGTCGAATTTCAAATACGTTAGTGTCTGATTCGGGAAATGTCGATCACAGTTCCATCGTTTTCGTGTCCTTCAACATGTAAAATTACATTTTTTGTTCAATACATCTTCATAGACACGTTTTTGTATCGTTCCATCACTTACATCATGTGTCATTCAGTCATAACCAGAATTACGTCCAGAGTAATTTTCATTATTTTTAAGAGTGTAATTATGCTATAAATCTATGCAAAACATAGCACCATCCTTAATCCTATGACTGAGAAACTATTTCGACAACTCTAGCGTGATCTAGAACTGTCAAAAGCTAGAAAAGTATACAAAAACAAAGTACGCCTCTCCGTTTTCTCATACGTTGTAAAATTTCACTCGTGGAATTTAAGGTTTTTATGACTAAAATCATCAATAATCTATTGAACTGCGCAGCACATCATATCTTTAAGGTATTTATGATAAGACGACGGAAATTGAAAGTATTTTTATCTTCTAAATTCTTAGAACAAATGATTTGATTATGTTGATTCTTTGGGGGTAAAATGAACCACTCGAGATAGGGGTAATATGAATAGGGCGAATACTACCGGATATCATTTCAGATGCCATGAGTTTTCCGGAGAAAATACAAAGACAGACATGGACAGTCATCCAAATGGTCGCAACTAAACGTTCCATTGATTCCGGAATGTCTGTGAGATACGCATTGATCATGTACTAGATGCCGAGAAACATGCCGCAACCCGTTCAATTTGAATGGTGTTCATTTTACCCCCACTGCATGTTCATTTTACCGCCAGCATGTGTTCATATTACCCCCATTGTATGTTCATTTTATTTATTTATTTCATCTTCAGTATTTACACTGCACAGACTGTTTCTTAAAACTAGGCTATAAAATTCACATCTATAACAAGCAAAATAAACACAAACACTCATAACAAAGCTCACAACATTAAACATAAGATTTTCTCTATCGACATTTGCGTACAGTTGCAAGAACATTCAACTATCGGAACAATAATGTGCTGACCAAAACATCTACTTTTCATCTACACTACATATACAATCAAATTACAGTCTCAATTCAACTATTTACTGAGTTGGCATTTGGGCTCCAAGTTCTACCACGTGAGCTAAGAAATTCCCTGAATTTGATTCCGGGGGGCCATGTTGCAGAATCCATAACTACTGACTTCCATTTGGTATTAAGAATAACTTTGAAAGAGGCATACTCAAGCAGACCAAGATTCTTTCCTTTCGGCATCAATTTGAAAACATTAATTGCTTCCTCTTTTTCAATACCAACAACCTGACGAACCATGCAATCGACTTCTCTTTCGGTTACAGAACTATCTATGTTGGTCAAGAATAGCGAAAACATTTGTTTCGGTGCTGAACACGGTGCTAAATAACAGTTGCTTTCTTCAGAACTACTTTCTAATATGCATGCAGGACCAGTACCATCCAGCAGTTTTGTTGATGACAACGGCGTAGAAGACTGCACGATCGCCTCAGGAAACGACTGCGATGTAGTATGTTAGCGTCCTTACGATGTCGTGAATCTGCGATTTGATATCAGCCAGCTCAGATTCAAATCTTGACGAGGAGTTGAGTATCAGTTTATCCGTTGGCATTCCAGATCGCTTCTTATAGAAAACATCCAAACAACCGTCACACATCCATAGGATGTTGTTAACTGCCAAGCTCACCATGTGTGATTCCAACACTCCAACACAATCAATGTGATAACTTTTGGCACAATCTCCTTCACATACAACAAACGATTCCAATCTAGCGTCGATCGAAGAAAAGCATTTACCACACTCCATCGTAAACAATACAGTGAACAAAGGTGACGCTCCAACGTTGGAAAAACGGTTTGTTCTCGAATATCCTTAAGTTAATTATTATTCCGTTGCGAGGATAATGTTCGTGCTTTTCCAATGTACACATCGGCGGTAAAAGTAGTTTGAAACACCTACAATTTCATGCTCGAAACTCAATAAACAGGCGGACCACTATCACGCGTCACACAAGCGATGAGCGTTGACGATTTGACGTTGTTTTACCCCCAAATATATGTTCATATTACCCCCGTTACATGTTCATTTTACCCACATGTTTGGAACATTGACAATGTAGAAAAAAAATTTCAAAATTATAATAATGTTGATAAAATTCTATTTCCATCACAATACTTCAACTTGTTACATTGCCTAAACATCCTTCTTCAATTCTGAGCTATTGAAAAAGAATCTGGCAGCTTCATAAACAAGAAAACATGAAAATTGCTTAGGGTGTTCATTTTACCCCCAGTTCCCCTACCTAGAAACCCTAACCTCTCTACCGGCAGTGCCATTCTTTACTACAATTTTTCAAACCGCGATAAAATTCTTGGTTCTTATGATATTTTTGCGCATTATTTTCTCAATTTCTATTTTTAAAATCTGTGTCAATTGTGATCATTAGTCCTCTGGTTTTGAAGATATTTCAATGTTGCTTAGTAAACCGACATTTTTTTAACTGCCATTTGGTATTAGGTCAATTTAAAAAAAAAAAAAAAATGGACTACACAACATCAGGTATTAAGGTGATTATAGAACGAAGCCAAACCTCAAATTTTCAAGAACACAAGACTTGAGAACCAAACAACGCTCCGCGTTGAAAATTATTATCACCTTAAGGAGCTTCTCTGGAAAAAATGTACAACATGGCTGAGTTGTTTCTAAGAAATCTATAGCTTAGCTTATACTGACTACACATATCAATGGTTGCTATTCCGTGATTGACCGAAGTCAGTGAAAATGCACTAAGAATCAACTAGAAGTTCAGCTGGGATTGGCCATAATCTTCTTCAATGTGCATAATTCAGTGCCTCTATTTATACAGGGTCAATAACGGCGCCGGCCACATCCTTGCAGTCAGGTGGGATTGGGGGAAGGAATGTTAGTGTGTAACCTTTGCTATTTGGAGACCGTGTTTGCCTCTGCATCTCCACAAAGGTTACTGGGAGGGATGTTTGTTAATGGGACGGATCGTTGGATTTCAGGATTCACTTTGATAATCGATTAGACCATGATAAATAATGATTTGTGAGATATATACATGCTTATATGTAAATATAATATTTTCATTTGATATGAACAATTTCTATGTAGAGGAAAATTTGCCGACACTTGAGGTGACGAACCATTCAAAGTTTGTTGAACAAATACCTAAATGTAACAATCCTACAGCTGTCAGGACGAAAGCATGTGTTATTATATTTAACTTATTTGAAAAGAAACAAAAAACTCGATTGGTTGGAACATCATAGAACACTCTTATTCGTATGCCGACACTTACAGTGGCGAACCATCCAAAGTTGGTTGAATAAAGTGAACCTCTCGCAAGTCTACACTTGTAGTGTCAAACCATTCGAAGTTTTTTTTAATTACAAAAATAAAGGTAAAAAAGGGGTGTTCTGAAAATAAAAAGATGGTCAACATAAATAATTCATGAATCATGAGTTTGTGTCGACACTCACAGTGACGAACCATTCATAGTTTGTTGAAAAATCATATTTACGTCCCAACATTGTAACGATCAAATGTGCAGTCATACATATTAGAAATAGTAGCATGAAACGAGCTCACCAATTGATCCGTTATCCTTGACTGAGCAGCCACAATACACTCTCAGCTTCACTCGTTTGCTCGGCTATATAAAAGCACTCAGAAAAAAATAGGCGTGCGACCCGAAAAGGAAAAAAAAAACTGACGACTGCTCGGGCTTTCTTGACGCACTGCCCACGAGCAAGCGTCAAAGTCAAAGGATCAAAAAGAACTAACCGATCGCGGCACTTTTTCACTTACTAGACCAACGCGCGACATGTTTGATCCTGCCCTCGTCGCTCGCCCCCGCAGGAACAAGCGTCAAGGTCGAAGAATCAAACAGAACTCATGTTTCTAAGAAATCTATAAGTTATAAAATTTTGTATTTATTTAGAATCAAGGAACTTTATACGGCCAGCATAGTGATATATAAATGCTCATTACTCGAAAGCAGTTTCACCAATTTGCTTTATTTTTAAACAATAATAATAATAAGGGTCTGTTAAACAAAGAATTGGCTTGAGAAGTGATTAACTGATCGTGGAACAATTCTGCAGTCTAAAATATTTACGCATTTTTCCAACGAATTTCGAAATGCTTACGGAATCAGATGACCAATGATCAAAATCAAATAAAAACAAATTTTTGAAAACTTGTGAAGAAATTGTGAGAAATTTCATGAAGAAAAATAGTTATTGAACCTAATTTAAAAAATAAAATTCTAAAAGCACTAGTAAGGCGAGCGAATACCTTTAAACTCTAATATGTTGCTTATCTTGACAGATAGGTCTTTTTTTTTGCAAAGATGAAGTGTTAAAGTTCAATTATTAGTTTTTTCATTGAAACACTTTTTTTCATCGGTTGATTATCTTTGCTCAGTCTCTTACGGACCGTCTACCCTTCTACGACCGTGTGTGTTATTTTTCTATAAGCGTTAGATCACAATGTTTTTGTTAGTGAAAAGCTCTCAGCAATTGAACAAATATTTGTAGAATTATGATTTTTTGAAAAATGAAGGTGATGATGGTTTCATAGTTCATGGAGAGTCAATATTGACGCTAAGTTTACCCCATACAAACTATGTATATGGAACAAAATCGTGGTCAGAATACTGAAAAACAACCAATTTAAAAGTGTTGGTCAAAATAATGAACGATTTCATAAAAATATCCGACTTACGCGCAAGTTCGATAATATTCGAGAATTTGACACTGTTCGACTATCACTACTGGTATAAAAGCAGTAATATTTGAGAGGTGTTGACCAGGTATCAGGCACCTCCACTAAAGTGACGACAACGCCTGCGGCAAAAGAGACTAAACGGCATCACCATGCGCAACCTTAGCTTTGATATCTAATAAATCAGACGCATGCTTGTGATAAAATCTGTCCCCCTACGGGAGCCTTGCGCCGCAACAGAGCGCAAAGTTAGCTTCGCTATTCTAAAGTAATTATTACTGTACAAACCACACGAATCAATTCGACCGTCGCAGCGCAATACGTCATATCTACGTTTATGTTGAGGTCACAACGTTCGAGACGACCTCTAATATGCATCGATAGTTTTAAGCACTGGGATTCGTTTGAAAATGTAGCTGGCCACACCTTCGAGCCTGCCACACGTGCGTTCCGTTTTGTGTCATTCATTGTAAGGATTTTGCTTTCATTCGAGTTGCTAGTCTATTGTCAGTAGCGTCTAGGTAGGGGGGATTTTAATTAATCTGGATTATTAGAATGTGGAAGTGGAAGTGGATGTATAGTATAATCTTAATTACTTGCTTGATGAATGGGTCACAATTCGCGACGCCGAATGAATGGTTTATATTCACTGGGCTCGCTTCTGGGCCAATCGTTTTCAGTTGTCCTAAACGATAAGTTTTCCTCCGTAACTACAAAAGGCCAACGCGTAAAGTACAAAATACATATTTAAGGAATGCAATATTTCCAAAAAGTTACGCACTATGTGAAGGCTTATGGTGCAACACTTTTATCGAGCATGAGGATGGAAAAACATATTTGCTTGAAGTTTTAATACTATTCAATATTACACTTTAGTAATTTTACTGATTTTGAACATGAAAAACAACTCTTTTCGCGTCATGTCGCCGCCATTTCGAATATTGCACATCAAAAAGCATCCTTGTATCTTACAAAAAAACGTTTAAATGTTTTGCAGAAATTTGCTGATTTTCAAGTTAGAGATATTTGAATAATTCAATATTTCACAGACATTTTGACGATATTTTCCATACAAAGTTGATTAAAATATATTTAACAACTCTTCATACATAAATTGATCAAACTCGATAAAATACAAACAAAATTTGTGCTTTCAGCCAAATTTGATTACTTTTCTAATGAACAAAAACTTGTTTTAAAAATATTTACGTAATATGTGAAAACCCCCTTCTGAAACAATAAAAACGTCAAATAACATATTCAAATTACATATTTAATCGATTAAGGCGAAAAAACTAGTTTTGATCAAACTTCGTTTTTTACCGTCCATTGTGACATGGTTAGATTCTTGTATGATAATCTAAAATTAATTATATGGCAATTACAAAATCTCTAATTCACTATTCTTTGATTTTTGAAGATGTTAACTGTCCTGTTTTCCTTCATACAATCCTCAAATATGTACAAAATACAGAAAATTGGTTCATAAATTCATCATGCTATTCATTTTCAATAGGTGGCACAATAACTCAACCTCTCTGTTTAGTTTCCATTTGTTCAGAGTCATCCGGTCTGAATGTAAGGGTGGGTTAGGTGACGGAACGTCCAATCTCAGTACGTCGAATCCCAAAACGTCGAATGCCAAAACTTCGAATGCCAAAACATCAAAGTGACAAGGAAACAAAATTTCTGAGAAGAATGACTTTCTTCCGGAAGAATAAATTATTCATTATTTGACAAATGTTGTTCATAGCATATTTAATCGAACGTTTTGGGACAAAATGTCGAAAAACAAAGTTAGTCAAAGCCCAAAACGCAGAAAGGGGAAAAAACGTTCAGAACGTCAATTATCCAGATCGATTTGTAATTGTGTTTAATTATAAAAGCAATGAATAACGTTTGGCGCATAGTGACTTTAAGGTTTTTTTCTTATAATTCTCTCCCTTTGTCGTTTTGGAATGCGACGATTTGTAATTCGACGTTTAGTATTTTGACGATTTGTCTTTCGACGTTCTGTCACCCATTTGTTGGAGCTAACAGCATTCACTTCATGTCGGTCAGCAAGGTGAACATCGACTACAATAAAAACGGATTTCCTTTTGCTGAGATGACCATAAATTTATCGGTTGAAGCGATGCACGTTACGGACCGAGGTTGGGTTCTGAGATTTCTGAAGCCAAATGGAACACTTATATGTGTCGTCGTGCTATTGCAATTTCCAGTACACCGATCATTACATTTGGTCGGTATCAGTGAAGTGCGCCTCATGCATCCTTCTTCTGCTTAATGTTTAGTTTCCGGTGATCGGAACATAGGGGAATTGGTGGTGAAATCAACTCCTTAAGGGTTTTGTATCGCTACTAAAAAAACAATCAATGTGTATGTCGCACAGTATCAAAATAAAAGATGTTCTTTTAAACAGCGATACGAGTACAGCCTAAAATAGTTGAATTTTGACATATTTATATCGTAAACAAAAACTGAATGCTTACCTTACAATGTATCTTTGTAATTCACTTAAAAATCTAGTTTGATTTTTGAAAAAAGTTTCCAAACAGCGCTCTGAGCTGGAAATTTAAACGATTGGTCATTACCAGCATGCAACTAATCGAGTAAATTTTCAACGCGAACGGATATCAGGTTCTCTAGATTTGTAAACTTGGCAATTCGTAGTTCGGCTTTGTGTTATAATCACCTTAATTCAATAATTTCATTCATGATCTTACCGTTCTATTTTTTTACGTTGAAGCTTTTAGTTTAACTTATTTTTGTATCAAAATGAATACTAAAATGTATGTTCTTAAATGTCCATATGGGATAAAAATTCACTAAAGTTTGTTTCTACAGACAGTAAGGTGTTCATTTTACAACTCCTGTTAATTTCACTACTGCTTCCCCTATAACACAACTCCTGTAAGTCTTGTGTGAAAGATGGAGCCAAGTGTGGAAATACGTTTGCTTGACCGACAGCGATTGGTTCTGAATTGCATAACTTCAAGTGACAATGGGGTCGTCCATAAACCAACTGATAATTTATTTCTGACCTTTCAGACCCCCCCTCCTCCTCGTGGCTCTGCATGGTTTTCAACTATATCCCTTTCCCTCCTCTCCTTATGACCACGTTGTTTTTCATTTATGAGACATAAATTTGAAAAATTCGAAAACAAAAACCAAAAAATCATATCTACTGGTTGTTCCCTAATTTCCACCACCACTAAATTGCACTCCTTCAATGTATCAGGTCTCGTCTACCCATTAGACTATTGGATTTTTTTACAAAAATATCAGAAAAATGAGAATTTTTGATGAACATAGGAATATCGTTATATCTTACTTCATTTAAAAATTAACTTCAAGAGTTTTTCTGTGGATTTCCTGATAAATTCTCTTGAAACTGGTGCTGAAATACTTCAAACAATTCTTTAACAACATTTTCAGAAATTTATCTTATAGCGTTGGATGAAACTTCCGGAAGGAATACGAAACATCTTAATTCTTCCTGAATACGATAAGAAAAAAAGTCTTTTATTATTTTTGAATTATTGGTGGCAGTTTATGACTTTAAAAAGATGAACAAATAAAATCGGACCGTTGAAAAGCTGCACCTGAATATTTGCCGCAAGAGGGCGTTGGTCGCCTTCCTTAGACGAGTGGATAGAGTCCGGGTGTCTGGGTTCAATTCCCGGTCGGTCCAGGATCCACGGTGCTCCAATTACCGTTATTATCAAATAAAATATACCATTCAAACGGCAGTCAGCAGTTGATTCCTAACGTTGTTCTGCACCTCTGGGCCGATTTTAAAAAATCCTTAGTCAGAATTTTGAGTTTCGCCCTTTTGAAGTTTATATGATAGAAATCACTTAAAATATGCCATTTTTACTTGTTTAAACAAAGAGATTATACAAAAAAATGTAGTTTTGATTTTTTATATGGTTTTAGATATTAAAAAACATTTTCATAAAAAAAATTCTTGACCGACATTTGAAAAGGGCCAATGCTATGTTTAGTTATTACTTATCAACCAATACACGAACATTTATATCTAACAATCTAACGTCTGATAGTGATTTTATGAAATTAACCAAAGCATTCAAATAGGAATGAATAATTCTTGGACAGGATATGCAGATACGCCCTTTTGAAGTGTATGGAAAGAAAATTGCATGATGAATTCCGTTTCATCTATAATCAACGGTTAGGTGCATACATAATCATTACACCTCTGCGGTTGTTCTTATTTCATTCAATTTGACAAGTTGCACAAAATTTACACGTACACATATTGTATATATTGACATTATTAAAGGGCCAAAGTATAATTTAAATATGCACGGTAAAAAATAGGCACCATGCTATCAATAGTTTTGCACTTGGATTTGCACTACTGTTGAATCTTGACAAAATCAAGGTAACAGCACTTGAATTCAACGTTGCATGTTTTGATTTGAAATAAAAAAAAAGTTAAAATAAACATATCCGCCTGACCCAGATATGAACCACCAACCTTCGGAGTGCAAGTCCAGTGTCTTACCTCGACACTAACTCGCATCTGTTGAAACGGATTGAATTGATCTCAATCACTTTCTACAACGAGCTGTCAATGTTTGCTCTCATACAAAAGACATGATGTTCAAAATCAACGACTTTTCACTTCAGAGTCTAGTTCTAGAGACAGTAGAGCAAATCCAAAGTTGAAACTCTTCAAATCATGGTGATTTGTGTTTTGAATTGAGTCAAGTGATCAATCTATTCAATCGAACGTGCTGATTTTTTACCGTGTGTACACATCAATATAGCTGAACATCAAAGTTGATCGCAACATTCGAACATAACATATCTGTGTCTACATAATTCTATATTCTATTCAATTCTATTTAATTCTTTTCTATTTTAATCTGTTCTATTCTATTCAATTCTATTCTACTTATATTTATTCTATTCTGATCCACCCTACTTGTTCTTATACATATTTTTACAAATGCCAATGTTGTAATCAACAACTGCGCGCAAAAGA
This sequence comes from Aedes aegypti, assembly GCF_002204515.2. NCBI lineage: Eukaryota > Metazoa > Arthropoda > Insecta > Diptera > Culicidae > Aedes > Aedes aegypti. The sequence continues at coordinate 239,557,763 of NC_035109.1, forward strand.
ATTGAACGATACACTTTTGATGTTTGTTCGATTTTATAGCGCTGACAGGTCTGTGAAACAGCGCTACGGACAGACTACGACGCCAGCTCATTATGTCAGCCTAGTCCTCGACCAGTTGCATTGCAGAAGTATTTTACATTAAACATGGTGATATGATCTTTCGAAGAATTTGTCAGACTCTGCTCTTCCCAGCTCTCGACAAACTTGTTCAAATTACCTTTAAAACGAGGATCCAGCTCAAATGAAATGCATTTAATACAAAATGCTTAAGTTCCTTAAAATACATAAAAACTATCATATATAAGTTGAAACCCTTATTTGGACTTACTGTGAAATAATAATTCAAATCTTCATTTTTATGGATCATATGAAAAGCACGCATTAGGAGTCAGAATCTGTGAATAGCAATTTTTTACAGCGCAAAAAAACCGTACAAATATCGAAAGAGTACCGTTCAAATCTTTTGCGCGCAGTTGTTAATTTTTACAGTGTCCATTTGTAAAAATATGTATAAGAACAAGTAGGGTTGATCAGAGTAGAATAAATTTAAGTAGAGTATAATTGAATAGAATAGAACTGATTAGAATAGAAGTATGTATGTATGAATATATAATATAGATAAAGATAAGTGATGTTCGAGTGTTTCGGTCAACTTTGATACAGTCATTGTTCAGTAGAGTGATGCAAATTTTGAAATGTTTGCATAGGGGAGCTTAAACGATTTTAATTATGGTAAATAGCATTCTCTCCAAGTTTGAAGTGATTTGGAAGAAATTTGACTGTGCACACGCCATTTTTTTTTTTTTTTAAAGACACTACACGTTAATGCTTCCAGTGGGCTATTTGCCCTTTGAAGGAAGCATCACACTAGACAACGGACTAGCATGCAACGCCCAGTGGCACAGTCGGAAAACATTCCTCACGAAAAGTTTTTCGGCCTGAGGCGGGAATCGAACCCACACTCCTTAGCACGATGTGGCTAAATGCCTCGGTGACACTAACCACACGGCTACGAAGTTTATATGGAGTTAACTATGGAAAACGCCAATCTTTCAGCTCACTATCTCTTCGTCATCATATTTCATGGAAAAGTGAACAAATTCTTCTAATGTGAAATCCTCCCAGCTACAACTTTGCCGAAGACCACTTTTCGATTGGACTTCAGGATAAATTGTTATTCATCATCATAAAGTTGGTTTACATGTTGCATGCTTCACAAACTGTTCGGCAGGCAACAGTGGTGCTCCTGGCGGGAAGAATAGATCACAGTAATCCAGGCTACTATGTTCTACAGCAAAAAAGCAGTGTTGCTCTGAAAGTAATTGAATGATCATCTCAGCATGATTTAGACTTTGTTATCAATAATAACAAATTATCCTTACGTCCCACCAAAATGTGGTCTTCGGCAAAGCTGTAGCTGGGAAGTTTTCACATGAGATGAGTGTGTTCACTTTTCCATAGATTATTATGACAAGCAGTTAGAGTACTGAACACAAAAGGTTTGCCTTTCCCATAGTAATTTCCATATAAACTTTCAGTAGCGTGTGCGCAACAATTTTTTTTCCGAATCGCTTCAAATTTTGGGAGGATCATTTTCATCGTAATTGGGACCGATTAAGCATAAGGGAGCAAAAATTTTAAAATTTGCATCAGGCTTGAAATGTGTATATTTTAATTATACTTTGGTCCTTTTTGAATGTCAGTATAGACAACATGTGTACGTGTAAATTTGGAATCGTTCAAATATTACGTAACGAGGAGGTTCGGTAGTGTTACATTTGAATACAATTCGAATCATTCCTTCTATGCACCTTGCTAAATTGAATGAAATAAGAACAACCGCAAAAGTGTAATGATTATGTATGCACCTAGCTAACCGTTGATTACAGATGGAGCAGAATCCACCATATCCCATATTCCATATTCTTTCCATACATTTCAAAAGGGCGTATCTGCATATCCTGTCCAAGAATTTTTCATACAAATTTGAAAGCTTTGGACAATTTCCTAAAATCACTAACAGGCGTTAATTTGGTAGATATCATTTTTCGTGTATTGGCTTATTAGTAATAACTAAACATAGCATTGGCCCTTTTCAAATGTCGGTCGAGAAAAATTTAAGAAAAATGTATTTTTTAATATCTAAAACCATATAAAAATTAAAACTACAAAATTTTATTATAATCTCTTTGTTTAAACAAGTTAAAGTGGCATATTTTGTGTGATTTCTATAATATAAACTTCAAAAGGGCGTAACTCAAAATTCTGACCAAGGATTTTTTTTCAAAATCGGCCCAGAGGTGCAGAACAACGTCAGGAATCAACTGCTGACTGACGTTTGAATGGTATATTTTATTTGATAATAACGGTAATTGGAGCACCGTGGGATCTTTTCGTAATGGAAATTTCCTTGACTTCCCTGGGCATAGAGTATAATCGTACCTGCCACACGATATAACAAATGCGAAAATGGCAATTTCGACAAAGAAAGCTCTCAGTTAATAACTGTGGAAAAGCTCATAAGAACACTAAGCTGAGAAGCAGGCTCTGTCCCAGTGAGAACGTTAATGCCAAGAAGAAGAAGAAGGGCGTTGGTCGCAATCGGAACTCACGATCTGGACACCTTGAAGGGGCCGTTCACGTTTGATGCTCCGAAAGAGAATAATTTCGTTCCGTTGAACCAGGAGAAAGGCATGATGGAGTTCTGCCAATCTTTCGTGATTCGCCGGTTTATCCGGTCATCTAGAACAGAGTGATTCTGTCCCTGCTGTCGATCATCAAACTCGTCTCCAGTGTACGGTGACCGATTTGACCAAGGTTAAGATCGTCTTGGACACTTTGGTGGGCATGTTTTTCGCCCATTGCGCGAAACCGTTCACGTGAAAGCTTGCTAGTGCCATAGCTAGGGTTTTGGGGCTCAGTGCGGTGTTCCATCTAGGGGCCCTCAAAAAATTAATGTGAACGCCGTTCAAATGCGTGCGCTAATGTGAAACCAATTGTTGGTTCATTTCATGACCAAATATCTTTTATTGAATTATGACTAAAATAATGAAACTTATGTTGATATGTTTATAATGTTGTTTAATGACACAAATGCCAGTTAATGAGAAAACAGTTTTTCGTTTTCTTAATTCTTGTTCAAAAATACAATAGTTTACATAAAATAATCGAGAGGACTTCCAGTAAATTGCCATGGAAGTGGATATATTATCCCACCAAGATTCCCGTTTACAATATCTTTAAGATTTTAAATAGTATTTTCTCAAAGGATTTTTTAGAATTTAGAATATATTGTTAGAGAATATAGAAGGAATTACAGAATACAGAGTTCTTAGAGAAATTTTCCAAATATATCTTCCAATAATTTCCCTCTCACACAGTTCTCTGAACTAAAAGATTTCGTAGATAAATTGCCTTAATGACTGGAATTACTAGCTATTACCAGCTATTTTCTATGAACTTTAGAAGAAGCCATGAAGATTTTACTTGAAAAATACACGAGAAATCGTTTGAAAGAACTGCAGGAGTTATTTCGCATAACACGTTGGGAAGTCTTTAGAGAAGAGCTTCATGAGGAATTCCAAGTAAATTTGGAAAGGAATTCCTGGAAGAGTAATAAACATATTTCCTCGGATAATCCCTAGAGTATTTTTTGAAACAATTACTAGGGTATATTTGGATGAATCCTTAAAGAAATCCATATAAAAAATCCTGAATGACAAACTGGCATAGGTATTCTCTAGGGAATTCTTTTAAAAATTCGCAAATGAACAGTATAGTATTTTTTTAAATAGACCCTGTAGGAAGCTCAGGAAGGTTTAGAGTGCTCATGTATTCCCAAAAGCAAATTACGAGGAAATTCCTCTAACCATCCCTTGAAACAACGCTGGAAGGTTTTTGTGAGACTTGGTGTTGGAATCAATAGAGATATTTCTGAATGAGATTCCAGAAGAAGTATACCTGAATTCACTATCAGAATTTCTGAAGTTTTTTCTCGAGGAATCTGATTTCCCCAATGCAGCACGACATGCTAAATGCTTGCGACATCTACGAAGATGTGGCCATTGCATACGGATACAACCGCATCCCGAAGACGCTCCCCGGAACCATGCACTCTAAGGCTTTCTGACAAAATAATCGGACAAAATTGAGATTACCACCAACAGGGGTTGATTATCGTGCAACGTATAATGTGAAAACCTAATGGATTTTCTTTGTGAAAAATGACGAAGGTCAGTAATTATTTAATTATGTGTGATAGGAGCTCCTTGCATAACATTCGAATGAAACGGACAGGAGACGATCACTGCTCAAACATACTAAACCTTAAACACTACTTCGTTCCAAACAACACTTTCTTCAATCCGATAAAACAACGTGAGTGACATTTCAATTCCCCAACCCCAGGCTTTTCGAGGTCATTTGGATGAAATCCCATTTCCTCCAATGACCACGTGGTTTATGGACGGCCTTTAAAGGAAAGTCATAAGAGCACACAACCCTTTTTTCGGTTTTCTGTGAACACCGAATGCGATATTTTTCCCATACAGGGTAACATTTTCCTCCATTGAATGATGAATTGCAATCAATCAACATAAAGACTTTTTATGACTTCCCTACTGAACTCCATTCACAAGAATGTATGCAGTGCTACAACGGTCTTGATATACAGTAACATTGTCCGTTCTCAGACATTAGTAATTCTGCAGTCATTGTTTTAAATTTGTAAAATAATTCAACATTGCAATGTAGATTGTAGATTTCTTTACACACGATGCGTGTAGTAGAAATGATATTTACGTTAGGGCTCTACCAAGTCAAAACTAAAGCAGCATAATAGAAAGGTTCTCACAAACAACGGGCATAATTACCACAAGATAATCACGCCGAAGCAATCTATACATTGTTAAAGGATTTTAGATGATTTCTCTAGAGCATCTCCAAAGACTATTTTGCAGAATCGCTAGGACAAATTGTAGGAGAGATTTCTTAAGGAAGCATTAGAAAGATTCTTCAAGAAAAGATGTTGGAATTGTTGTCAGAATCCTTAAATGAAACTAAAAAAATCATTTCATAGTCGTCTAATCGCCAACAATTTTCTGTATTCTGAAATTTTTCAAGAATTTCATGTCAACTCTACAAACTATGAATTCAATTTATTTAAATCCAAACGCCACCACAAGATAGAAGCTTTCATCTGCCGTAGTACCACACTTATACAAAGAAACCTAGTACTTCATTATATTTATTTACGGAGCGGTTTAGGGATATTGATGGTAATGATGCTGTTGGTAACGATTGAGCTTTTTGTATCTGCGTGTTTTAGTTCGAGCCTACATTTTGGCGCGATGATATGCGCTGTTGTGTATCTGTTGGCTAAGATAACTCACGTAAGTTAGAAAGTATTGTACATATTGGTCCAAAAATGCTGTTAGCTCTTACTTAAAGTCTATTAGATTTGGAATTTGATAATGGTCAATGAAATGTACAATTTGACAGATAACTTTGAATTATTTTAACAATGTTATTTGTAAAATAAAAGCTCATGAATTTACCATCAAACTTTTATGCCAACCACTGTCGAAGGCTTTTTTTATGTCTTTCGGAGCAAAACAAGTTTAATAGTTATTAGATTTGTTGGACCGAGTATAATTGGTTGCACGAATAGTTGAATAAGTTATCGAATATCCGAGTCGAAATTCAAACTGTTCATTGATAAAAATTGAATTTTCGTAGATGTAAACCATCTTTCTGTTCAAAAATAATTATGTTGGACGATATTTAGAAGCTTCTACAGGATATTTGTCCGGTTTTAAAATTGATACAATCTTGACATATTTTTTCGGAAATATAAATGAACAGAAGAAAATGGTCAATGTAATAACCAAAAACGATGAACCATCTTCAGAAAGGGTATTGACAATCAAAAAAAAAAATCTTTCAATTTATTGAATGGCTTAAGGACTGTTCATTTTATAAAGTGGACACCTTGTGCATGCTGTATCTTTCTTATTAATCAATGAAATTTCAATCGGTTTTTTGCACATCGTTCGACTAGTATTGTACAATGTTGTGATAATAAAAATTCCCCAAAATAATTAAATTTCACACGAATATGGAACAACGATTAGATCGGTCGATTTTTTGAGGTTATCAAAATCAATGATTGTAAGAAATTGGCTGGAAAATTCGATAATTTATATTTTCTATTTTCAAAAAAGGCTTGTTCTTCGAAAGCATCATCAATCAGAAGCCTGATGGAAAAAATCAAGTTATTTTTGGAGCAACAATTTAACAGATATAATAAAATCAATTTTCCCGTATATTTTTAAAGAATTTTTTTTTAAATTTGATGGGAATTGATATGAGTAGAATTTTTTGTGTAAAAGTACGTCCTGACGGAAGTCCTAATATAGTATTAATATGAAAAATAACTTACGCCTTCATAGAGTTACTTAGTAAGTCCCCACGTCACATTCAAAGCACAACAGAAACACAATTGTTTTATTCTTAGAAGACCTATCAAAGTACATTGACAATCATCAAAATTGGCAACACTGCTGTAATAAAATTGATTTTATTTTCCACATATTATTTTCATCATATGTTATTCTGAGATTACCAATTGAAAAATTTGGAGAAAACTGTTTACAATTTGCTGTAGATCGATAAATATGCGTACATGATTTTAAAAGTATGAGACTTTTTAGTAAAACTACCATAAACAGTAAAATTTATACTTAAGACTGTAGTTTAATCTCACGATTTAGCTTTCGTTTATACTAATAAAGTTTCTTTAGTAATCCAAACTAGTTTTGAACACGCTTTTTACTTTTTTCTTTTGCTGGGAGTGAAAGGATGGTGTATCAGCAAATTTGGCCATAAATGGGTAAATCACTAAAGTTACCTAATGTCATAGAATGGTGGAATATAATTGATATTTTTAAAGCTTTACCTTTAGTAGAATAGTAAAGGATACAAACATACAATTTGTTCATAAAAATAAGGATTTTTGTTTTGCGAAAAATAATGTTAAATTTTGACGGACAGCTTTTTTTAAGAGTTTTTGGAAAAACTATTTAGCTCTTCAACCAAAAGCATTTTCAAAGATTTTATATTTTCATAGCATTTTAGAATAATAGGTCAACGATACACAGAAAACCGATTACGATTTTATCAATAAATAAAAAAGATATAGCATAAACAAAGTGTCCACTTTATAGTATGAACAGTCCTTAGAGTCAGAATTCAGTCATGATATTTTATTTTCATTTCTCTTATAAGATAACATGTTTTTCAATAGTTTGTTTCAGATTCTGCCATACATTTTCAAATCACCATTGGAAGGAAGCACACATTGGGCTTTGTTTGATAAGAATTTATGAACTCTGATATTTACTTATTTTGTAGTACAAAGTTGGTACTTGGTACAATCATGGTTTCATCAAAGATACCTTCTCAGAGTTTTGACTGATTTTAAAGGTTATCAAACATAACTTTTGAATTCGGACAAAACACTCCACAAAATTATCAGCTTCTAAACAAAAATTCTAGGATCGATAGTTCTGAGAAAATCACAAAGAAGAATTGAAAGCATTTTTGAGAGAAATTTTATTTTAAATTAAACACAAATGAAATGAGCCTAATGTTTTAACATATATTAGGGCGTGAAGTCAAACGTCAAATAAAAACAAAATAGCAAATCTTCTGAATTGAAAACACTATAACAATGAATTAGCATTTTATCTGTAATATTTTCATTATATGTTGATTTGAGGATACCGATCTATATATACATGTTTAAAAAATGTAAAATTTCTCAATAAAAATTTATAAATTCTGGTGCACTCACGATTTTGCTCTCTTTCTCAAAACTTTTTACGTAAGTTAATTCAATTCTGCAAAAGCTTTCTAGTTTATTTTTTGCTGGGCGTAAATAGGGGGAGGTCTCCCAGTACCAAACAGCACCCAATATCGGACACCGTTGAAAAATTTAGAAATCATAGTCCAATCAAGATGGTGTATTACAAGAATGATGAACAGCACTTCTCCGACATTATCGACGTCAGGACCTATCGTGGCGCTAACATCGACTCTGATCACTATCTGGTGATGGTTAAACTGCGCCCAAAACTCTCCGTCGTTAACAATGTACGGTACCGACGGCCGCCCCGGTATGACCTAGAGCGGATTAAGCAACCGGATGTTGCCAATGCGTACGCATTACAGGAAGAGGGTGAGCTGGATGAAGCCCCTCTTGAGGACTGTTGGAGAACAGTGAAAGCAGTCATCAACAGTGCAGCTGAGAGCAACGTCAGGTACGAGGGACGGAGTCGATGGAACGATTGGTTCGACGAGGAATGTAGGCAGATTCTGGAGGAGAAGAATGCAGCGCGGGTGGTCATGCTGCAGCAAAGGACTCGACAGAACGTGGAACGTTATAGACAGAAGCGGAGATGAAACAGCTGTGCCGGTCGCAAGAAACACGTAAGTTCTATCAGAAACTCAACGCATCCCGCAACAGCTTCGTGCCGCGAGCCGAGATGTGCAGGGATAAAGATGGGAGAATTTTGACGGACGAGCGTGAGGTGATCGCAAGCTGGAAGTAGCACTTCAACGAACACCTGAATGACGCTGAGAGCACAGTCAATGAAGTACGGGACAGCAGAGGAAATGCCTTAGTCAGTACTGCGGGCGATGGAAACCAACCAGCCGTCACTTTGAGGGAGGTAGAGGATGCGATTCACCAGCTCAAGAATAATAAAGCTGCTGGTAAGGATGGTATCGGAGCTGAATTCATAAAGATGGGCCCGGAGAGGCTAGCCATTTGTCTGCACCGGCTGATGGGCACAATCTGGGAAACAGAACAGCTACCGGAGGAGTGGAAGGAAGGGGTAATATGCCCCATTAGAGTGACGCAAATTTTGAAATTTTGGCTCCCCTATGCTTAAACGATTTTTATTGTGGTAAATAGCATTCTCCCAAAGTTTGAAGTGGTTCGGAAGAAATTTAACTGTGCACACGCCATTTGAAGTTTATATGGAGATAACTATGGAAAACGCCAACCTTTTGTGTCCAGTCCTCTATCTCTTCGTCATAATATTTTATGTGAAACTGAACAAACTCTTCTCATGTCAAATTCCTCCAGCTACAACTTTGCCGAAGACCACATTTTGATTGGACGTCAGGAAAAATTGTTATTCATCATTATAAAGTGGGTTTGCATTTTGCATGCTTCACCAACTTTTCGGCAGGTAACAGTGGTGCTCCTGGCGGGAAGAATAGATCAAAGTAATCCATGCTTCTATGTTCTACAGCAAAAAAAAAACAGAGTTGCTTTGAAAGTAATTGAATGATCATCTCAGCATGGTTTAGACTTCGGAATCAATAATAACAAATTATCCTTACGTCCCAACAAAATGTGGTCTTCGGCAAAGTTGTAGCTGGGAAGATTTTACATGGGAAGTGTGTGTTCACTTTTTCATATATTATTATGATGAGCAGGTAGAGGACTGAACACAAAAGGTTTGCCTTATCAATAGTAATTTCCATATAAACTTCAAATGGCGTGTGCACAACCAAATTTCTTTCAAATGACTTCAAATTTTGAGAGAATGATTTTCATCATAATTGACACCGTTTAAGCATAGGGGAGCAAAAACTTCAAAATTTGCATCAGTCTAATGTCCCATCTACAAGAAAGACGACAAGTTAGATTGTGAGAACTTTCGAGCGATCACCATTCTAAATGCGGCCAACAAATTATTATCCCAGATCATCTTCCGTCGTATGTCACCTGTAGTAAAAAAGGTTCGTGGGAAGTTATCATGCCGGCTTCGTTGACGACCGATCGACAACGGATCAGATCTTTACTGTACGCAAATCCTAAAAAAAATGTCATGAATACCAGGTACCAACGCATCACCTATTCTTCAATTTTAAGGCGGCATACGATAGTATCAATCATGGACGAGAACAGCTTTCTCGGGAAGCTCTCGAAATTGATAAGAGCGACGATGGAAAGTGCGCCAAATGTGTGACGGTTTCCGGCGAACATTCCAATTCGTTTGGATCTCGCCGGGAACTACGACAAGTTGCTGGACTTTCGTGCCTGTTGTTCAATATTACGCTAGAAGGTGTTATGCGGAGAGCCGGGCTTAACAGCCGGGGTACGATTTTTAAGAGATCCAGCCAATTTGTTTGCTTCGCGGACGATATGGACATTATCCTTTTGATGCTTTCGACTGGTATGTTTTGCACTGGGGGATTTTTTTGGCAATGCAGTCTTAGGAGCAATTAAAACGACAAAATTTGTTCTATGCCCGACGTTTCAATGGTCTATACCAAGAAAAATGGCATAGACCATTGAAACGTCGGGCATAGAACAAATTTTGTCGTTTTAATTGCTCCTAAGACTGCATTGCCAAAAAAATCCCCCAGTGCGGTATGGACATTGTCGGCAGGCCTCTACACCCGCCTGAAATGCGAGTCAGCAAAAGTTGGACTGGTGGTGAATGCGGTCAAGACAAAGTACATGCCAGCTGGTGGTGCCGAGCGTGACAGGGCTCGTCTAGGTAGCAGGATCCTTTCTGATGGCTGACAATAACTTTCTCAGGGATACGACTGTGATGATTATGTTGTAGGTTATGGCCTTCAGTCTATTATGCTCAAAAACGGATTTTAAGTTTTCATCCGACGTTTCGGACACATTAAAAAAAGGCACAATAAATGTGTCCGAAACGTCGGATGAAAACTTAAAATCCGTTTTTCAGCATAATAGACTGAAGGCCATAACCTACAACGCTGACAATAACGTTAGCCGTGAAATATAAAGGCGCATCATCAGTGGAAGTCGGGCCTTCTATGGCCTCCACAAGAAGCTGCGGTCAAAAAAGATCTGCACCCGCACCAAATGTACCATGTACAAAACGCTCATAAGGCCGGTAGTCCTCTACGGGCATGAAACGTGGACGATGCTCGAGGAAAACCTGCAAACACTTGGAGGTTTCGAACGTCGGGTGCTTAGGACGATCTTTGGCGGTGTGCAGGAAAACGGTGTGTTAGCGAAGGATGAACCACGAGCTCGTCCAATTCTTCGGCGGACCCCAGTATCCAGAAGGTATCCAGAAGGTGGCCAAAGCTGGAAGGATACGATGGGCAGGGCATGTTGGAAGAATGCCGGACAGCAACCGTGCAAAAATGGAGTCCGCGTCGGATCCGGTTGGTACAAGAAGGTGTGGGGCGCAGCGAGCTAGGTAGGCGCATCAGGTGCGTATCGATTTGGCGAGCGTGGGGCAGAACCGAGGATGGAGAGATGCGGCCACCAACCGAGTATTGTGGTATGAAATTGTTGATTTAGTGTTATCTGTTTAGATGTTAACCAAATAAATGAATTAGAAGAAAAGTAAGCTATTATAGAGAGGAATGGTTGCATAGAATAACACATCCTTGAAATATGCACGCTTTTTTGGAAAAAAACAGAGATGTTTCAAAACCGACAAACAGTTGACGTATCGCCTTAAATTTGAAGTTGTTTAATTTTTTGTGTGTATTAACGATACTTTACTCCAAAAGGGTGCATTCGTGTCATTGTTTAAAAATGGTTTTGAATTTGTAAAAATTATTTTGATCTCGCAGGTATAATAAAAAACCATCATAATTTGAAAGTGAGAATGTGTTTTGTACCATATTTTGAGTAAATATGGTCAAACTACAATTTTGGTCTCCCGGTTTCGGACAGTTTCATTTGTTACATGATATCCTTGTAATTTTGCATCAATGTCTTCAGATTTGTTATTTTTGCATGGATTTTATTGATCATGGTATCATAGGTACAATAAAAATAAGAAGAATGAAAATGCAGAAAAACAACACGTGAACTGTGTTATTTTTAATCTTATATGAAAAAGGTTTTTTGATGAACCAGTTGCACACCAAGCAAAACTCAAATTACTCTTGTGAATGTTGAAAATTTATTGCCTTCGCAGTAACATACTAATCATTGAGTAAAAACATTCAATGATGTACAAATTCACAGCATTTTAGGCATTTACACATTGTGTCCGGTTTTGGGTGCCACCTTTTAATATTGGTCAATTTGGTACTATACAACATCAAATTCAATGTACAATTTCAAATTCATTTTTGTACGCTACGAAAACGATAATATTTATCATAAATAGGCACCAAGAAGACCGCATAAAATTAACAGTTTGAGTAAATCCTATGATTAGAGTTAATAATTTTCCATATCCCATTCCTTCGGAATGATGAACGAAGCAGACAAAGACTGTAGGTATTGGCCGCTTCCGACTAATTTTGATTTACTGGTGGCTAGTCTGCACTATCCATTTAAATGAAATACTGCGGTAATTGATTTCATGGGTTATTGTTAATTAATGTACCACGTTCATACATCGACTCGCCGATACACTAAAACTGTTCATAATCGGATATGTTGGTTCGAGAAAGACGAACTTTTAATTGTGTATCGCCAGGTTAGGAAATAGAATGTAACGTTTCTCCATTAAAGTGCTTTCGCTGAAGTTGCAAATATGTTCACGCCTCTCTTGGAATGAGACAAATTGACAAAGTACAAAATAGAGCGGCAATTGATTTATGAAATGTCATTTCATCATGTGGCCTTGCGGCGGAAGTGCAATTTTCCAAACAGTAATTTTCTGTCTGCAAAGTTGGTTGATAAACTAATTGATGTTCATGTTCGTCGCCACTGATGAATTTATGTTCGACACTTTGCTGAAGTTGTAAATCAGTTTCGCTTCCGAAGGATTTAGGGTGTGGCTTGAATTTCCCCCAATAAATTGTGTTCAGTTGATTTTGTGAACTTCTTTCTTTCTAGATGCAATGACAAATGAGACAGGTATTTTTTTTCTCTTTTGAATATGTGTTATTTTGTTCAATATCTCAATCTTATACCATAATTGTATCCATCGTGATAATCCTGAGGAGCAATCAACTTTCAATATAACACTAAATTAATCCAGAAGAATATTTGATTTACGCTCGGTAAATAACTACAACTCGTCTGCAAGTGAGCTCAACTCAATTGTAATCCTCTTTTCGTACGCTGCCGGCTATAATACTCCTCATCCTATCATGGCGAAATTCAATAAAAATATCGTCCCGGGCCATGGCCAGGAAAACGCAAGGACGACGGTAGCTAACCCCATCCATATAACACCTCTTCCATTCCTGGATCATTACGCTCCGGTTGGTGAGCTGTGGTTTAGTCGATAATTGAAAAGGCGATAGAGCGTAAGTTGATCTACCTTGCGGGTGTAATGTTCCAGGAGAACGTTGATACCAGCGTCACAGACAAACTGACGTATAACATATAACAAATCGCAATCAAAATCACTGTCACGAGGACATGTGCACTAGACTGATGCAAATTTTGAAGTTTTTGCTCCCCTATGCTTAAACGATGTTAATTATGATGAAAATGATCCTCCCAAAATTTGAAGTGATTCGTAAGAAATTTGGTTGTGCACACGCTATTTGAAGTTTATATGGAGATTACTATGGAAAACGCCAATCTTTTGTGTTCAGCCCTCTAACACGTCATCATAATATTTAAGGTAAAAGTGAACACACTCATCTTATGTGAAAACTTCCCAGCTACAACTTTGCCGAAGACCACATTTCGATGGGACGTAAGGATTATTTGTTATTATTGATAACAAAGTCCAAATCGTGCTGAGATGATCATTCAATTACTTTCAGAGCAACACTGCTTTTTTGCTGTAGAACATAGTAGCCTGGATTACTTTGATCTATGCTTCCCGCCAGGAGCACCGCTGTTGCCTGCCGAACAGTTGGAGAAGCATGTTACATGCAAACCAACATTATGATGAAGAATAATAATTTATCGTGAGGTCCAATCAAAAAGTGGTCTTTGGCAAAGTTGCAGCTGGGAAGTTTTCACATAAGATGAGTGTGTTCACTTTTACCTTATATATTATGAAAACGTATTAGAGGGCTGAACACAAAAGATTGGCGTTTTCCATAGTAATCTCCATATAAACTTCAAATGGCGTGTGCACAGTCAAATTTCTTCCGAATCACTTCAAACTTTGGGAGGATGCTATTTACCATAATTAAAATCGTTTAAGCATAGGGGAGCAAACTTTTCAAAATTTGCATAACTCTAATGTGCACCCAATCCTGAAATCGGTGTGTTTAGCCGATGAGTCAATAGATAGCGATAATGTGTAAACGTCAAACACGAACAAAAATTTTGCGAACACTGTGGGTGATGGATTATCCACCTATCATATAGTCGAATCGACTGTTTAAAAGGTGCTCGATGGACAATGATAAGAGTGTGAGGTCAGTTTGTCTGTGCCAACGCCGCATGATTCTTCGCTAGCGTTAGCGTTAGCGTTAGCGTTAGCGTTAGCGTTAGCGTTAGCGTAGTTAACGCCGCATGATTCTTCGCTAGCAGACCGAAATCCCATAACCCAATTTTGTCTCCCTGAGTCAACACGTAGCTACATTTTGTGCTGGGTTGGATTTTCCCCGGATTCAGGAAACGAACCAACCAAAGGCGAATGAATCACAGGAACAAATAAAATTGTCATCCTTGCACCGAAGAGATGGCCTCAAGTTATTTTGGTTATTTCTTGCTCTTAGTGGATAGCGTCATTGGCAGCTGCAGAAATATATAATAAGGGACATTTCCTTTTTTTCATTTGGATCCAATCAAAATCCCCTCTCTGATATACTTCACTGTAAAACAGAATCGCAAGAAAAACGAGCGACTAAGATGGTTGACGGAAACAAAACATATGATGATGAAACTATTATTTTCAGCCGATTGTTCCTTAGAATTTCGTTCTGATCCGGAAGAAAAAATAGGAATCAATTCGTCCCGAAATTTAATCCAATTTGATAAAACCATCTCGATTGGTCGTCCGAGCAAACAACTGACGGATAGTCATTTATTACTTGCTGTGGACATTTAGTTTCCTCGGCTCCTGATTCCCACTATGACGCTGACCAGGACACATACGGTAGTAAGAAGGAGGAATTTGTTATTGAGGGATTGAGGGAAACCTAATTCCTCAATGTAGATGTGACCGATGGAGGACATAAATTGCTTGCCTGTCCTCGTGGTTTGCTTAAGCTGACTGCGGGCTTGGGGGCATTATTTTTCTGGCGATTTTGTGCTTGGGACAATATTGATATGGGGCGAAAGTTTTTCTTCGTGTGCCTTCCGTTGAAGCAAAATTAATGATTGTTGCTATGTGGCATCTAGCTGTTATATGTCTTAAGTAAATCATGCAATTAGATGGATTTTTTAATTTATAATTTTAAGATCAGGCATTTGAGTTTTTGAGATTTCGGTTTTTTTGAGGTCGATACAAATATTTTTTTTTACGTTTTGTACCACTTACCTTCGGTCGGCCAAGGTGGGATAATAAAGGATAAGCATTAAACTTGAAAAATATATTCAAACTTAACGGATTTGTTAAGAAATTTCTTAGAAACCTTCAGATTATGTTGAATATTTTTCGGACAGTCCCCTTTAAAATTACAAATTTAGTGCAAACAATTCGGAAGGGATGTCAAAATCAAATTTGTTTCGTCTTATTCCAAAATAATACATTGCGCGATTATTTATGCGATCTTGAAAACATCTTAAAATGCGTGTAGATCGCCGCAGGTACTTCAAACTGATTTGAAACAATTTGAAGTACCTGCGACAATTTACAAGCGTTTTTTAAGATAGTCGACGCGAGAATTTTTCACGCAACGCATAATAAATACCTACCTAAATTAAATATGATCACTGATCAGTCCATGCAAACTTTTTTGTCTAACGCTTCATCACATCCAATCAGTGTGAGAAAGACCAATACAATTGCCTACTTCAGGGCGCTTTAGCCCTGACTTACATTAACGCTTGCAACTGGCAGACGGTTGCGATGTTTTCGATTTTCTTTTCGTGAGCTAAATGAAAGCGATCGAACGTCGCTTCGTTGTCTTTGAACGGATGGACAATGGATATTCTTTTAGAGAAAATTTTGGGTGTAGCCCTTGAATAATGATTTAGACAGGGAGCCCTTGTTGTGTCAATGTGAAAATACTACAGCTAAAAAAAAAGAAAATACACAAATAGATTGATATATGCATTTATGAAACAGTGGCGTCCTCCGTAATTGTCAGCACTAGCACGTTGGTGCTGTATGTTACATGTGAGCTTTTTCCATGACGCGACTAGCCTCTAGTTAACATCCTTGAAGTTCATCACAGATGAAATAATTTTGATGCAGTACCATATATTAGAATTTCAAACCAAGTTTGGGATGAAAAAACGGTGAGCGATCGTAGCAGGCTGTGCGCGCGAGCGGCTGCGTTTTTGAATTCGCTGTCACGTTTATCTCGGTTCCGCCGATTCGGCCGATGAAAGAGCAAAACGGCTGGTAGTGCTATGTCACCCGACATACATTTAGAAGAAAAGTGCTGCTTTGTGAAGTTTTACCGGCGTAATCCGTGCGAAAATAGTGAATATGTGAAGATTTTAATTATCGTACTTAGATGGTTTTGAAGGTACTATGCACCCGATGGAACCGATGAAGCTTCGCAGTGTTTAATGCAAATAGTGTATCACGTTTGATGTTTGCCTCGATGTTTCTGAGTTAATCGCGACAAAATTTGCACAGTAATACCGCTTGGGCCTGCGGTCTAGCGATGACCGAGTGTCTTGTTTGTCTAAGTAAAAATATGAAGGAAGTGCTTCGAATTATTGAGTCGACAGCGTCGTAGTCAAGAAATTTGGTGAGATTGTTCTGATCTGTATTGTTACCTTAACCTTAGTAAGATACTGGGGTCATAATGACCCAAAATCGAATTTCAACCTGCAATATCTCTGTTGTTATCAAACGGATCTTTCTGAAATTCCCTGACTTTTAATATTTTGTGGAAACGAAGCGCAAGACCAAAAAAATTTTTTCTTAAGGTGATTCCAAGATGGCGCCACAAAAAAACAACTTAATAAGATACTGGGGTCATTATGACCCAGAAATGTATACCCCTATAAATCAGCGAAATATCAACCGAATAATGAAATTTATGCCGCATTCGAAAGATATACTCCTCAAGATTCTGATCACTACCTGGAATACCGGTTCCGGATTAAGTGGCCACCGGGAATCGGCTACGAAGGAGACCATGTTGGCCACGTGGAATTTCAGTACACTCAGTCCAGAAATCTGCAGTCATCACCAAATTGTATAAGATGCAGGCCATATAGGAATGTACTGTCTTCAGCAAACTTGTTTCGGGGACCAAGAACTTCCACATGGGATACAATTTAGTTCAGAACTCGACCGCGACGTGGCGCTAGCGTCGATATGAACTTCCGGAAGGAGCTAATTATGCGATAACTCGAGATTGCGAGCACATAGAAAGATACAGTCTTTGGCAAAGTTGTTCAGGAGGATAAGGACTTCCACATAAGATGCCATTTAGTTCAGAACTCGACCACCGCGTGGCGCTAGCGTCGATATGGACTTTCGGTAGGGGCTAATTATGCGATAACACGAGATTGCTACCACATAAAAGGATGCTGTCTTCGACAAAGTTGTTCATGAGGATAAGGACTTGCTCATGAGATACAATTTAGTTCAGAACTCGACCGCTGCGTGGCGCTAGCGTCGATATGAACTTCCGGAAGGAGCTAATTATGCGATAACTCGAGATTGCGAACACATAGAAAGATACAGTCTTCGGCAAAGTTGTTCAGGAGGATAAGGACTTCCACATAAGATGCAATTTAGTTCAGAACTCGACCACCGCGTGGCGCTAGCGTCGATATGGACTTTCAGTAGGGGCTAATTATGCGATAACACGAGATTGCTAGCACATAAAAGGATGCTGTCTTCGACAAAGTTGCTCAGGATGATAAGCACTTCCTCATGAGATACAATTTAGTTCATAACTCGACCGCTGCGTGGCGCTAGCGTCGATATGGACTTTCGGTAAGGGCTAATTATGCGATAACACGAGATTGCGAGCACATAGAAAGATACAGTCTTCGGCAAAGTTGTTCAGGAGGATAAGGACTTCCACATAAGATGCAATTTAGTTCAGAACTCGACCACCGCGTGGCGCTAGCGTCGATATGGACTTTCGGTAGGGGCTAATTATGCGATAACACGAGATTGCGAGCACATAGAAAGATGCTGTCTTCGGCAAAGTTGTTCATGAGGATAAGGACTTCCTCATGAGATACAATTTAGTTCAGAACTCGACCGCTGCGTGGCGCTAGCGTCGATATGAACTTCCGGTAGAGGCTAATTATGCGATAACTCTAGATTGCGAGCACATAGAAAGATACAGTCTTCGGCAAAGTTGTTCAGGAGGATAAGAACTTCCACATAAGATGCAATTTAGTTCAGAACTCGACCACCGCGTGGCGCTAGCGTCGATATGGACTTTCGGTTAGGGCTAATTATGCGATAACACAAGATTGCGAGCACATAGAAGGATGCTGTCTTCGACAAAGTTGCTCAGGAGGATAAGAACTTCCACATAAGACACAATTTAGTTTAGAACACGACCATCACGTGGCTAATTTTTAATGTAAACAAAGAAATAAATTGCTGAAAGAAATTCGTGAGAAGCTCCAAAAAGAACTAAACAGTAATTTAAGGAGTAATTTTTAAATTATTGGATAAATAAATAAATTGATAAAATTACGCCTTGAGGAGAACTGGGGGTGTCTCTCCTAGGAAATAATTTATAAGGACGTCCCCGAAAAAAAATTCTGTGGCGTATCCCTAGAAGAAATAAGAGACAGAATTCCGAAAGAAACTCTTGAGCACATTTCATAAGAAACTTCCTACATTTTCTTACCCCCACTTAGAAAAGTGCACGTCATAAACTTTAATTTGAACGTAATCTTCTGCTTGAGTTGTGATTATCTAATCACCTACACTATTCTTCGCAAGTTAGAGTAAGTAGATTTGCGAGCATGACTTGAAGTATAAAGATGTGAATGTGTTCGGATAGTGATAATTATCAATATTATTATTGAGATAATTAAAAATTTATAGTACAGTGAAACCTCCATGAGTTGATATTGAAGGGACCATCGACTCATGGAAATATCGAGCATTCCTTTGGAAAGCTGCTTCTAGGGACCATCATAGTAACCATGAAAGTTTGTTTTTACTATGGTCCCATGAGTCGATATCGAGTCATGGAACATCGACTCATGGAGGTATTACTGTAAAATCAATAGAGTGTGTGAATTTGATTTAAAGTAAAATTTAGTGCTGAAGTACTTGATTTGATTCAGAATCAATTATTTTTGCGTAAGTAATAATAATTAACAGGATAGTAACGCCAAAATAAAACATTCTTCTCCGTTAACTTCTGGACATTTCTTTTGAATCAGCTTCTGCAGAAATTTCAACAAGAATTTGCATAAAGGTTTTGTATGATAACAATTTTGGCAGGAAGATCTCAGAAAAATTTCGTCAGATTATCTTGAAAAAAGGTTTGTAAAAAAAATTAAGCAATTTCGCAAACACCAATGAAAAAATCCCAAAAATCCAAATTTCTTATAGAATTCTATAATAAAGGATTAGAAGAATCAAATAAGATTGAATATATAACCGCGGAGAAATTCATACATCAACTCGAACGAATGTTGGAAATATCTTATGGACTAATACTAGAAAGAACAGCTGGAGGATTTCCAAAAATAGCTTCATTGGGACGCATTATTAAAAAGTACTCTGAAGTGTTTTTAAAAAATCCTCTTGAGAAAATTCAAAATTATCCTTTAGAAAAAAATCAGACTATTATTCCGTCAAATCCAAAAATAATAACTTGAGAAATACCGAAAACAATTTTAAAATCAGATCGTCGAAGAATTCAATAAAAAAAGAGCTGTGAGGGAATTGCAAAAACTCTGAAGAATTCACTCCAGATAGATTTCTCCGGGAATTAATCCATCCTCAGGGAACTTTTCCAGGAATTATTGCATAGATTACTTCAAGCACATCTCCAGCGATTCTTCCAAAGATTCTTCAAGCGATTTCTCCTGACATTTCTCTAATAAAAAATAAGAGATTCCCCTAAGGATTCCTCCAAGAAGATCTCTACAGAGATTTTTGCAGAATGTCGAAGTTTCTCTAAGAAACATTTCTTCAAGGATTACTTAAAATATTTCCACAGTGAATTCTCCAGACATTCCGCTGGTAGTCCTCTCAAGATTCCTCTAGGATTTACTTCTAAGATTTCCTCCAGGGATCGCTCCAGGAATTCTATAACGAATTATTCCAAAGATTCTACCATTCAATTGGGGATTTTACAAGAAATTATTTTATGAGTTCTTATAGGGATCGCTGGAGAAATTCTTGCAAGAGCCCAAGAAGGGATTCTCGAGCAAAGCCCTGGAGGAATTCCTTACAAAAATCCCCGGAACAGCATACATGCTTTTCAGTTACGCAGTCTCTATTTTTTTCAACGTTCTATTTATGATGAAGACTGCGTAGACGAAACTCATATTTCATTTATATATACAGTCAAATCTCTACCAGTTCATTCCTGAATCGATATCTACAGGAAAACATGTAGAGATTTTTCTGTAGCGATCCTTGGAGAAATTCCTGAAGAAAAAGCTGGAGAAATCTCTGCAGGAATTCCTGTAAAGATTTGCATAGAGAAATCTCTGTAGGAGTCTTTGGATAGACTCATGTACTGCCCATAACTGCATATTTGTAACATTCGACAAAAGTAGGCATTGAGTAAATGGGATACCAAGAGTACATTTGATGACAGTATGGGAGGAAACTAAAATTACTAAAAATTACCAGGAACTCAAAAGTGCTTATTTGAGGCTGATATTTTGTACAACTCATATCGCATACTAGGTGAATAGTCAGAAAATAATTCTGGTAGAAATTTCATTGCTGTTACATTACGAGGCTCATTTATAATCTCAATGTTACTGTTATGCGGTTATAATTACCAATGTGACAAAACAACTTTGTATTTTTTTCGAATTTTCTAGAACAATCTCACATATTTCAGTAAGCTGATCGAAAGTATTTATCATTTGATGACTCTCCATGGTATTAACTTCAATTTGTCAAAAATGTCGAATATGACAAATATGCAGATATGGGCAGTGTAGGCATCCATGAAGGACTCTTGGAGACATCTTTGGAGGAATTACTGATGAATGGAGGTATCCTAGGAAGAATCGATGTAGAAATTTTGCAGGTGGAATCGCTAGAGAAATCCCTGGAAAAAACCCCTGTAGATTTTTTGCTGGAAAAACCCCTGTAGATTTTTGTTGGATAAATCCCTGAAAGAATCCTTATAGGAGTATTAAAATAGAAAAATTTCTCGAAAAATCTAAGGAGAAATATCTAAAGAAATCCATGAATAGATTTTCAAAAAAAAAAATCATAGAGATAGAGATTTTTTTAATGAAATCCATGGAGAAATTTTTAGCATAAGTTCTGAAAATATTCTAGCAGGAATTAATGGGAGAATCTTTAGATAAATTTCAAGAAGAACTCTTGGGGGAATCCATGGAGTATTATTGAAGACCCAGTATGAATCCCTGGAGAAATTCTTGGGGAATCCCTGGAAGATTACCTTGAGAAATTCTTGAGGCGTTTCATGAAATTTCCTTGAGGAATTCCTGAGTTTTAGAATACCTGCAGAAATTCCTTGTGGAATCCTTGTAGAATTTCCTCGTAGAATCATCCCTGGAGGAATCCCGGAATAATATCTGAACGAATCTCGAGAGAACTGCTTGGGGATATTTTTGTATGTATCCGTTGAGGAATCCTCGGAAAAAATTATGAAGATATCACTAGAGAAACCTCTTTAGTAATCCTTGAAGAAATTGTTTTAAGTGTTACTCCTGGAGGAATTCCTGGAGAAAGCCTTGAAGATATCTGTGCAAGAATCTTTGAAGACACTTTCCTGGAGAAATCCTCGCAAAAGTCTGTGGAAAATTTTATAGAGGAATACCAGAAGAAATAACTTAAAAAATCCCTGGAGAAATCTCCGGAGAAATTTCGAAGTATTCCTAAAACAAATCCTGGAGGAACCCTTGGAAAAAATCCTGAAAGAATCACAATAAAGATTTTGTTGGAGGAATCTACGAAGGAATCACTTAAGACATTTCTGCTGGAAACCTTTGCGAAATCTCTGAAGAAATCCTTATGCATATTTTTTTTGTAGGAATCCTTGTAAAAATTCCATGTCAACTCCCTGGAGGAAGCTATTCCATGCATGGCAAACAAAAGTTCTTCCTGAAAGAATCTCTGGCAAAAGTCCTAAGGAACCCCAGAAGAAATCATTGTAGAGATTAAGGTACAGAATAGCTCGGATTATTTTCTGGTAAAATACTTGGAGGAATCTTCGAAAGATTTCCTGGAAAAATCTTTGGGAGAGTCTCTGGAGATATTTCGAGAGGATGAGGACAGAAGGGCATGGGTTAATATTCCATCGGATGAGCTCTCGGTAAATAACTGTAGAATCCATCATACAAATCATTTAAGGTTACTAAACTATATCCTTTGAATAACTCCGATGTGAACTACGTCTTGATATCTAGATAACTTTTTGGAGGAAATCCAGAAGGAATTACTGGTATAAAGTCATAAGATTCTTCCGGATTCAATTAAAAACTTAAGTGCATAGTTACTGCAACAACTTCTAAAGAAAACTAGAAGTAATTGTTTTTGCAACTTCATGACGTTATCTGTATCTGAACTCTTGTTGGAATTTTAGAAGTGAGTACAATATAGTTCATATCATATCATAGAGCATATATTATATTATATACAATCGACTCTCCACAACTCGATATTCTATAACCCGATATACTCTATAACTAGATGGATTTTCCGGTTCCTTCAAATTTCCATACATTGTGCTCTCCATAAGTCGATATTTCTGTAACTCGATATCTCCACAAGTTGATGTTACGTGAGATGTGAATTTCTCTCCATAACTCGATATCTATTTTATTTTTTTTTATTTTTTGGGGAAACGTGATCTAATTTTTGTTTGAAGGTGAATAAATACTTACAAGTTGTAATGACATGAAAATGATAAAAACTATTGTCAGTAAAAATAACGTGATTTTTCGAGCACTTCGAAAAATGTTTTCAAATAATAATTTGTAAAATGCTATCAACAAAATAATACTGCTTTCTTACAAAAATGATAATAAAAATATTGGAAATACAAAAATTTGTTCCTTCGATTTGGTGTCGGTATATTCTATTATACCATAATTCTATAAGTCGATAGTCCCTTGAATATCGAGTTATGGAGAGTCGTAGTTTATATCGTAACATATATTTCGTGGATCGTGTAGTTAAAAGACACGGACACGGACACCGTCTTCAGCCATTTAGCTGCACAGACTGTTACTTAACACTAGACAAAGAACAAGCATGCTCCAATGGTACAGCCGAGAAACATTCCTCACGAAAAGTTTCAATGGCTGCAGCGGGAATCGAACCCACACCCCATGACACGATGCACTCATTGCCTGACGACACTAACCGCACGGCCACGAAGCCCACAAGTTCAGAGTTCATATCATATAAGAGCAATATAATGACGAGCATCACGCGGAATTTACTACGCAGAATTAAAAAAAAACTGAACAACTTTGCCGAAGATAAAACCTTCAAAAAAGAGTTCCTTCTGGAAATACATATAGACGCCAGCACCACATGCTGTCTAAATTTTGAACGTATGTTCATGACTAATTCGTTATTCTCTCGAACAATTTTACCGCAGACAGCATCCTTCTATAAGTCGGGTCTCGGGTTTTCAAACCCGGACTCGAATGGTTCGGGACGGATTTGAAGGCTAGAACATTTTTTTCGAGTACGTCGGAATCGGGCTTGTAAAAATTCGGATTTAGGTGGACTTTAGTAAGAGTTATGGTAAGAGTAACAACCAAAAAGCTTCCTTATGCATCAGAAACGATGAGTTTATCTATTTTTAAAACTCGGTCTTTTCCTACAAAAAATGCTTAGGTTTCGAGTCATATTCGGATTTGAACAGCGGATTTTTTTTTCAAGTTCGGGTCAGGTCTGAGTACGGCTCGGGTCCGGGTTTAAAAAAATAAAGTAAGTCAGGTACGGGTCGTGTTTGGGCTCAAAAAATGTGAAACCCCCCTCTAATAATTAACCTCTATCGGAAATACAAATCGACGTCAAATCCACCGGGTGGTCGAGCAACTTTGTGGAAGACAGCATCCTTCTAAATGATCCATAACGCGGGTACGTCACAGTTTCATGGTGCGTTATGGAGAAAAGATATACCAGTGAACCCTAGTCCTGACTGCTTCAAACGAAGAGAACAGGATGTTCGAGTAATGAAAGGAACACTAGTCCTTGTTACATTTTAAACCATGTTGAAAGTGACAAGTCTCGGTTTTCCCAGTTGCAGAGAATGATCTGACAATGATCGAGACAAGGAAAAAAATTGAACAATTTGTTTCATAATCCTTCATTCATTTGATTCTCTAGTTTGAAGAAGTAGGGACTATGATTCAGATGCACGGATAATATCTGTGTAATTTCTACCGAAAGTCCATATCGACGCTAGCGCCACGCGGTGGTCGAGTTCTAAACTAAATTGTATCTCATTTGCAAGTCCTTATCCTCCTGAGCAACTTTGCCGAAGACTGCATCTTTGTATGTGTTCGCAATCTCGAGTTATCACATAATTAGCCCCTACCGGAAGTTCATATCGACGTTAGCGCCACGCAGTGGTCGAGTTCTGAACTAAATTGTATCTCATGTGGAAGTGCTTATCCTCCTGAGCAACTTTGCCGAAGACTGCATCCTTCTATGTGCTCGCAATCTCGAGTTATTACATAATTAGCCCCTACCGGAAGTTCATATCGACGCTAGCGCCACGCAGCGGTTGAGTTCTGAACTAAATTGTATCTCATGTGAAAGTCCTTATCCTCCTGAGCAACTATGCCGAAGACAGCATCCTTCTATGTACCGTTTTGATTCATATTACGGACAGCTTCAAATTCCGGACACTCTCGTTTGTATGGGAAACATTTCACACGAAATCTTTCAATTTTCGCCGTCCAAAAGTTCTCATTTTCGAGGCTCGTTTTATTAGGTTTTGACGTAGAAGTACGTCTTTCTTCTCTATACAGGAGTGAAATTGGAATTTCAAAACCAAGAGCGTTACGCTGGCATGAAATATTTTAAACGTTTATAACTTTTCGCTGGCTTAACGAAATTTCTTGATTAGCACCTCAATCGAAAGATAAGACATCAAAGCTTCATGTCGTTTACTTACTGAATCCCACATATCTGTCCAAATAGTTTAATAACTGTTTTAAAGGAGAACGTTGATTTCAAGCAAATCTATAAATAGGGGTGGCTAGAGAAAATTTGACGTCATTTGCTTTTCACTCTCCGATTGGCTCGCATCTCAGCAGGCGACAGATCGGCTTGCTCTGACCGGGCGTGCTTCTCAGGCACAGACATCGATAGCGAGGGCCCCCCCGTTTGTCTTGCTTCGTTCAAATCAAACTGTCGAGCGAGCGAGAGAAGATGCAGTCCGAAGCTAAAGCCATCACCGCTGCCGCCGCCTAGAAGAAGAAGAGGAAGCAGTCCACAGGTGAATTTGCGGTCGAACTGTGAACACGGTCGGGCGAGTCATTCTCGCTTTGTGGTTCACCGCTTGTTTGCGTTCGCCCAGCCATCGTCATCGCCGCCGCAAATTATCGGCTGAGGAGCTGTTGACCCGCGCATCAAAATTTCGACTCGTGATGAAATCATCATTGGTGGTCAAGAAGCAATCCCGATAGGAGCAAATACCAGAAGCCCCCTGAGATTTGCTGGTCCGAGCAGTGTTATTTATCCGTAACAACATCGAAGCTAACAAAGCCATCGGTTCTTTTCAGAGCCATCAAATTTGTGGAAAAGAGTTAAAAGAGAAATATTTCCGACTTTATATATGACTTCTAATATTCCTAAATCAATTTCACACGGCTTCATACAAAATTTCATTTGTCATGAATAATTTATGACTCAACCATTTGAGATTGTACTCGCGGACGCTGCTGCAGTGCCGTCGGGGTGAGTGCTCAACGATTGTAAAATAGAGTGGCTTTTCCGAAAGCGCCTTTTATGTTCCATATTTTATGGGAACACTTTGATTAGGAAAATTATCCCATGTAACAAAATTGCGACATGTTTAGAATGCTTTTGAAAATACATTCTCATTGAACAATTGTAATAATTTTGGCACCCATGAATCAGAAATTTACCGTCATAATAAAGAAAACTATTTATTATCAATAGCTCGTATTGAATATTTAGGGAATGCCAATCATTCCAACAATTCATGTTCGACCAATTTCTCACGTATTAGTATTCTCCACAATTTTCAAGTAATTCCAAGCCCAACACATTATTGGCACATACCCATTTCCCAGACTGGGCGATCAGAAAGAGCACAAAAGGGAGGAGCATCATCTGCTATTCCAAGGTTATAAAACATGCTGCCTTCGTTGGATTCAGTTTCATTCCATTTCCGCTTTCGAGCTGGTAAGAGCTCCTCCGAACTTGCTTAGCAAAAAGTACCTCGCTGCTAGAAGCCTGCTGAGCTGTTAATCCAGAATCCGGTTTGTGAAATCGCTCACTATTGAGCTACGTTTCCAGATTTCAACTAAATCCCTGTGATCCGCTATCCTGTTGCTGTTGTGCACCCATGAAATATTTAGCTGGTTTATCGAATAAACTGAGAACTTATTCACATCTTCTTATTCTTCTTCTTTTTTTGACGTTGGATAACGTTCTTCGGCAACATATAGGGGTACAATTCAGAAAAACGAAAAATTGAGCATGTAACGAAAAATGGTCAGGTTTTGACCGCTAATAACTCAGCCATTTGTCGATAGATTTTCAATATTTATACATCAATCGATCGGAAATTTATCTACGCGTCGACTCAAATGGAGGACACTATTGATTATTGACAACAAACTATTGAAAAATCGTAAAATGTTGACCCCTTTCTTATCTAACCAATCACGTTCAAGCACATTTTTGGGTTCCGCTTCTCACTATAAAAGCGCACCGATCCTGCTTCTTCCCTCAGTCTTCTTTTTGCCATCAGACTGTGAACACGGTCGGGCGAGTTATTTTAGCTTTGCCTTTGCACCCGCTTCACAGTTCAATTTGTGTCGTCGGAAGAGGAAGACGCAAGGTTGATTTGCGGCGGTGATGACGATGGCTGGGGCGCTTCTCCGAGCGGCGAACTACTGCCGCTCGGAAAAGCGTCCAAGCCGTCGTCATCGCCGCCGCAAATTTATCCGCGCTTGCAGACTTCGACTTTGAATTCAGCATCGGTGGTCAAGAAGCAAGCCCGCTAGGAACGAAATACCACAGGCCCTCTGAGTTGCTTCTAATCGAGCGTCGGACTTGTGAAATCGCTCAAGATTTTAAAAGTGAGCATCGTTTGCAGATTTCGACTTATGCCCGGTAATCAACAATCCATTGCTCTTGTGCGGCATCCACGTCACGTCATTTGACTGGTTCGTCGTATAAGCAAATCGGCGCTTTTCAGGGCCATCAAATGTGTTGAAAAGAGTTGAAAGAATAATATTTTCGACCTTATTACATCTTATATCTCTCAATCAATCTCACAGCTTCATACAAAATTTAATTTGTCAGGAATAATTGATGGCACGACAATTTGATACTGTATTCGTGGACGCTGCTGCAGTGCCGTCACAACATTTCACAACGATTGTAAAATAGAGTGGCATTTCCAACAGCTTCTTAGACTTGCCATATTTTATGAGAACATATGTAACAAAATTGCGACATATTTAGAATGCTTCTGAAAAGAAATTCCCATTGAACAATTTTCATCATTTTGGCACCCATGGATCAGAAATTTTCCTTCATACAAAAGATAACTATTGATTATCAATAGCTAACCATTGCATATTGGAAATCTTTCTACGAATCGACTCCAATAATTAAAACTATTGATTTTCATGAATAAACTATTAAAAAATCGATAAATATCAAGGCATGTCTTATTTTCCATAGAAAAGCACATTTTTCTTGTGTATTCCTAGCACAAACATCATTGCTCGATATCTTAGCCACTTTCGTCATGCAAAGGGAAACGCCCCTTTTGGCCTTCTTCTTACTCCTCTTTATTCTATCGTGTTCAGTCGAAGCCAACCAAGCTTCAATAAGCCCCGCGCATATCAGTCAATCGTCGACCAGCAACCGGAGCAGGACTCCTATCGGAATAAATTTTACACATTCGTCGCTGCCGCTGCTTCTGCTGTTGTTTATTCCCAACCCAAGCTGAATGCTGCAGGTTCCGTGAAATCGCTCATCATGGCCATGGGCATCCAGCTACACCATCAAATTCGTGGAGAACTCGTCTAGAAACCTTGAAAATTGCCGTCGGAAGAGTGAGCAAACCAACGAAAACAACGAAGAACAAAATTACCGACTGCATTTCGATTTAATCGTTTTCGGTAATCTTTTGGTGTGTTTCTGTCTAACAATGGATTGACAACCCAGTTCGATCGACGGTGACTAGCCCCAACCGTCCTTTTCAGGACGACCATTTCATGTTGAAAGAGTTGTGAGAATTTTCTACCGTTAAGAGTGACATTACTGGTGATTGGATGTGATTGATTCAGATTTTGGTCAGTAATTTGCATGCAATCATTTATCACGGCTAAATAATGCTTCTCGAGAATCACAGTGTCAAGAAATAAAATTCCCATTTTGCGCGCGCGGTCAGGTAATTCGCGAACGGCACTTGAATTAAGAATCCATCACGGTTTGCCTCGCATTTTGTGATGATTGAATGATGCCGTTGTCGTCGTCGCATGCTAGAGCGATCAGTATCAACTTGGCGAACAAAGAGCCAAAACTTATCAGCAACAGCTTTGTTGACGTTTTGATTTGGTAAGAAATTGTCGATCGAATCGAAATACACACACAGAGAAGACTGCAAAAATGTTACCGCAGTCCGACCCGAGCGACGGGAACCTAGATAAAACTTTGTTTGCCATTTATCTCCGTTGAAAACTTATCATTTGAAATTACAATTGATAACTAAATATTAATTATTCAATTGTGGCCCTGTAAAGGGTTGTTGTTTGAAATTGTGCTTCAATGCAATTTAAGCGCCTTCGGCATGATGGTGACACGATTGGCGTGGATCGCGTACAGGTTGGTATCCTCAAACAAACCAACCAGTTAGGCCACGCTCGCTTCCTTCAGGGCCATGACGGTCGCGCTCTGGAATCGCAGATCGGTCTTAAGGTGACACGGGAGACCGTGTTATGCCATTCATCGTGACAGGTAACTTCAACATCGATTTGAGCAAAGAGGAGTACACAGAGTTAATGGACTTCATGGACAAGAGCCTCAACCTCAAACTGGCTTCGGAATCCACTAAAGCAACCAATCTTAGTGGATCATTAATGGACCTAACGTTCAACCGGTATATTTTTTTGGAGAGCAAAAGATACCGCTCATGCTTCATCTTCCATCGACCGGTTCTATCGGTGTTGAAGTGTTAACCGAACCAACCAAATAATAACACTCAATGTCCATAATAGATCAGAATTGACATGCAACAAATAGTTTGAAAATTGATCAGATTTTTTGTCAGTACCTAGAAATCTTTCATAAGTTCGTGACGGTCCTAAATCAGGAAATAGAAGAAGCTAACGTTATCCAACGTCAACTTGGCGGTCGTATCTCGGAAACAACCTCTTACTTTTTCTTCTTGGCATTAACGTCCTCACTGGGACAGAGCCTGCTTCTCAGCTTAGTGTTCTTATGATACTTCCACAGTTATTAACTGAGAGCTTTCTTTGCCAAAGTTTCCATTTTTGCAATCGTATATCATGTGGCAGGTACAATTATACTCTATGCCCAGAGAAAGTCAAGAAAATTTCCATTACGAAAAGATCCTGAACCGACCGGGAATCGAACCCAGACATCTTCAGCATGGCTTTGCTTTGTAGCCGCGGACTCTAACCACTCGGCTAAGGAAGGCCCCAACTTATTCACATGCATTTGCAACTTTTTCGATTTTCCATACAAAACGATTAACTGTGGTAAGTTAGATCTCAGTTATTTATGGAAATATTGTCGAATGAAACATTCACAGAACATCATATGTAACTTGAGTTTAAACATATATTTTTGAATAATTTTTCCAATTACAAGATTTTAAGTAATAACGGTTTGACTAAACTATAATTTTCGACGAAAAAATCCAAACTTTTTATCTTAAATTTTGGTAGCTTTACACAAAAACTGTCTTCAGCAAACTTATTCATCTCGTCAAAATCTACAACTTTGCTGTTTAGTTATGTCAATTATAAAAAATCGTCAAAAAATTCACTTTAGTCAAACCGTTACTGCTTTTCAACGTGTGATTGGAAAAATCACTCAAAATATATGTTAAAATTTAAGTTATGTCTGATATTCTGTGAAAATTTCATTCAAATCGGTTCATAAATAACTGAGATATGGTTTATTGAAGTTGGTTATTTTGCATGAAAAATCAAAAGAGTTGCAGTTTTGTTTCTCAGCGAAGAATCATCAACGAAAATAGCGCGAAAGCAATAACCAATCGCGTGCGAGTAGCGAACGGAGTGACGAAACAACTAAGCGAGAACCCCACCACTCGCCATCGGTGAAAGAAGCTCGAGCAAATAAAACCACTGGTTGTTCTGCTCCCAGCTCATTCACAAATCGAACGGCATAACGAACGGATCAAGCAGCGGAGCAGCAAAGAAGAGCGCGTGAAAGCCACAGCAGTGTGCGAGTAGTGAACGGAACCAGAGAGCAACGAAGCGAAAGCAACAACTGAAAATCATTCAGTGGTCGGATTAGTAGTCAGCGCCAACCGGCGACCTGTTGGAAAGTAACGCCAGCGAAATATACACCATCTGCCTCTCCTTACCATTCATATTCTTTTACTTGATGAATTCAATGAAATGGTTTGGTTTGGCGATGGAGCAAAGAGTTATTTAGGATGATTTAACTTAACAAAGAGTTGTTGATAAATATTCCAATCAATAAGAGTTGTTTTGAAAAAGTTCACTTTTAGCAGACTTTTCCTCGGAAAATGTATGCTTTACCAAAGAGTTGTTAATGAAATTCTTGCAGCGAAGGGTCGAGTTTCTCCCCACGAATATTTCCAGCCAGGACCAGTCATGGCCCCCGCTTCCAAAAATCTCGAGTACGGAAATTGGAAAATGTATTAAAATTGCGACAAATTTTAAATACTTTTGGTTTATCACGAGAAGTTCTTACTAGCTCGAAAGTGTAAATGAAATGAACCGAATCCAGTTGTTACAGAGGGATTTTAATCCGAAGGTCATTCGTCCCTTAAATGAACCGAATCTGTCGAAGATAGTATGTTTTACATAATTTGAATTGCAGACGATGCTCCTCCCTTTCGTATTCTTCGCCGTCTTCTGATTGACCAATCTTGGATAAGATACATGAAGTTGATGTCGTGGTTAGGGATTTACATACCTTGGAAAATTCACATGCGCGTTCGTATGGACAGTAAAAATATCAACATTATTTTAATAGCTTACAATTAATTAAAATCACACATGTTTTGGTTTCGTGCAAATTTTAAATATTTCTGATCAATGTTCAATGTGTTCTGATTTATATACTATGACATTTGCAATAGACTAACATGTAGAAAAGTTTCAGATCAATAGTTGCTCATTACAATGGGTCAGGAAACAGTTTGTTGAACAGTATTTAAAATCTGTCGCAATTTTAATGCATTTTCCAATATCCATACTCGAGAATTTAGGAAGTGTTCCCCC
Organism: Aedes aegypti; assembly: GCF_002204515.2. Classification (NCBI taxonomy): domain Eukaryota; kingdom Metazoa; phylum Arthropoda; class Insecta; order Diptera; family Culicidae; genus Aedes; species Aedes aegypti. The sequence continues at coordinate 239,589,654 of NC_035109.1, forward strand.
ATTATATAATAAATCAACGATGCTGTATTTCTACCATACAATGCTGAGTAGTATTCATGTAATTATGTGGGGTAAATTATGTGAACCAAATTGTAGTATACCGCGATATTTAGATCATTATAGATAAATCAGTAAATATCATCCAATAAACCCTTTTATGAATTTTGTATGTAGCTGTGAAATTGATTTAGGAATATAAGAAGTCATATATAATGTCGGAAATATTTCTCTTTTAACTCTTTTCCACTAATTTAATGGCCCTGAAAAGGGCCGATGGCTTTGTTAGCTTTGATGCTCTTACAGATAAATAACACTGCGGGATGTTATCAGTTGATTGCCATGGTCAAACGGGGAATCCTCAACTCAAATGTATAAATTTGAGCATATTTGCTTATACGACGAACCGAAAGTTTCGTGGCGTGGATGGCGCACAACAGTAACAGGTAGTGGATCACCGGGCTTAAGTCGAAATCTGATGATGGCGGCAATGACGATGGCTGGGTGAACGCAAACAAGCGGTGAAGCACAAAGCGAGAATGACTTGCCCGACCGTGTTCACAGTTCGACCGCAAATTCACCTGTGGACTGCTTCCTCTTCTTCTTCTTCTTCTTCTTGGCGGTGGCAGCGGTGATGACTTTGGCTTTGGACGGCATCTTCTCTCGCTCGCTCGACAGTTTGATTTGAGCGAAGCAAGACAAACGGGGAGGTCCTTCGCTATCGATGTCTGTGCCTGAGAAGCACGCCCGGTCAGAGCAAGCCGATCTGTCGCCTGCTGAGATGCGATCCAAGCGGAGAATGGAAAGCAACTGACGTCAAATTTTCTCTAGCACCCCTCTTTATAAATTTGCTTGAAATCAACGTTCTATTTTAAAACAGTAATTAAACTATTGGGACAGGTATGTGGGATTCAGTAAGTAGACGACATGACCCTTTGATGTCTTGTCTTTCGATTGCGGTGCCATTCAAGAAATTTCGTTAAACCAGCAAACAGTTATAAGAGTTCAAAATATTTCATGCCAACGTAAGGCTCTTGGTTTTGAAATTCCAATTTCACTCCTGTATAGAGAATTTTTATTTTACTTTCAAACTGTGCGGCATAATCAACTGCAAACGCATTCAGTTCACAATGGTTAGTGCCTGTGCTTTTACTGTTCATAAGTCGCAAGGTGGAACTTTCCCCGAGGTCGTGTACGACTATGACACAAGCCAGGATCAGCAATTGGTATATGTTTGTTTGTCGCGGGTTACTTCACTGCAAGGACTATTTTTGACAAACTCTTCCAATATGTTTAAGTTCCATCATGCCAAAGGCAGCAATTCTCCCAAGAGGGTTGACTTGAGGAATGAGCTGCAGCGCTTAGGCAATCATCGATTAGTGACGCTTTGAGACGAACTGCGTGAAATACTGGATCATAGCGGCCAAGCCTGCATATTGATGAGTATCAATGTACAGAGCCTAAATGCTCATGCAATGGATATTGCTACAAACCAAAGCACTGGACCGATTCTATCGATTCTAACGATCGAAGCACCCGAGCTATCAAACATCTAATCTACTGGAGGAGTTTGGCGAACTACAGCTGGAGCCAGAAACCGATCACCCAACCAAGCAACACAAGGAAGCAACGACCAAACAAACAAATTCAATCATCTGGCATTATTCCTGGAACACCAAACACTGGTTCTCGGAACCACAGAACGACAAATGGTTCTTTTAGGACTACCAAAATGAGTCCAAAAAGAGTTAACTTCTGAAAACTTCATCCGATCAATAACAACACAAAACTTGTACACTTACAAATTCATACACATGACAAATCAAATTATTAATCATCGTAGTTCTACGTCAACCCCGCGGTAATGTAAAAGACATTACCCACCCCAAATTTTTTCCATAAATATCATTGCTAATTTATAATGTCCAACTACCTTAGACGTCTCTTAAGTGGTTGAACGATTTCAATTGATGATTTGACTGTTCCATTAATGATTATCATGAGCTGTCCGTAATTCGAATCAAAGCGTCCGGAATATGAGACAAAAGTGAGGGAGCGTCCGGAATAAGAATCATGAAAAGGCCACACGTTTTGATTTATTTAAAATTATTCAAGTTGCGGACGCGTATTCTTTACCCACCATCCGAAAGTTAAGGGCTTCCGACGCTCGATAACGCTAAAAAATCATACAGAATGATTTATTTTGTATGGTCCAAGCTGGGCTATACTTCACTGAGGCCTTAAGTGTCCGTAATATGAATCAAAACGGTACTCGCTATCTCGAGTTATCGCATAATTAGCCCCTACCGGAAGTTCATATCGACGCTAGCGCCACGCAGCGGTTGAGTTCTGAATTAAATTGTATCTCATGTGGAAGTTCTTATCCTCCTGAGCAACTTTGCCGAAGACAGCATTTTTCTATGTGTTCGCAATCTCGAGTTATCACATAATTAGCCCCTACCGGAAGTTCATATCGACGCTAGCGCCACGCAGTGGTCGAGTTCTGAACTTAATTGTATCTCATGTGCAAGTGCTTATCCTCCTGAACAACTTTGCCGAAGACTGCATCCTTCTATGTGCTCGCAATCTCGAGTTATCGCATAATTAGCCTCTACCGGAAGTATATATCGACGCTAGCGCCACGTCGCGGTCGAGTTCTGAACTAAATTGTATCTCATGTGGAAGTTCTTATCCTCCTGAGCAACTTTGCTGAAGACTGCATCCTTCTATGTGCTCGCGATCTCGAGTTATCGCATAATTAGCCTTTACCGGAAGTTCATATCGACGCTAGCGCCACGCGGTGGTCGAGTTCTGAACTAAATTGTATCTCATGTGGAAGTCCTTATCCTCCTGAGCAACTTTGCTGAAGACAGCATCCTTCTATGTGCTCGCGATCTCGAGTTATCGCATAATTAGCCTCTACCGGAAGTTTATATCGACGCTAGCGCCATGTCGCGGTCGAGTTCTGAACTAAATTGTATCTCATGTGGAAGTTCTTATCCTCCTGAGCAACTTTGCTGAAGACTGCATCCTTCTATGTGCTCGCAATCTCGAGTTATCGCATAATTAGCCTCTACCGGAAGTTTATATCGACGCTAGCGCCACGTCGCGGTCGAGTTCTGAACTAAATTGTATCTCATGTGGAAGTCCTTATCCTCCTGAGCAACTTTGCTGAAGACAGCATCCTTCTATGTGCTCGCGATCTCGAGTTATCGCATAATTAGCCTCTACCGGAAGTTTATATCGACGCTAGCGCCATGTCGCGGTCGAGTTCTGAACTAAATTGTATCTCATGTGGAAGTTCTTATCCTCCTGAGCAACTTTGCCGAAGACAGCATCCTTCTATGTGCTCGCAATCTCGAGTTATCGCATAATTAGCCCCTACCGGAAGTTCATATCGACGCTATCGCCACGCAGCGGTCGAGTTCTGAACTAAATTGTATCTCATGTGGAAGTCCTTATCCTCCTGAGCAACTTTGCTGAAGACAGCATCCTTCTATGTGCTCGCGATCTCGAGTTATCGCATAATTAGCCTCTACCGGAAGTTTATATCGACGCTAGCGCCATGTCGCGGTCGAGTTCTGAACTAAATTGTATCTCATGTGGAAGTTCTTATCCTCCTGAGCAACTTTGCCGAAGACAGCATCCTTCTATGTGCTCGCAATCTCGAGTTATCGCATAATTAGCCCCTACCGGAAGTTCATATCGACGCTATCGCCACGCAGCGGTCGAGTTCTGAACTAAATTGTATCTCATGTGGAAGTTCTTATCCTCCTGAGCAACTTTGCCGAAGACAGCATCCTTCTATGTGCTCGCGATCTCGAGTTATCGCATAATTAGCCTCTACCGGAAGTTCATATCGACGCTAGCGCCACGCGGTGGTCAAGTTCTGAACTAAATTGTATCTCATGTGGAAGTCCTTATCCTCCTGAGCAACTTTGTCGAAGACTGCATCCTTCTATGTGCTCGCAATCTCGAGTTATCGCATAATTAGCCTCTACCGGAAGTTTATATCGACGCTAGCGCCACGTCGCGGTCGAGTTCTGAACTAAATTGTATCTCATGTGGAAGTCCTTATCCTCCTGAGCAACTTTGCTGAAGACAGCATCCTTCTATGTGCTCGCGATCTCGAGTTATCGCATAATTAGCCTCTACCGGAAGTTTATATCGACGCTAGCGCCATGTCGCGGTCGAGTTCTGAACTAAATTGTATCTCATGTGGAAGTTCTTATCCTCCTGAGCAACTTTGCCGAAGACAGCATCCTTCTATGTGCTCGCAATCTCGAGTTATCGCATAATTAGCCCCTACCGGAAGTTCATATCGACGCTATCGCCACGCAGCGGTCGAGTTCTGAACTAAATTGTATCTCATGTGCAAGTGCTTATCCTCCTGAACAACTTTGCCGAAGACAGCATCCTTCTATGTGCTCGCGATCTCGAGTTATCGCATAATTAGCCTCTACCGGAAGTTCATATCGACGCTAGCGCCACGCGGTGGTCAAGTTCTGAACTAAATTGTATCTCATGTGGAAGTCCTTATCCTCCTGAGCAACTTTGTCGAAGACTGCATCCTTCTATGTGCTCGCAATCTCGAGTTATCGCATAATTAGCCTCTACCGGAAGTTTATATCGACGCTAGCGCCACGTCGCGGTCGAGTTCTGAACTAAATTGTATCTCATGTGGAAGTCCTTATCCTCCTGAGCAACTTTGCTGAAGACAGCATCCTTCTATGTGCTCGCGATCTCGAGTTATCGCATAATTAGCCTCTACCGGAAGTTTATATCGACGCTAGCGCCATGTCGCGGTCGAGTTCTGAACTAAATTGTATCTCATGTGGAAGTTCTTATCCTCCTGAGCAACTTTGCCGAAGACAGCATCCTTCTATGTGCTCGCAATCTCGAGTTATCGCATAATTAGCCCCTACCGGAAGTTCATATCGACGCTATCGCCACGCAGCGGTCGAGTTCTGAACTAAATTGTATCTCATGTGGAAGTCCTTATCCTCCTGAGCAACTTTGCCGAAGACAGCATCCTTCTATGTGCTCGCGATCTCGAGTTATCGCATAATTAGCCTCTACCGGAAGTTCATATCGACGCTAGCGCCACGCGGTGGTCAAGTTCTGAACTAAATTGTATCTCATGTGGAAGTCCTTATCCTCCTGAGCAACTTTGTCGAAGACTGCATCCTTCTATGTGCTCGCAATCTCGAGTTATCGCATAATTAGCCTCTACCGGAAGTTTATATCGACGCTAGCGCCACGTCGCGGTCGAGTTCTGAACTAAATTGTATCTCATGTGGAAGTCCTTATCCTCCTGAGCAACTTTGCTGAAGACAGCATCCTTCTATGTGCTCGCGATCTCGAGTTATCGCATAATTAGCCTCTACCGGAAGTTTATATCGACGCTAGCGCCATGTCGCGGTCGAGTTCTGAACTAAATTGTATCTCATGTGGAAGTTCTTATCCTCCTGAGCAACTTTGCCGAAGACAGCATCCTTCTATGTGCTCGCAATCTCGAGTTATCGCATAATTAGCCCCTACCGGAAGTTCATATCGACGCTATCGCCACGCAGCGGTCGAGTTCTGAACTAAATTGTATCTCATGTGGAAGTCCTTATCCTCCTGAGCAACTTTGCCGAAGACAGCATCCTTCTATGTGCTCGCGATCTCGAGTTATCGCATAATTAGCCTCTACCGGAAGTTCATATCGACGCTAGCGCCACGCGGTGGTCAAGTTCTGAACTAAATTGTATCTCATGTGGAAGTCCTTATCCTCCTGAGCAACTTTGTCGAAGACTGCATCCTTCTATGTGCTCGCAATCTCGAGTTATCGCATAATTAGCCTCTACCGGAAGTTTATACCGACGCTAGCGCCACGTCGCGGTCGAGTTCTGAACTAAATTGTATCTCATGTGGAAGTTCTTATCCTCCTGAGCAACTTTGCCGAAGACTGCATCCTTCTATGTGCTCGCAATCTCGAGTTATCGCATAATTAGCCTCTACCGGAAGTTCATATCGACGCTAGCGCCACGCGGTGGTCAAGTTCTGAACTAAATTGTATCTCATGTGGAAGTCCTTATCCTCCTGAGCAACTTTGTCGAAGACTGCATCCTTCTATGTGCTCGCAATCTCGAGTTATCGCATAATTAGCCTCTACCGGAAGTTCATATCGACGCTAGCGCCACGCGGTGGTCAAGTTCTGAACTAAATTGTATCTCATGTGGAAGTTCTTATCCTCCTGAGCAACTTTGCCGAAGACAGCATCCTTCTATGTGCTCGCGATCTCGAGTTATCGCATAATTAGCCTCTACCGGAAGTTCATATCGACGCTAGCGCCACGCGGTGGTCAAGTTCTGAACTAAATTGTATCTCATGTGGAAGTCCTTATCCTCCTGAGCAACTTTGCCGAAGACAGCATCCTTCTATGTGCTCGCGATCTCGAGTTATCGCATAATTAGCCTCTACCGGAAGTTCATATCGACGCTAGCGCCACGCGGTGGTCAAGTTCTGAACTAAATTGTATCTCATGTGGAAGTCCTTATCCTCCTGAGCAACTTTGCCGAAGACTGCATCCTTCCATGTGCTCGCGATCTCGAGTTATCGCATAATTAGCCTCTACCGGAAGTTCATATCGACGCTAGCGCCACGCGGTGGTCAAGTTCTGAACTAAATTGTATCTCATGTGGAAGTTCTTATCCTCCTGAGCAACTTTGCCGAAGACAGCATCCTTCTATGTGCTCGCAATCTCGAGTTATCGCATAATTAGCCCCTACCGGAAGTTCATATCGACGCTATCGCCACGCAGCAGTCGAGTTCTGAACTAAATTGTATCTCATGTGGAAGTCCTTATCCTCCTGAGCAACTTTGCCGAAGACAGCATCCTTCTATGTGCTCGCGATCTCGAGTTATCGCATAATTAGCCCCTACCGGAAGTTCATATCGACGCTAGCGCCACGTCGCGGTTGAGTTCTGAACTAAATTGTATCCCATGTGGAAGTTCTTGGTCCCCGAAACAAGTTTGCTGAAGACAGTACATTTCTATATGGCCTGCATCTTATACAATTTGGTGATGACTGCAGATTTCTGGACTGAGTGTACTGAAATTCCACGTGGCCAACATGGTCCCCTTCGTAGCCGATTCCCGGTGGCCACTGGATCCGGAACCGGTATTCCAGGTAGTGATCAGAGTCTTGAAGAGTATATCTTTCGAATGCGGCATAAATTTCATTATTCGGTTGATATTTCGCTGATTTATAGGGGTATACATTTCTGGGTCATAATGACCCCAGTATCTTATTAAGTTGTTTTTCTTAACATCCGCGGAAGGTTAATATACTAAATACGTGCCAGTTCCAAAAAAGCATATCTTTGGATTTGGAAGTGTGTTTGTATTATCATTATCCATTTGATAACGGTAATGCACACATGCGGGGCTTATTGTTGGTGAAAGTGACTTCTGAATGGACGTGTCTCTCCAGCCATTCTGAAATGAGTCACTGGATCTGCAATAGAGCTATCACCTTCTAACTCCTGGACTAAAGCTATCTGCAATAGCATCAAAAAACATTGCAGAAAGATTTCTTCCATAATATCACTGCCGGACAGTGGGTGTTAGTTGGATTACACACACACACACACACACACAAGTTTGGGATGAAAAAACGGTGATTAAATTTAGATTCATAGAATGTTACCTGCTGCTGTAGAATACTTCGAATATCAAAATTATACATCCATTGTTTGCTATTCCGGTGACAGCAGAAGAATACAAAAAGTCATCTAGAAGTTTTTTTTTCAGGCAGCAAGTTTACACTTCAGTAAAACTACCAAAACTACCGTGGGCAATGGAAACAGAACTAGCTGTGGAAAGACGAATGGAACGCAATCTGACAGAGATTCTCATGCAATTCAATGCATCATTCACGAGCCACGGAGCCACATTTATTACAATTCTGCGGTTGGCTTCTATTTTTGGCACTCCCTTATTTCGACAAACAAATGGGTCCTTTTGTGGTAACAATAGCATTCAATATTGAAAATGGTATTGTAGCATTATTATACCGTTTCAAATTTAGAACAGTCCTATATTCCGAAAACTCGTGTTGTATAGTGTAGTGAACAACATTCAAATAAAAAAAAATCAAATTTCTTTCCATAAGTCGATGTTTACACATCAGACTGGTAAATTGCAATTCAAATAAAATAAAATATATTTATCTTTTTCTATATTGAAAACGGAAATTTTCAATGGCGAACCATAGTAAATGTTGGTTTTTATGGCTAACTCGATGGTCCCTTGGAACACATTTGCACTGGTTTTGGGTTCTATAACTCGATACCTCCCTAACTCGAATTGAAGGGATCACAATATCGAGTAATGGAGAGTTGATTGTAATAGAAAATTCAAGCGTGCTATTATAACTAATAAGGCCTAGAAGCAGACTCTGTTCCAGTAAGAACGTAACGCTAGGAAAAAATGAGAAAAAGCAGAGGAAGCGTAACCTGTTTTCAGCTATAGCCTCGACTTTCAACATATTGAGCGCTAACAAGGTGAAAAACTCATTGTATTACTTAAAATCAAGATGGTGTCAAAATCCAAGATGATCGCCATATTATTTCACTAAAAAAACTCCTTTTTTCACTCTACTCGAAGAAAAACCAACGATTGAAAACTTGTTGCACTGTTGTATAAAATATGAGGTTTGTATTGAATTCACTACCAATATCGTGGGCCTTGTGGCCGTGCGGATAGAGTGACCATTAGACTGATGCAAATTTTGAAGTTTTTGCTCCCCTATGCTTAAACGATGTCAATTATGATGAAAATGATCCTCCCAAAATTTGAAATGATTCGGAAGAACTTTGGTTGTGCACACGCCATTTGAAGTTTATATGGAGATTACTATGGAAAATGCCAATCTTTTGTGTTCAGCCCTCTATCTCTTCGTCATAACATTTTAAGTAAAAATGAACACACTAATCTAATGTGATAACTTCCCAGCTACAACTTTGCCGAAGACCACATTTTGATGGGACGTAAAGGATAATTTGTTATTATTGATAACAAAGTCTATATCATGCTGAGATGATCATTCAAATACTTTCAGAGCAACTCTGCTTTTTTGCTGTAGAACATAGTAGCCTGGATTATTTTGATCTATTCGTCCCGCCAGGAGCACCACTGTTGCCTGCTGAACAGTTGGTGAAGCATGCTACATGCAAACCAACTTTATGATGATGAATAACAATTTATCCTGACGTCCAATTAAAAAGTGGTCTTCGGCAAAGTTGTAGCTGGGAGGATTTCACATTAGAAGAGTTTGTTCGCTTTTCCATGAAATTTTATGACGAAGAGATAGAGGGCTGAACACAAAAGATTGGCGTTTTCCATAGTAATCTCCATATAAACTTCAAATGGCATGTGCACAGTCAAATATCTTCCGAATCACTTCAAATTTGGGAGGATGCTCGTTACCATAATTATAATCGTTTAAGCATAGGGGAGCCAAAATTTCAAAATTTGCGTCATTCTAGTGGCCCTATCCTGGAGATTCAAAATCAGGACATATCGCAATTTTCTTGTGCGAATTCCATTTTGTCTCAAGTTCTGCACATATCTCGTATTTCGTCAGCCATATGGTCGGGGTTCTGCTAAACCGCACCAAGTACCAAAACCATCATTTTGAGATATTTAACATTAAAGTCCACTCACATGCAATTAGATCGCGAATGACTCTTTTCAAAATTTTATCGCTCCTGAATGACTCACAGGGTACAATAAATAAGTCAAGGAAGAATATTCAAGAAAATCATCATATATTTTTTATGTAATTAGATTTCATTTCATATTAAAAGGAACTTAGTTCACTCTGGCTGAACAAAAATTGAAGAAATTGGTTTTCAGTTCGGTTTGGCTGAATGTGTTTCATGATTTCCAGCAATACAAGAAAAAAAAAGAAGAAGAATGGTTCGTATCATCGCCATGCATGTTGAAATGCATGTTACACATATTTATGTTACTATGATTGGGAAGAATTTGTAATTTCCCATAGAACTGGCTCACAATATAATGTGGGGAATCTATGTGCACAATAAATCGGTACAAGGCATCCAAAACGTATTCTATCTGTCTTTCTCTAGGGGGATTATCTATTGTAATAGAAATTATGTTAAATTAAGGTCCTCACGCGCTTAAAGATTCGAAAAAGACAATAATGATATAGTTAAAAAATGTAATAATTGAAGAAAACCATGAATTTGTTCTGCCAGAGCGCACCAAGTTATTCGCATTTAGCACTTTGGCTAAACAAGTTCATGATTCTTTATGTGAAGCGGATAACAGGAATGACACGAAATTCATCATTCCCGCTGTGCATGTAACTGCTTGTGCTCTATTGTTTAAAAATAGACACATAAGCTGAAAGTTGATTAATTTTTATGACTGCCTGTTAGGGACAACGTAAAAAAATATTGATCGGGATTCGAACTCGTGTCCTTCGATTGGCGATTTGCCGTGCTACCTCTAGGTCATTTCGAACTGTTGAATTGAGAGCGAAAAACTCGAAACAAGTTATGCGCACTCTGATCAAATAGGTTTGATAGCGAAAACGTCATTTTCTGAACAGCTAAAGCGCACCAAGTGCTACTAAATTATTCGAACAATATGAAATTTATATGTCTTGTTATTTCATTACTGCTCCGGCATGGATCTATCAACATATTATATAAAAAGCAAAGGCGAGCGTTTAACGCGTGTTGATACCTTTTGTTCATACTAAAACACGATTTTTATATTAATGGTACTTGGTGCGGTATGGCTGAACAAAATTTCAATGAAAACACATCAGCACCACAAAAACAATAATTTATTTTACATGGCCGTTCGCTTACATTACATGCTCAAATCCGTTGGTGTTAATCCTGTATGTTGTCCGGAATGACCACTTTGCAATGTCTTAGAAAGAATCTGAAAAAAATGCCGCTTTGATTCGGAATACTCAATTACCTCCAATGAGATACTAAGGTTTATGGTTCGCTCTGGTTGGATACAATTTCAGCTTTACATATCCCGCAAGAGAAAAATTATGAATTTACACAACGAGGGACGATTTAAATTATACGATATTTGTAATGTGGAAAGGTTATGATAATCTGAATCCTCTTGTGTGAATAACTCATTTTTGAAAAAAATGGCTCTTGGTGCGGTTTGGCAGAACCCCGACCATATAATATATCCTCTTTGCAAGACTATCGCTTAAGGTGAGGATGAATCGAAGCCACAGCCCAAATTTTTAATAGCACAAATCTAAATAATCAAACAACACTCTGCGCTGAAAATTTGAACGATTGGTAACTGCCAGCAAGTGTTACATCAATCAAATTTTCAGCTTAATTTGTTGTCTGGTTCTCCAGATTAATGCTTCTAAACATCCAAGGTTTGGCTTTTATGCATCTTCATCTTAAAATGGCATCATGCATCTCGTCAGGAATCTATCAACAGGAATCCTTTTAGATTCTACCGTGGTTCTAGAAACATTTATTTATCTTATTAGTCCAGAAAAATCCAGCACCAATCTCGCCAGCAATTTACCGATGCTTTTAAAAGAAGTTTGCTTTGTGTCTAATAAACTGCCGTGAATCGCAAGTCAGTCCCATCTGCATTTTCGTCAAAATTGAGTTGAGTTCAGTTTTCAACATCTCTTTCAATGCACTTTCAGCTGCACTAATAATATAATATGATTTGTTCGGAAAAAATAGGAAAAAAAAGCAAGTTAAATTGTCCCATAATGAAAAGTAATCGCACATCAGTCCCACTACAGACTTTCGCACCAGGGTACACAAAAATGTAATTTGTTTTGATGATCTTTATATTTTTCTCGGAAAGATATCGTAATGAGAAGCATGTTGTGAAAGTTTCATTAAGATTGGAAAATGTTCAAATCCTCTGTAATTTGTTGAATATTCGTATGGGAAACGAGTTTGGAAACTTCACAGCCCATTTTCTCAATGCCTACTTTTTACAGATGGGACTGACTTGCAATTCACGGCAGTAAAGATCTCGCAAGGAAATGACTAAGAATGTCAAAATAGCATAAAATATTGAAGTTTAATGCCTATATTGAAATGGCACCAGGTATGTTCCTAATTGGCCACTTCCCCCAGGGCACTTGGAACCTACTATAGAGTGTTCAGTGCATTTAATAGTTCTGAATTTGCTGCTGAAAGCATCATTCTGAAGATTGATGCCACTTGGATATAGCTACGAATAATATTTCCATGATTGGTAATACAAACATGATTGACCATATTTTCCGGAACCAGTTTTACGGAAATGGCCATATTGCTGAAGATTTTCACAGAAACTTAATGCATCCGCCGGCATTCAACTTCCTATTAGTTCTAGTTTCTAGGAAAATTGTACAACTTCACACCGCACAAAAATACAAGCGACAGAAAAAATGCCATTTGGACATGATCTCGGTAAATGCGGAATATCTCTGGTGGCCAGTGGCCAATATCCATGGCCAAGCAAGTTCCTAAAACTAGACCATATTTGCCGTCGACTGCTTTCGGATGCATCGAATTTTATCAATTTTTAATTAAGTTATAAGCATTTGAATTTTGGCAAAGTTTTGCCTATCTCAATCATTTTGCCTATCCCCTGTATTTTCCCAAACAAGTCAAAAAATCAGAAACCTTAATAGTGAGTATCTTAGCATATAAACAAGTTTTGTTTAGAAAAATTCAAAACAGGCTCAAGACTTCAAAAGCAATACGCAGCAGCATTTGAATCTGATATAAAAAATCCTTTGTTTCTCTGATATTCCAGAAAATTCAAGATATATAACAATATGTTCCACGAAATCGTGTATCGTGAACAGAGTCATGAAGAACCTCTGTCCGCTACCCCTCTCCCGGTTCCCAGAAAGCTAAAATCGGCCAAGATGAATGCCTGAGACCAATTTCGGGCAGTTTCTCCATCGCTCCAGAAAACAAAGAAACTCATCCGAAAAACCTGGCTGCTTTCTTCCATTCGAATGCTTTCGGGGCGAAAACACTCTGCCATTGTTTCGGGTGCTGACGAATGATGGAACAAGCCGCTATTATTATTATAATTTTCACCGGTAAATAGAAGATAACAAAAGGATACGTACTTCAGTTTTTCTTCCCTTCTTGCCAACCCTGCCTCTGAAACTGAGTGTTGAATGGCGGTGGCGGGCGACCCGAAAACTATTATTCTTTTGGAAAAGTTGCTGCTGTTTTCCATTCTTCGCGGCACTCACCTGGCTATGAAATGGTGTGTTCCGTTTCTTAATTTTCAAGCTGATTCATTCCGAGAAACTGTTTGGAAAGTTTTCATTATGGTTTTCATTTCGATTTTCCACTTATAGAGGGATCCATTTAGTTATGAAATACAAACAATAGATGATTCTTTTGCGCAGTTAATTTCACCCTTCAATTATAATGAATGATTGAACACAGAAACTATCGCCAAAGTTATTTTTTTATTCATTGTTTGATTGACAAAAGGTTGTCTTAAAATATCGGTTATGGATATTGTTCATCTTGTGTATGATTGAGCTCATTTTTAATACATAAGGACTGTTCATTTTATAAAGTGGACACTTTGGACATGCAATATCTTTTTAATTTATCAATGAAATCGAAATCGGTTTTCTGTACATCGTTCGACTAATATTGTACAATGCTGTGGTAATAAAAAAGTTACCAAAATAATATGATTTCACACTAATAAGGCACAACGTTTAGAACGGTCGATTTTTGGAGGTTATCAAAATCAAGGATTATTAAAATTCGGCAGGAAAATTCGACAATTTATGATTTTTATTTTCAAAAAATGGTTGTACTTAGAAAGCATCATCAATTAGAAGCTTGCTAAAAAATATCAAGTTATTTTTGGAGAAGCAATTTTGCAGATATCATAAAATCATTTTTTTCAATTTTTTTTAAAGAAAAATATCTTAAATTTAAATGGAACTGATATGAGTAGAATTTTAAGGTTTAAAGTACGTCCAGACGGAAGTAATAATATAGTATTTATAATAAAAATAACTTACGCCTTCATATAGTTGCTGATTTAATCCCCACGTCATATTTTAAGCACAATAGAAAAACAAATAATTTATTTTCAGAAGACCACTCAAAGCACAATGACAATCATCAAGATTGGGAACACTGCTTGAATTAAATCAAATTTATTTTGCATGTATTATTTTCAGAATGTGTTATTCTGTGACTACCTATCAAAATATTTTGAGAAAATCGCTTACAGTTTGCTCTAGATCGATAAACATGCGTATATAATTTTAAAAGTATGGGATTTTTCAATAAAACGACCATAAAGAGTAAATTTGGTACCCAAGAATGCGGTTAAAACTCAAGATTTTGCTTTTTTTTATACATATATAGTTTCTTTAGTAATCTAAACCAGTTTTGAACACGCTTATTACTTTACTTTTTTGCTGGTAGTAAAAAGATGGTGTATCAGCAAATTTGACCATAAGGAATAGATCACTAAAGTGACTCAGCGTCAGGAACTGATGGAATATTATTGATGTTTTTAAAAGCTCTACCTTAAGTTGAATAGTAAAGGATACCAACATACAATTTGTTCATTAAATTTAGGATTTTTTTCATGCGAAAAATAATGCTTAAACTTGACGAACAGTTTTTCTTAGGAGTTTTTGCAAAAACTATTTAGTTCTTCAACCGAAAGCATTTTGTAAGTTTCTGTATTTTCATAAAATTGTAGAATAATAGTTGAACGATACACAGAAAACCGTTTACGATTTCATCAATAAATAAAAAAGATATAGCATAAACAAGGTGTCCACTTTATAAAATGAACAGTCCTTACAAAAAAAATATCGTTTATTATTCGATCATGTAACTTTGCTGATAAAATGTATTTTCTTCTTCTTCTTGGCATTACGTCTTCATTGGGACAAAGTCTGCTTCTCAGCTTAGTGTTCAATGAGCACTTCCACAGTTATCAACTGAGAGATTTTTTTGAAAAAGTTGCCATTTTTGCA
The DNA here is from genome assembly GCF_002204515.2 of Aedes aegypti. Taxonomy (NCBI): domain Eukaryota; kingdom Metazoa; phylum Arthropoda; class Insecta; order Diptera; family Culicidae; genus Aedes; species Aedes aegypti. The sequence goes on from NC_035109.1 coordinate 239,604,704, forward strand.
TTCGTGTATCGTTTGACAGGTACAATTATACTCCTCTATGCCCAGGGAAGTCAAGTAAATTTCCATTTTGAATAAATCCTAGACCGACCGGGAATTGAACCCAGACACCTTCAGCATGGATTTGCTTTGTAGCCGCGGACTCTAACCACATCAGATATTCCAACATTCATCACTAAGACTTCCTCAAACTTCCTGGTTTTACGTTCAGCTAATTTGCTATGCTGTGGGTGAATTAAGGTATGCCACTTGACTGTCAATCGTAACGAATATAATCACCCCTACACAATCAACAGTCCTCCTCAAACGCCTAGTGAATTTTACCTTCTATATTTTCTATCTACGCATTAGAAAAACTCCTTCCTTTTTCAGTTTCAGCTCGATCAACCGAAGGGAAAAGGGCATTGAATGACACTGCGTCTTCGCACTTGAAGGAGCACTTCAAGGCGGAAAAGATGCGAACAAACTTTTCGTTCTTAGGGTAGGCTGGCCGTCCAGGTTAATAAAGTTTCGAAGAAGAATATTGGGTTAATTTTATTTGCCAGCATGAGGACACATTCGACTACATGAATTGATAGAGGGAGATGTGTATGTTTGAAGGGAGGGTTTTCGTGATGGATGTAGGGTAAATTGGTATAATGCGCCCCAACCGGGCAATACGCCCCACTTCATTTTCAAGGGATTGAAGCTTCTTTAACACGTGAATATGATTACATATCTTAAATATCCGCGAACAAATTATGTTGCACATTTAAGATCTTTGAGAAGTATGAACAACCAATAGAAATACCAAAAATATCAAAAATCAGCTTTTTGGCTTAAAATTTTGGGTTCGATAGGTAAGCCTCGTTGTAAATGAAGCCCATCCTTTAATATTGTACTTATCACAAAAACTTTTACAGGAAGACGACTGCTAATGGACTCTTTCAAGTTAAGCAAGTGGTGGAATTCTCCTTGGAATTTTCTACAACGCTGCGGAACTTTTTCTACGGGAGGGGCATATTGCCCGGTTTGTTTTGAAACGTCAAGATTTGGACCGTTTACAGAAATGGTCTTGTAATCTTTTTGGAAGCTGCCAGGCAAGAGAAAGTTGCGTGCAGAGCATGACCAACTAATTAAGTAACACATTGACACCAAAAACTGTAGAAGCAATGCATTTGCCACTGCGATAGAGAAGTTTTTCCTTAGGGGGGAGGGGGGGAGTATTATACCTGTTTACCCTACTATTTCAAGAAAATGAGGAAATGTATTCTGTCTGCAACGTAAATGGGAAGAAAGCATGAGTCATCAGATTGTTATCCCAGTCCAAGGCTTTACATAGACTATTTTCTTGGTGGCATTAGGGTGGAATTGGAGTCTTCAATACTTGATCCAATACATCCGAGTCTAATTCTCCATTTGGTGTTCTATAAGTACTTCTACAGTTATTTTGTTTTTGCTTTAGTTGCAATATTTGCATTACACAGTTCGACAAAAGAGGAAATCTTAGAAACTAACTACCCTTGGCCTTAAAAAAACAACTCGGCTAAATGGAAGAAAGGCAGATAGGAAATAGTCATAAATTGCTAAAATTTAATAATTCTGTGACTATGGGAAAGGGCGAAGGTCAATACAAGACTACGAATAAATCTCCAAATTGAAACTCAAGTTTAAAATTTAATAGGTATTCACGTGGACGTGGGCCCAGATAGCCGTAGCGGTAAACGCGCAACTATTCAGCAAGACCAAGCTGAGGGTCGTGGGTTCGAATCCCACCGGTCGAGGATCTTTTCGGTCTGGAAATTTTCTCGACTTCCTAGGGCATAGAGTATCTTCGTACTTGCCACACGATATACGCATGCAAAAATGGTCATTGGCACAGTAAGCACTCAGTTAATAACTGTGGAAGTGCTCATAAGAACACTAAGCTGAGAAGCAGGCTCTGTCCCAGTGGGGACGTAATGCCAGAAAGAGGAGGTGGACTGTGAATAGAGATTCTCAAATCACTTAGTTATTCATACCTAGTTCCGGAGTCCCGGAACATCCGAAAAGTAAGTTTCCATAGCAGTTTTGTATATGTTATTCACATCGGTGCTATTCAGTTGATGGATATTTTGGCATAAAATTTTCCTGTAATAAGGAACCAATTACCGGCGCACATGCCCTGAAAAATTCGGTCCAGTATGGTCCATGCGGAGCCGGTTCCTGGAGTCCCAGAAGGTGGCAAATCTGGACAACTCGATGACATTACTCAGATTTATGCCCCAAAACCAAATGAATTATGCCCAACTTTTTACGATTTCTTATGTATGGATGTATTTTGCCAAAAGGATGAATGGATGGTTATTCTGGTCCTTTTGGAGCACCGGCATGGCCACAGGGAAACCCGTAATATGGGACCACAAAGTTTTAGCACCAAAAGTAGGCATGCGGCTCAATCTTCATGATTTTGAATCCATGTGACTCTGCTTGTTCAATAGATAAATGGCCACTCTGGCTCATTGTTACCACGAAAAAACCCAGGAATGACCACCGGAGAAACAATTAGCCAGAGTAATTCATTGGGAACCAAAGTTTTTAGAACTCTATGAACTTTCTGTTGGAACGCTGTCAAGTAAATTTATTTCCAAAGCTGACTAATTGTTTTAACAATCCAATCTACAGCAAGTTCATCTTCTTCAAACTCAAAAAGTCGTTATTGTCGTTGGAGAAATTAGTGAGAACAACGAATTTTATTCGAGGAGTGCTTTTCAGGAAATTTTCCAATGCAAATATCTTATTTTTTTCTCCTCTAGAGATGTTTAAACGATTAATCAAGTTTTAAATGACACTTGTTAGTTTTCTGCCTGACCATGTCCTTAATTTAATTTTCAAATTTCCCTTGAATCGATTCTCAACACCATCAGTTCATCTTTAAATTGTCTGCATACCAACATAAATCAAAAACAATTATGGTGTGTAATTATTTGCTCACGAAACTTGGTAGTTCTACATCGATAGCTTTGTATAAAGTATATAGTAAATATATTGTTTTTCATAAAATGGAAAAATTGTTGCCTGCAGTATATTGGGAACCCATTTTGCAAAATATTTGTTGTTTTTTATTAACCGATGTGAAGCATGCATTTTAGATGGCGCCTTATAAAAAAACATCAAATCTTATTGGCTTAAAAATCCCCAAAATTGCCTTACGTAATAAATGAACCGCTCCTAACCGTGCTTTTTTTTAAAATCTATATTAGTATCATTCCAAACATTACATTCTTATATTTAGGTGTCTATGTTGGGCAACACTATCATCCTAATTTGGTAAAACTAAATTAAGCTTTTATTAACATTTTGTTAACAACATATTGCATTTCATTTGCCGCAGCAGTTAATTTACTTAACCTAACTTAATCTAAATATATGAAGCACTAATCGTGGCAATAAATGATTGCCGCGATTTTTGTTTAAAATTATTAAATATTTTATTTGACATTTGTTCAAATGTTTCAACATTGGATATCCGTGTAATTCATTAGTACTATACCAGGAAGGGAGCTTCAGAATCATTTTCAAAATTTGATTTTGAATTCTCTGCAGACCTTTTTGTTGATATTGTAACAGCTAGTCCATATTGGTACAGCATATAACATGGCTAGCCTGTAAATTTGTTTGAATATCAAAAGCTTGTTCTTAAGACAAAGTTTCGATTTTCTGTTAATAAACGGATACAGACATTTAAGCTTGAGGACATTGAGGGTATTCAACCCCAATATAATTTTTGAAAGGTAAGTTTTTAGTTAAAATGAGTCCTAGATACTTAACTTCATCTGACCAATTTATTAGATCCCTTCTCATAACTTGAGTTTTGGAAGCATTAGATTCCTCTTCCATTTTTTCAAGTATGAAGAAAAAATATCCAAACTTTTTTGCAATCTACTACAGATGACACGCAGGCTTCGTCCTTTGGTTGAGAGGCCTGTGTCATCCGCAAACAAGGATTTTTGACATCTTTTAAACTCAGGTAAGTCAAACGTGAAAATATTATATTATATTGGTCCCAAAATGCTGCCTTGAGCAGGGCTGGGAATGATAATAGTAGTAGGCTTGAATTTCGCGAAAATCACGTGGCTTCTCCACTACAGTAGTGAATCTCATCAAGTAGCCAATGTTGGGTGGATGAATTTTTTCAAATCAGTAGTGTCTGGGAGGGAGGCACAGATACTAAACAAGAAATTGGATACAATTTGTTTTCCAAATTGCAAGATAACTCCAGCTTGCCAACGACAATCAAGACAGGCTTAGTGAAAATCGCTAGTTTTCAATTGTTGTGTACCTTCGATCTTTCTGGACTAACATTGAAAAAGGGCCACAGTTTTCTATGCGTTTAGTTTTCAGTTTTAATGAAAACAGTAAAAAGAGCCTTATTCCAATACGTTATTTTCAATTAGAATTAACGGTGCTCTCGTGACGTTACTTTTGAAAGTGCATGAATTGATTCTAAATCGATTTTTGCTACTTTTGATGAAATGTAAAAAAATGCTTTGTATAATTACGCCCTTTTTTAATTTTTGTCCATTGTTCAAGACCCACAGCTCACAGTGACAGTTTGTGACAGCAAAATCTCGGCTCACTGTGACGTAGAGAAATTTTGTATTGGTTTTTGCCTCCCAGAGTAGTGTCATTGAAGGCTGTAAATGCGGGAAATGCAGCGGGAAATAGAACATTTTTCTACAGTAGTTTTGGGTTGCCCCTAGCAACGAGTGTTTTGCTATTTTCAAGGCATTTTGCCTACACCAGCGATAGGCGTGAGCTGGGAGGGAGGCACCGATATTACACACGAAATATGACACAAAGTTATTTCGAATTGCAAGAAAATTCCAACTTGCCAACGACAATCAAGGCAGACTTGTTGAAAATCGCTAGTTTTCTTTTGCTGTGTTCCTTCGATCGTTCTGGACAAACATGGAAAAAGGGCCAAAGTTTTCTGTGCATTTAATTTTCGTTTTTATTGGGAAAAGGAAAATAATGCGTATTTGAACACTTTATATTCAATTAGGATAAAAGGTGTTATTGTGACATAACTTTTGAATAAGTATGAATAGCTTTTCAATCGATTTTTTGTCACATTTTATAAAATGCAAAAATACGTTTTAATCAATTACGCGCTTTTATCATGTTTGTCCATTGTTTTAGATCTGGGCTCACAGTGACAGTTCGTGACAGCAGAATCTCGGCTCACCTTGACGTACATAAATTTCGCATTGGTTTCTCCCTCCCAGGGCGTGAGTTTCACTGGCTTTGCTGACTGTGATTTGCTATGCTTGCCTACTGTAGAGTGAATCTCAGAAATTTTCTCAATTCTGACCTTGAGGCCCCAGCTCTTACAGGAAGTCTGCCAGACTTGGAATTCTGATAATTACCCTGAAATGTACAGTTTGACAGAAAACTTTGAATTATTCTAACAATGTATGTTGGAAAATTAAGGCTTTTTTTAAATTTTACAATCTAGCCTTCTTATCAAACACTGTCAAATGTTTTTTCTATGTTAAGAAGAGCAAGACTAAAAGAATAGCCTCTGGATTTGTTGTTACACGTAAAAATTGATGAGTGGTCGAATGTTCATGTCGGAATCTAAACTGTTCATTGGCAAAAATAATGTTCATTAAAACTTTGTGGTCCCATATTACGGGTTTCCCGGTGGCCATGCCGGTGCTCCAAAATGGCCAGAATAACCATTCAGTCATTCTATTGGCAAAATACATCCAAACATAAAAAAATCGTAAAGAACTGGGCATAATTAATTTGGTGTTAGGGCATAAATCTGAGTAATTTCATCGAGTTGTCCAGATTGGCCATCTTCCGGGACGCAAGGAACCGGTTCCGCATGGACCACACTGGACCGAATTTTTCAGGGGATGTTCGCCGGTAATTGGTTCCTTACTACAGAAAAAAAATACCAAAATATCCATCAACCGAATAGTACCGATGTGAGTTACATATAAAAAACTGCGATGAAAACTTATTTTTCGGATGTTCCGGGTTTCCGGAACCGAGTATGAATAACTAAGTGATTTGATAATCTCTATTCACAGTCCACGTGAATGCCTATTCAACAATATGAGGACGGTTCAGATTACAGGTATGTTCCGTTTTTATAAACACGATCGGCAATTTTCAGTTTACAAAAACGGAATAATTTTCTTAAACAAAATATTTTACAAATTTGAAACGAAAATTACAGTTTCGTCAGGATAATACACATTTTTTAGCATATAAATGCACAGTATTGATATTTAGGAGTTTTGAGGAGTATTTAGATTGTTCATTCGTATAGGTTCGTAATGAGAGTTGATTGCAGACTCCAATCAATTCTTTTGGATAATTCTGCGATAAATCATTAATTGTTTTAGTTTTGTCAGCCAGAATTTCAATAAATGGAATGTGGAGTATTAAAATGACACTCACATAAATGTGCTTTGCATCATGAGATGAGTCGTATTTGTAAAAATAACTACACGGAAGGAGGTCAAGCTGAACATTGTTTTTTTTTATTAAAGAAAGATTCAACAAGAAAAAACTTTATTTTATTCTCTTCATTCTCATCCTTCTGATTTTTCTTCTTTCTTATGGCATAACACTCCAACTGAGAAAGAGCCTTCTTCTCAGCTTAGTTGTCTTATAAGCATAACGCTTTCATCAACTGAGAAATTTTTAACCAATTTACAGTTTTTTGCTTTGTTGACCAAACCCGATTAAATGTGGGTTTATGTTGCAAAAGTTTTGCAAACTAAAATTAATATTTACGGTTTCCTGTGCTTTGAGCCAAAGCCAATAAGTAAAATGATTGTGGGGATTTTCCTTCTAAAGTAATCACTACCATCTTCGACTGGGATTGCACCAAACGCCATTCTTTAACAGCGCAACCTTCGCGTTAGATCACAAATAGGCTGGCAACTTAAGTTCTAGTATTTTGTTTAGTAACACTCATATTTAAAAAGTTCATCAAAATCATAAAAGTGTACAAACTCCAGAACAAGCATCAATAAATTGGAACTTTTTAATGAAAAACTCTTGACAAGTTTCATGAACATACGTATTGTAGTCGGTATAAGACTCTTAATTAACCTTTTGGTCTGCATGGGGAAAAGCACCTCTTCTCCTCAAAGTATGCTCAAAGATCAATATCCTGGTAAATTTGGGATGGGAACGTGCGTAACGTGGGAATGTCCAGTATCAACAGTTTCTCGAATTGCCAGCCATTTCAACACCCTTCTCTCTTCCTCGATGCAAACTTATTGTATGAAGATTCCAAAATTTTTAGTAGATTCCTAAGTTTTGCTGGACTTCTTGCCTCACCGCTTGGAATAGGACCTAATCAATAGCTGTTTGCTATAATCCGTACAATACTATAGAGTTTGAGAGATAAAAGATAATCACCACTTTTCTGGTTACGTTCAAATGCGCTTTGCATCGAAATCCGTAAACGGGTATGTTGCGCCAGCAAAATCAAGTAGGTCATGGATTCAAACGAATAGAATTCGATCGCCTTTTAGTTTCAGCCTAACGGTATTCGGCCTGATGGCCTTCGGCCCAACGAATGTCCAAAATATTATGGGGTCGACAATCTTACAAAAAAATTAAATAAACTCGATCATGTCCCTTGTCGTTGCCCAAACATTCTTGAGTTCATTCCCAGGTGCATCCTTTGTAACAAAGAACTCAACGTATATGTCTATCGCATTCATATCGAAAATTCTATGATGCCATATGATAAAAGAAAAAGGAGAGGTCTCTGAAACTCTCTTAAGTACGTATTCAACTAGTCACAACTTCTAGTTGTTGCTAGGACGTGCCCAGAGCAACTCTCGACTGTTGATGCATGCGTCAGTTCTGTCCAATAGTCAATGCTAAGTTTAAAAACTCTAATTGATTAGCGGATAGGAAGGTGGCAAACCTTACTGAAGTATATATGACTTGATATCTACATGTATTGTAGAACGCAAAAACTAAATTTCCCACAAAAAATATTGTCAGAATATTTTAAATTGCTAGGTTATTTCAATCAAAAGTTACATTGATTTGAATTTTTAAATGGGTCAAAAAAGACCCAAGGTCCTTACTAAGGTTAATACAAACTCTTGATTCTAGTGTTTACGCTTATCTTCATACTTTTGCAACAAGTTCATTTAGATTTATCACAAACCTGGCCAATACGACACATGAATGTGCTTAAATCTTCAAACGCGTTTTTCTCGGTTGTATATTTTGGAACATGGGACAATTATGCGTATAACGGTAGTACACTTTCCAGGTCATATTAATCTTTATTGATAGGAATTCCCGACTAAGTAGAGGCTTGCAACAAAAATATAATAAAATTTTATCAGAATGTGATATGCATATTATATTATGGTACAATTTTGTTAGGCTTCATTGTCAACAGAACCAGGGCAGGCAATCGTCAGATTCGTCACAGTGCGATGACGAAATAAAAAAAAAGACATCGTCATCCTGTATAATAACTCTGGCAGGTCGTCGTCTCGTCATCGACGAAAGAATGCACGACTAACTTCAATCCAAAATCGTCAACGAGCAAATTTTTCTCCATTCCGCTTGCTACTGTTACTCACAAGAAGAAGGCGTTTACTGTATATTTGCTTGCTTCACATAACCCAACGAATGCCATCACATAATTGCTTGTATTGGCAAACTAACCTGCTCTCCTCATGTTACTATGATAGCTCTGTTGGTAAGCGCGAGGAGTTGACGAATCAGAGATCGTTTGTTCGGTACCAGTCGTGTTTTGTTTTTGTTTTATTTTTTCAAAAAAAAAAATGCTCTTAATCTGTCGAAGACGCGATTCATATTTTCAGTCGGCTCAGTGCTCCCGAACGAAGATTCCCCCCGGAACGAAGGAATCGTATTAGTTCGTCATGACGCCAAGCCTATGTGATCGGATTTGTGCGGCAAATCGTCATCCAACGCTGGTTAAGTGACGATGCTTCTTTTAGTTTCGTCGCCGACTTTTTCCATTTGACGGTGACAGTTGTCTAGCTTGAACAAAACATATTAAAACAGTAATATAACATAATGTGTTTTATTTCTCTTTAATATATTTTTTGTTTATTTTTAACAACTTCATAACAAAATTAAATACATACTTATGCATTTCAATCATATAGAATATTTGATACTTTTTCATTTCTGTTAGTCTAACGATTATTTGATATTATAATGTTGTATCTAATTCATTCAAGATGAGTTTTTGATTTACAATACAAACTATATTTTTTTGTGTGTCCTTGATCACCATTCGTTTGAATTGACATATAATTTACCAAAAAGCTTGTAACTGAATCAGTTATTCCGTATATTAAACATTATAATAATTTTGATAATTTGTTTCAAACATTATAACTAGGTTTGATATGTTTTTGATAGAACTAAAACAAATTTTGTTTTGTTTATGTTACTATTCATACACTTTTTGTTATAATTTTAGTTATTTTAACAACATCTTGTATCAAGTTTGTAACAACCTATGTTCGAAAAAAAAAACCTTATAACATAATAACATGTGCTGATATAGGAGGGCTCAGATAGCCGTAGCGGTAAACGCGCAGCTATTCAGCATGACCATGCTGAGGGTCGTGGGTTCGAATCCCACTGGTCGAGGATCTTTTCGTAAAGGAAATTTTCTCGATTCCCAGGGCTTAGAGTATCATCGTACCTGCCACACGAAATACACATGCAAAAATGGTCAATCGACAAAGAAAGCTCTCAGTTAATAACTGTGGAAGTGCTCATAAGAACACTAATCTGAGAAGCAGCCTTTGTCCCAGTAAGAACATAACGCCAGAAAGAAGAAGAAGATGTGCTGATATAATTTTGTTATGTACCCTTAGCCGGAAATAACAATGTTCCACTAGAATTGGGGGAGCTTACTGTAGTAGATTTGGTAGATCAAAAGGACCTAAACTCCAGGACGATTTGGATGACTTCCGATATCTAATATCTTGTCAAATTTTGTGAACACGTTTGTTTAGGCTTGCTGTAAATCACTAAACAACATAACTCTTTGTAGATTATGGCCAAAACTTTAGAATGTCGTGAATGCCCTAGCATTATTCTAAATTTATTATACATTTCTTAACTATTTGGTGCACCTGAAGTTATTACAAATAACAAGTATGTACACCTATTATATGAAAATATTTCGTTTCCAAATGGAATAAAAGTTCTAAAAGGAAGTTTATGTGATTTCTACCCTATCTGACTCAGAGATGTTCTGGAACAACCTTGTCAACAATACTCCAAATGTATATTTTCCCATTACTCATAAAACTTCAACTAGTAGTGTAGCAATTCTTAAAAAAAAATATTGAAAAATATTGAGCTACGAGTTGTTATCGTGTCAATTGAAATGTTGACAGATTGGAATATTTTAAATTGATTTAAAATGTATACATTTAAATATTGAAGTACAATAAAATCGTGTTATACTTAAAAAATGTGCTCTTTCGATCAAGCTACAAAAAACTGTAAATCTTTTTTCACTAAACAACCCAATTTGGTTTGAATATTTTTTATGTATATTTTTCTTGCTGTATGCTGGAATACCTTCAATAAAATCATTTCAATCATATGCACTAGATTTTAGATGTAAATTTCCAAATCATTAGAATCGTTTTGTTTTATAGGCAATCTTCGAAACGTAGTACCGTTGACTTCAAATGCATCTGATATGTATGAATAAGCTGATAGTTTTAAAATTTTAATTTCTTTGGAAAACTTTCTTTCCTAAAAGTATGAAGTAGCATTTTAATTCAAATACCTAACACGGTGGTCATTCTGTCTCATATTGCAAACAGCACCAATAAATCGCTTTCAATTGAACAATTTCGCAAATAAATTTATCAGTGCCAGTTCTACTGACCTCGAACTTGAGAATAATTACAACTCCCAATGTATAAAATAGATTGAAAGACATTAAAATTAAATTCCAAATGACTGCCGTTTCCTGACTATTTGACGACATATTTCGGTAAAACATTTCAACCAAATTGTCGTACACAAATCGAGTGTTCGAAATATGATTGGACTGTGCTAGTTTTTCTCGAACGCCACTTCCTCGAATTACAGTTTCCCGAATATTCAGTTTTTCTGAATAGCCCATTTTTCAGGAAAGTTTTGGTGCCTCCTAAAGGCCAAAGCTTCATACAATTCAGGGTGGTGAATGAACCGGCTTTTTTTTTTTTAATTTGATGGGTTCTTTCGAGTTTCTCTGATCTCCACATATTCTTCTTCTTCTATATAAATAAAAATGGAATGATGTTTGTATGTCACGAAATGGCTTACGAACGGGTCAACGGATTTGAATGATTCTTTCTCAGTTTTGTTCGTCAAGGGTTCCGACGTGTTCTTGTGAATAAAAATCCAAGGATAACCACCAGGAAAATCGGAAAAACGACAGTGAACGGAACTGTCATTTTGTATAGGACATAGCGTTTTTCAACAGCCTACTTGATGGCAAGACGAAGTTTGCCGAGACAACTAGATTGGTAATAAATCAATTAGGGTAAGTATTCCCTTAGTTGCGGGTGTTCTTATAGTTGCGGTAGTGCCGTTTTTACTGATTTTATTACATTAGCCAAAGAACTGACACTGCCAATTGACATATTGGCTTGTTGATACACGGAGTAGTTAAAAAAGCGTTCAAATTGCTTTAAAACTGATGAAATAACACTAAAATTACTAAAACTTTTCTTGCTTGTACCAATAGTTGCGGTAAAGTGTTCCTATAGTGGAGGATCCCATAAGAAAACCACGGATACCGCAACTATAGGAACACAAATTAAAAATATACCTCAACTAAAGGAGCAGTGTACCGATAGTGGAGGTATTATTTTTCACTGACATGTCGGTGATTACTACGATAAAATAAATTTTGTCATTAAGTCAATGATCGATACTTCCCGTTACAACATTAACATGTGCATTATTTGCGCCTCTTGAATTAAGGCGGTTAAATGAAGTTTAATCGTGATTAGTATCTCCACTATTGGTACATCCACCCTTTCTCCTTCGTCTGGTTGCTTATTGTTTTCTATAGTTCATCATTCTGTTTTCTTCTTCTTTTCGGCGTAACGCCTCAACTGGGAAATAGTCTGCTTCTCAGTTTAGTGTTCTTATGAGCACTTCCATAGTAATTAACTGAGAACTTTTTTTAGGGGCTGACTCATTTTTGCACTTGTATATCGGGTAGCAAGTACGAATATACTTAATGTCCTGAGAAGTCGATCAAAGGCTATTTTTGGTGCGTCAACCCCACACTTCATCGGTTTGTAGATTTTTTTTCGAAAAAATTCTTTCCGATGTCAAATGTTCTAGGTCAATCCTCTGGCAACGGCGAGCTTCTTCATTTGACATCTGAACGTTAACATCAGATGTCGATGATGGCAACGCACAAAACATCAAAACTAAAAGCCCACATTCGTTGGGCGAATGGAAACCCACCTTCCTCATCAGAGTATCAAAGCGTCAGAAGAGCTAGGAGCTAGAGTACACCGAAAACAAAAGAATGTCTCTATGAATGTTGTCGTCGACCTCGTCCTGCAGGCATACCTAAAAGCATAATTCACCTCTCGCACTTCGTTCTGTTCTCTCGTATGAATTCATGTGTTGCTTCTGATTCTTCTCACGGTTTGACGGTAGGTAAATGTCGAGGAACGGGGTCAGAAAATTATGATACTCAGCAAAAATTTGAATCGTGAATGGATTCACCAGCTTTTCCTACAGCTACAGCGAAAGTATAGCAACCGCTTTTAACCCCACTCCTCCCGCTCATCCAAGACGAAGAGCGGCAAATCCTTTGATCTTTTATTCACACAGCCTGTGGTGATAGAATCCTCGGCTGTACTTCCTGTTACTCCTTTGTGAAAGGGGTAGATGCAATTGGTGAGAGGCACGCGAGACTAACTTCCGTTTCATTCAAATTGCTATCGTGCTTGGGAAGAGCATTTTGTTCGGGTATACACTGGACATGGTAAAAACTTACACACGCCTATGGCCTTACACAGCAATACAAATATGGGAAAATATCTAACATGGATGGATCATTTAAGGTAAGTCTTTTGGCACTTATCTCACCCGAAAAGGGACGCTACCAAATATGGTATTCTTTATGTCTATAGTTTTGATTATTAAAACCATGCATTGTTATTTCACACTCTTATAGCTGCATATCTTGTGTTTTATCTAAGCATAATTTTTAATTCATTAATACAGATTTCATTGGCATATTTTCAAAGTTTTCACTATGCATACCTCAAAAGACAATTCCTGCGTTGAGAGAGAATATCAAAATATGTTTACCTATTTGTGAAAAAGCCTTAGGAATTTACTATACGGTTCGAAGGCGTGCATACTTTTAAATGATTTATTTCTAGTTCAATTGCAAGTTGCTCAGGATTTTGAAGGCATTCTCAATCAAGAGAATGTTTTCTACAATTCTTGAGAACTGATTTACTAGATGTGACAACTACTATTAAAATAATAATAATAAAAAATTAAGGTATCTGACGATGATGGAATTTTTTACATCCTTATCACGATACTTCCAGAAAGTAGCTTATCATTCTTGGTTGATATATTTAACAAAGGTTTCCTTTTGGCGTATTTTCCTAACAAATAGAAGAATGCCAAGGTTGCTTAATTTTGAAACTAGACATAAACCACTGCCATGCTATCCTTCAATCACCTTGCATTCCTAAAACAATTTCCGTATTACCAAGTTCTATGATAGAAGTTATCTTATGCCTAATTTGATTAGAAATAGTTGGTTCCTAATAATCCCTCGGAATTTTTTTTTTTCAAAAAGCTGTACTATCAGCCATGATATGTTAAACTATTTTTACTGTGTAGCTAGAAGATGCACAGAGAGACAAATTGCTGCATCAGAACTCTGCATTCAGTAAGCTGAACGATTGAATTTAGCAATTGTATGAAGCACTTCGCAATTGACGTGATCTGCGTTTGAACCAAGCTTGTTTCGTGGTTCTGTAACCTCGAATCCTAACTGAAACTGCATACAAAAAAATCGATTAACTCTTTTCGAGCGCTCGGCAACACAGATAAAAATATTTAATTTCCAATGTAGTGTAAACTGAGGCATGTAGTAAAAATAAACAAATTCATCTATTGTTACGGCATTTCGTTTAATTGTCAACTAAAACTGCTTGAATGCTACATGATCGTATAAATTTAAATTGCATTTGATTGCAAAATAAGCATATTATCGTTGACATTTCAGTTTATTTTGATGCTCCAAATATGTGCATGAAAATAAACTTAAATTTACAACATATTTTTAGCTGTGAAGATCAGAGGCGCCAAGCACTATTTTGAACACGATCAGCGACGAAAGTAGTGCATGAAAATCCTCCCTCCGGCAAATAGTCAACCCTTCGGTTACGGTAAGTGCACTTCAAAAGAATCCGGTTTGAATTACAGTGAAATAAGTCGCGACTGTAACGCATACGGATCCGCATTATTCCATTTTTCACAGCATTCAATCCTCTCTGATTTGAATAGTGGCGCCATGGCTTTATGCAGAATAGTTTCATCAGAGACCCGATTCTACCACCGACGACCGACGACGCCACCCACCACCAGCAACAACATGAATGATTTCCATGAATAGCAGATCACAAGGATACGGGACAGAGTAAAAAAAGCAATTCCAGTTGTATCCATTCCTCCGCACCAGGGATGCAATGTACGAGCACCCCATAGTTATGGATCAACTAGCGTTTAATTTCATCTTTCAAATTCAATAAACAATATATAAATCCATTTTTTCACATTATGTTTCATATTATGAATCAGTGTGCAAAACTAAGAATTTTCAATTTTTATTCAATTGTATTGCGGTGGTTTTGCGTATTTAACCTTTACGTCACCGGCCTCGCACAAGGCATTTCCAAATAGCTGTCATTTCGTCAATTTTCATTCAATTATTTCTAAAACCACCGTCAGTTGGCTTTGAGAAGGCATCTGTTATTTGTCATAAATGGACAATGCTGAATTTGGAACCATGCCGGATATATTCCGAGATGTACTGGGGTAACAATGGTGCCAAATTTGGGAGATGTGATCACGATTTTATTTACTGCAGTTATAACACCGAGGTTTTTCCATGTTAAACGTAAGATAATGAACGATTGTCATCATTTAAACATAATTTGAATCTTTGAGGACATTTCGTTCCATGTCCAAAACATACCGTACGACGCACAGTGGCGGATCTTCATACAAAGGACGGACAAACCCTCTAGTACGTCCCAAACCGCATGATAATGGTAATCTATTAACTATCTTGGATGCCTGATATCATCCCGTTGGAAATAACTGCCAAATTTAAAATTCGATTTTCTAGTAAAATTTTTCCAAATTAAGTTTTGTTATCCAATCGAACAAAAAGGCTATTACCATGACCCCACAGTTATGGATCAAATAGTGTGGAGTCCAACCTATAAAATTCAATAAAACAACATGGAAAACGTAAAATGGTAATTTAAAAGCACGAATCGAATCGTTTCAAATTAGAACTTCGGTTAGTAAACTATTTTGAGTATAATACTTACATAGGATTGCATAAAAATTAAAGATGGTATCGGTTTCTGAAAACCATATTATGGATCAGCGTTCATATCATGGATCAAATTGTGATATATTACGGATCAGTGCGCAAAATCAAGAGATTTTCAACTCAACGCATATGTATTGCATGTTTTGACGAAAGTTAACAATGCGTCATATATTACTGCAAAAAATAGCAGTGTTCGAGCTGGAAACAAGGGTAAAATGCCTTTTGTTTGTGATGCTGCATTGTAATAACTGAGGCATGTACTGTTTTCGCTCAACACCAAGTTTTTCACCCATTTTTGCCGGCTAAAAACGAAATTTACAAACCTTGATGTTTTATTAGTTTCATCCTTAGTGCTATTGTCTGAAAATGTCGAATCCAGTGCTTAAAATGGCAGAAATCTAGATTCTTTGGAAGTGATCCACAACCGTGGTAAACAATCATTTCCTGATCCATATTATGGATCACTAGTTAGAAGTGCTAATATTCGATATTTAGAATCAACAATCGAGAAAAATGTTTTCCAAAGATGGATTCATACTCAATCGAAACGAATGAGTATAAATTTGAATTTTACATTTGAATGTTACCACCTGTGCACAGTTGTGGGAGCTTATGAATTCTGACGGCACTTCTTACAGAAAACGAACATATAATGATAGCTGTGTGGTACCAACTAAACATTTGTCAAATACTCCGCTATTTAGCGGTTGAACGTTGTGCTTAACACTACAAATGGTAGAAGACAAATAGTATAACATGGGAAAAATATGTTTTACGTCAACTTTTATGTTTTGAGCGAGTTATCCGATGTTGAACGCCAAAGTGATCCGTCACTGTGGGTGATCCGTAACTGTGTTGGCATGGTATCACAAAAAAAAAGTTGTAATGCAGAAATTTGTGTATAAACTTAAACTAGAGATACATATTTAGGTTCCTTGTAGTAATTTCAGTTTAGTTTCAAACGAGTTATGACACATTATACAAATTTGAATGATGAAATTGATAAATTATAGTGGAAAATGAAAATGCGATTTTCACCTCTAGGTGTGAATAGGGGCAAGCAAAAATATTGCACTTCAGAAGGTATGGATGATTTGCTGCTTTATAGTGAGTGATTCATTTTCACGAAACACTTCATATAAAACGGACGAAGTTTTGAAAATTTATCAAAATTTTAGAGAAGGATTGCCAAATACGTATTCTGGTACAACTAACTACTTAATGAGATAAAATTTATGTTATTATAGCCAAATAAAAGGCTTGAGACTACGCTTCCAAATAAAGCCTATTTAGCTTGAATCGGTTATGATTCCTTTGAGATACAGCTGTTTGAAGTTTGCTAGGTGAACCATAGTTGATGAATTTTAAGCAGTTCAATTTTGCTGACTTCCGCGCACTTACGATGCTGCCAAAAATCGAAAACAAAATAGATTAATCTCAAATTTTGAGAAATCATCACTCAATGTGTTACCGTTTACAGTAACAATGGATCAACTGGCCTGCATGTACAAATGACCCAATTAAGACTAACACCCCCAATTGTGAAACTATGCATGTAGTGCCCCTCGCCAATGATGTCTCACTAACGCATAAGGCCTATGGAGGCGAATTCGACGAGGGTAACCCCATATCCGGGGCGAAAATGAGAGGACCAGGAGAAGGAGGAAAAGAGGAGAGGAGAAAGCGTCGAAGGAGACAGTAGAGTGCGGACCGTCACAACGGCTAGGTCGTGGAATTTTGGCTTCTGATAACCGGAGTAAATGAGAAGCGCACGTGTCAAATGTGAAGAAAAGGTGTGAAGTAGTTGATCACCTGAGCCGACCATCAGCCGCCTTAGCAAGAAGTCCAGAGACAGATTACAAGCCCGATCATCCGCACGATTCAACCGAGTAGCGCCATCCGTTGGCGTCGGTCAAAGATCAAGTTCATCCTTTCGTTTCGGCCTCGCCGGCGTTGCCCGACTTCCCCAGTAGGAGGATTCACCCGACTACATTGCGGAGGTCCCTTCCCGAACCGGCCATCGAGCTCCATTCTATACTGCTTCGGAAGGCCCTAACGGTATCATCCTAGATTTCGGTGGCCAAGCAATTCTGGTCAACGGCACCTGCATTCCCTACGAACCCGACACCCAGATTGGACGGGAACCCCCACGTGGTCTCTTAAGAAGGCCGGCCAAGTCGACAGCTTCAGCTGACCACCCCTAATTCGTCCACCGAGCCGAAGTTTGGCAGCCACGTGGCCGGAATCCCGGCTCCAACTAAGCAGCAGAACCATATACCTACCCCCACCCACCATTGAGGATTGATCACCCATCTCTTCGTGGGCTTCTGAACCCCGTCAAGCCGCAGCAGCATCGAGAAACCCTTCTAGACCCCGTGCAAGGTATGTCTATGACAAGCTTTCTCCCTCCTACACACGTCAGCATGAGCTCCAACACCACAATCGGCCGCAACGAACTAACCCTAACACTAACCCACACAACAAAATGAATTAAAATCTAAAATAAAAATTAAGAAAATGTATTTCTAGCTCTTTTGAATGATAAAAGGGAAAGGTCTGCATGCACGTCCGTTGGTTCCTTGTACCCTTTGTCCGCTTCTACCTTGAACTGGTTTGTGAGTAGCTTCAAGCAGGTATAGTGCCGACCCTGAGAAGGCTGACTCTGAGCAAGCCGTTTGTCGCAAATGGTATAGAAGTCTATAGAAAATATTAAAAAGCGATTTTGAGAGCATGAATTTCTTAGATTGTTTTCCGGCCGTGCACCACTGTGCGACGTCTCAATCTTCATGAATTTGGAAGAACATGTCAATAAAAGACGAAAACTGTCGGTATGAACAGTTGGGGCCATTCCAGAGCTCCTCGCACAGGTTCCTGGAGAACCACTTTGAGGGCATTTCCGTTTATGTCTAAAACATATCGTGCGACATCTCTCACTTACTTGATACTTGATGGGCTACAATCCGCTACGTTGAATCTACGCCGAATGGCTAATTCTTCTCCACTGGACTCGGTCCTGAGCCAATCCAGTCCAGCAGATCCAGCTGCCAGTCGTCCTGAACGTTAATTTTAGTTTTTTGTCCCAATTAATTAATTGAACAGCGTAACCAAGTCAAAGAACATGCCAACATGTAGAGAAAAACTTCCTCTACGAGATAAAAATGCCCATACGGTCATGTAGGATCCAAAAAACGTCGACAATAATTGAATTGTGAAACACTGGTTTTCATTATTTTGGACACCCGGCATTTTTATCGTTTGGCAGCAAAGTACACAACATTGGTTGTATAATATGCTTGCCCATAGTCTAATCAATCGATTGACAATGGAAAACCGAAGAAATTCTACGCTTTTAGTTCAGAAATTTGAAAAAAGTTTTTGTTTAAATTTTAAAAAAAATTCTGACGGCTTCAATTCCTGTGTGTAACGTGTTGTAACGGTTGCATGGATGAACCAATTAAATTAAATTAATTTCAGATAAAATAAACACATTTTCCATGAAAGTGCGGAACAGTCTTATATTTCCAAAAGGCATGCGAATTGAGTTGGTCTTTCGATTTAAACAGGGAAATTGGCAGGAAAATGGCCCAGGGAGTCCAAAATATATTGGTTACCCTACAGTGCGAATTTTGTTCTCGTCTGCAGGCTACGGGACTTAAACTGATTACGTAGCCCGTTGAAAGCCCTATTCGCAGCTGCCAGACGCCTTTTCACCTCGCGGGTAACATCATTATCGCACGTCACAAAAGTATTAATATACACAAATTTTCACCACCCAGCACCACTTCACTATCAACGTCATGATTGGAACTACGCTGTCTACCAGCGATCATGTACTTTGTGTTGCTGGTGTTGACGGTAAGTCCAATCCTTGCGGTCTCCTCAGGAGCATATGCGACCGGGTGACAATGGTTCCACTTCTTTGCACGCCCGTTCTCCCAATAGCTCCTTCGAGAGCAATGTTGAGCTTGAGCTTGAGCTTGATTGGCCGCCCGTGGATGCACTCCAGTATCGCCAGTTCAGCTGCACTTACACAAGGAACCAACCGAATGACTGCTTGGGACTAACAGGCATCCTCAGTGTATAAGTGCTGGTGATCTTCTATTTTTAGGCAACAATGGCACCTGCCACGTCAGAATGCAGACCAATGAGGGGAAGGGGGAGGAATTGATGATGCGTTGAACTGGCTCCCACGTAGACCGTATATTCCACTGCATCCACGCCAGTTCATGCGGGAGTGTATGGATTGGGGGAAAGGCATGGCAGAGAGGTAGCAGACTGCCTGTGTATCAGGCGTAAGAAAGGCGTGCGCGTGGAAGTAGGAAGCGTTAGGGAAACGGTTTCTTGTCCGTCTCTGGTTCTAGCGTTTGCTATGAACTAATAGTTTGAGTGTGATATATTTAGAATGGAAGATAGAAGCAAGTGGGAGATATACAACTACAAAGTACGAGGAAAGGGACGGGCCTGGGATTGAACCCATGACCTTCTGCATATGAAGCAGAAGCGGTAGCCATCAGACCACCAACCCCGTCAATAGCTCCTTCGACAGAGTGAAGGCTCTCCGTATCGATTGTTAGGCGGAAAACAATTTCTTTTCCAACCTGAGCGTTGGCATCCCCGATAACAAATTTTACGTTATGTTTTGGGCACTCTCCGTAGGTCTTGTCGAGACAATCATAAAACGCATCCTTCATGTCGTCGGGTTTATCGATTGTTGGCGCATAGATGTTGATCAGACTATAGTTGAAGATTTTGCCCCGTATCCTCAATACGCAGATTCGTTCATTAATCGGTTTCCACCACATTGCTCTCTTCTTCTGTTTCCCGGTCACTATGAATCAGCGGTAAATGGCTGGGCATAGCGTACCATTGGTACCTCGAGTACCTGCAGGAATAAAATAGACCCCTTTGTGCGGTCCTTAGCCTCTTGGCCAGCAACTCCTATCCCTACCTCCTCGTGGTACTGGCCGGGGTACGAGTAACCTTGGGGAAGATCGGGTAACCAACCCCCGGTGGGAACTTTGGTCGTATGCTGACAGGGAAGGGGGGGTTTGCTTTTGCAAACCTGGAGCGTCTGTACTCCACGTTAGGAGCGGCTCACAATAGCGTCTGTTCCCCATGTCAGGGGCGGCTGATCATCGTCCGAGTGCCAGAGAAGGACTCTAAGCTAAACTGCGCACTATGGCCCTCCGAACATTTAGGGGGAATGGTCCTCCGGAAATCTAGGGGGTTGGTGTCAGGCCCTGCAAGCCAACCGTAAAAACACATCAGCACAGGAATGTCAACGAGAGAATACGGACTGGAATAATCGGCAAAGACCACAGCGACGAAAATGGACTAGCGATTGGAAACTCGGTACGTGGAACTGCAAATCTCTCAACTTCATTGGAAGTACTCGCATACTCTCCGATGTACTGAAGACCCACGGTTTCGACATCGTAGCGCTGCAGGAGGTGTGCTGGACAGGAGCATTGGTACGAACGTTTAGAGGTAATCATACCATCTACCAGCGCTGCGGCAACACACGCGAGCTGGTAACAGCTTTCATAGTGATGGGTGATATGCAAAGGCGCGTGATCGGGTGGTGGCCGATCAATGAACGAATGTGAAAGTTAAGAATCAAAGACCGATTCTTTAACTTCAGCATAATCAACGTGCATAGCCCACACTCCGGAAGCACTGATGATGACAAGGACGCATTTTACGCGCAGCTCGAACGCGAGTACGACCGCTGCCCAAGCCACGACGTCAAGATCATCATAGGAGATTTGAACGCTCAGGTTGGCCAGGAGGAGGAGTTCAGACCGACGATTGGAAAGTTCAGCGCCCACCGGCTGACGAACGAGAACGGCCTACGACTGATAGATTTTGCCGCCTCCAAGAACATGGCCATTCGTAGCACCTATTTCCAGCACAGCCTCCCGTATCGGTACACCTGGAGATCACCTCAGCAGACAGAATCGCAAATCGACCACGTTTTGAGCGATGGACGGCACTTCTCCGACATAACCGACGTCAGAACTTATCGTGATGCCAACATTGACTCCGACCACACACTTTGAGATTTCTTACGCGCCATACAATTTATTTTTAATTTTCATACAAAAAATCTTACCATGGGGGGAGGGGGGGTTGAAAAACCTCGAAAAATGTCTTACGTAATAAATGGACAGCCCCTACGCACCATTTGTTCATTGATTTCAAGGCGGCATACGATAGTATCGACCGCATAGAGCTATGGAAAATCATGGACGAGAACAGCTTTCCCGGGAAGCTCACAAGATTGATCAGAGCAACGATGGACGGTGTGCAAAACTGCGGGAAGATCTCGGGCGAACACTCCAGTTCGTTCGAGTCTCGGCGGAGACTACGACAGGGCGACGGACTTTCGTGCCTGTTGTTCAATATTGCGCTTGAAGGTGTCATGCGGAGAGCCGGACTTAACAGTCGAGGCACGATTTTCACGAGATCCGGACAATTTGTTTGCTTCGCGGACGACATGGATATTATTGGGAGAAAATTTGAAACTGTGGCAGATTTGTTCACCCGCCTGAAACGCGAAGCAACAAGAGTCGGGCTAATGGTGAATGCGTCGAAAACAAAGTACATGCTGGTTGGCGGAACTGAGCGCGACAGGGCCCGCCTAGGAAGTAGTGTTACGATAGACGGGGATACCTTTGAGGTGGTGGACGAGTTCGTCTACCTCGGATCCTTGTTGACGGCTGACAACAATGTTAGTCGGGAAATACGAAGGCGCATCATCAGCGGAAGTCGTGCCTACTATGGGCTCCAGAAGAAACTGCGGTCAAGAAAGATTCACCCCCGCACCAAATGCACGATGTACAAAACGCTCATAAGACCGGTAGTCCTCTATGGGCATGAGGCGTGGACTATGCTCGAGGAGGACTTGCAAGCTCTTGGGGTTTTCGAACGCCGAGTGCTAAGGACGATCTTCGGCGGCGTGCAGGAGAACGGCGTGTGGCGGCGAAGGATGAATCACGAGCTCGCTCAACTCTACGGCGAACCCAGTATCGTGAAGGTAGCTAAAGCTGGAAGGATACGCTGGGCAGGGCATGTTGCAAGAATGCCGGACAACAACCCTGTAAAGATGGTGTTCGCCACGAATCCGGTCGGAACAAGAAGGCGTGGGGCGCAGCGAGCTAGGTGGATTGACCAGGTACACCAGGACCTGGAGAGCGTGGGTCACAGTCGAGGATGGAGAGAAGCGGCCATGAACCGAGGGAATTGGCGAAATATTGTTGGCGAGGCTTTATCAAGATAATTGATGTAAAGCCAAATAAACAAACGATGAATCCGACACCATGCTCTGCCATATCGCTGCCACTATGGTAGATGTTGTATTTGAAAGCTGTGTTGGCGACGGGATCCACCGCCCTGAATTCACGAACCAAACCTCACCTTCGTGTGCAGTGCCAGCAGGATTTTCAGCCTGTTTTCATCCGAAAACTTCACTGCCGCAGATAATAGATTTTGTATTCAATACAAAGCCTCCTGAGATTGGAGGTACCAGGCGACTAATATTCCAATAACTCAACCCTTCGCTTTGCGGTACTTCCTGTGTCCTCTCTGCCGTTTTAGCTCTGCAGTGTTGGGAGTGAACAAGGCGAAAGAACTGAAGCTGAAGCACGCCGTTAAGTCGCTCAATCGTCTGGACAAGTTCCCAATCAGCATTAACATGAAATTTTACATCGCATGGACCGCCTAGAAAAGTTATGGAGCACCTAAGAAACGATCCAAGAAGAATACGAGGAAATGGACGATGTCGAGGAGTTTGTACAGAAAAACCTGGAATTACGTGGAAGGGTCAAAGAGGTTTATTTCCACGTAAAAGACGGTTTAGCATCGGAGATGCCGGCTCCGACTGCATCTGCGGCAGCCTCTGAGCACCCATTGGCCCATCTACTCTCGTCAATGTGAAGCTGCCGACGATTTCATTGCCAGAATTCGACGGAGACTTCAGTAACTGGCTCACGTTCCACGATAGTTCGTATCGATGATCCATTCGTCGACGGAGATCTCTCACGTCCAGAAATTCCACTATCTTCGGACGACCCAGACTCAGTCGATTACGATTACGGCGCAAAATTACTCCGTTGCTTGGACTACGCTTGTTTACTCTAACAGGGCTATTCTCCGGAAGAAGCACATTAAATAGAGCCCTGTTGAAATATCCGAAGATTGCGAACAACAACGTTGACGCCCTACATCGGATTGTGGATTGTGGAGTTCCAACGCCACACCAAGATCCACGAACAACTAGGCGAGCCCGTAGACGCTCCATGTTAATCGAATTTCTGGAGCAGGTGCGAAAATACTCAATCTACTCTCGCCTATATTTTTATTCTCACCTTGCCAACACAACAAAGATTGGCAAAGCGCTTGCGCAAGATTGTCAGTTTCCTTTCAGCCTGTTGATACTCAACCGCTTTGTGATAATCGAAAACAAAAAATGGCATTCATTGGAACCAGCTTGACTTTTTTACATTCCGCTTCGGGAAGATGTATTTTTTGCACGAAACACACTTCTTCTTCTTCTTTCTGGCATTACGTCCCCACTGGAACAGAGCCTGCTTCTCAGCTTAGTGTTCTTATGAGCACTTCCACAGTTATTCACTGAGAGCTTACTGTGCCAATGACCATTTTTTGCATGCGTATATCGTGTGGCAGGTACGAAGATACTCTATGCCCTGGGAAGTCGAGAAAATTTCCAACCCGAAAAGATCCTTGACCGGTGGGATTCGAACCCACGACCCTCAGCTTGGTCTTGCTGAATAGCTGCGCGTTTACCGCTACGGCTATTTGGGCCCCACACACTAGAGACGCGTAAATATGATCGATTCCGTGCATCGGATCTTCCATTACCCCTATAGCAGCATATTTTTAAATTAACTTGAACCTCATTGATAATCAATTTTCTAAAACTGACACTCTTCTGCTTCTGATAATCAAAAATACCAACGACATCCGACACGAATGGCAAACGAATGGTAAAGTGTCGCTAATAAATAATAATAATAATAATAACCAACGACATACGCGCATCGTTGTTTGTTTTCTACATCTACTTTTGTGCCATCTTCACTGGTACAATCGTATTGGTGGTGGGGCGGTTACTTTGATAGGGGCATATACCGTTAAGTCACCAGTCACCGTGCGGCCTCCATTCACCGTGCACGTATACAAATTCCTACAGAATATTCATACAATTTTCACAAATTATTCTTTTGTCAGCAAAATATGATAAAACTGATGAAATGAAGTAGTTTTTGTCACAAAGCATTTTGATAAACCTAGTTAATGTAGTCAAAATCATGAGAATTCTGTTTAATAATGATATTTTGCAACACTCTTAGTAGAAACGCCAAAAAATCACATTTTTTCATTTTAACGATAGAGTATGATTTTTTTTAAATTTCAACAAGTTTTCACTATGGATACTATTAGTAAGATGTATTTCATCGTATGAGCAATAAGAATCTATGCAAATTAAAATTTTTTATTTTGTTTCAGTCGAAACCCAAATGCACGGTGAATGGACCCTTTTCAATATATATGGTTCCTATTACCGTGCATTTGTGTAAAAGGCATGAAACTATTCGGTAATATTAGATTTATTGTTATGTTGTCATTAAACTACTTCATATTTAGTTTTTGACTGAATATGGAATGGTTTGGACAATACAGTTAAACCTCATATAACGGTTTTAATGAAAAAATAATGATTTAGACAATTTTAATTTTATTTATGGTTTTATTTTAAATGATGATTTGAATACTCTTAAAAATGAGTGTGCACACTAGTAGCAACATAGTGCACCATCAACAACGTTTTTTTCGAGATACAAAATTAAATCATGACGAAAACTATACGCACGGTGAATGGTGCACTAGTGTGCACGGTAAATGGTGACATAGAACGGTACGAGGCGACCTTAACATTACATTTTCAAACATAATTTTTGAGTAATTTTTTGTTATGCATCACTAGTTTTAGATTTTTCCCTGAATTATTTTATAATTGCACGCTACGTAGTGGTATTCTAGTGCGCTTCAAATTATTTGGAAAAGTTATATAATTTTTTGAAGTGGAAATTTTTCTTAAATGCACGGTGAATGGTAGCTTGACGGTATGTCAGTGAATTGAGTATAGAGAGCATGATTTTTTTCGTCCCTGTTCTGGAGGACAAGTTGGACGATGCTTCTTTCACTGCTGGGGAGAAATTGAGCCAACTTACAACATGATGGTCGAATTTCTGCAGAAGCGAGCCCGTGTTCTGGAAAAATTTTCGATCAACCGTCCTCAGCATTCATCTTCCAAGCCAACCAGCCAAATCCCCGCCCAAAAGAAGCACAATTCACCACGATTGAGCTCGAATGCCGCCACTGGATCCCCATCGAAGTCCATCCCGACCTGCCCTGCTTGCGAGAAGCAGAAACACTCGCTTTTCGACTTCTCCGTGTTTAATGGATTGGACGCGAAAGGGCGTATGATGGTGAAGCTCTGCAATAACTATTTCCGCAATGACCACTTTGCTCGCAATTTTCGTTCGAAGTATAACTACAAGTACTGCTCGAGACGACATCATTCGATGATCCACCCAGGGCCACCTGAAATGGATAAGCCCACCCCCCGCGCTGAAACTGGACCTGTTGCCGCTATCCCGATACCGGAAGTTGTTTCAACTGCCAAGTTGCCCAACACCAGCGTGCTCTTGACAACGGTTGTGCTCATCGTCGTCGACGTTTACGGACAAGAACAAATCGCCCGTGCCTTACTCGTAACAGGGTCCCAGCCCAAGGCAACCAGCGAGCGACTGTGCCAGTTACTCCATCTTCTTCGCAAAGTTGTCAATGTCCCGATAACAGGCGTCAACAGCACAATAACGAACGCAAAGCATGAAATCCGAGTACTGCGCAAAGTCACCAGTGACACACGCGCAGCGTCGTCTCCATCACCCGATGGAGCATTCCCGAAAAATTTTCTTTCGCCGATACCGACTTCAACATTTCTCGTTTTTGGCTGGATGGTAGCTGGAAAGTGTGAAAATCCAGGTAACCCGCCATAATTTGTCAAGTGGCGACAGTTACTTCGTTATCTGAGCAGCTAGAGCAATTTTGCCTCATCAAGGAACTTAATGGCCAGAATGACTCCGTTAATGAGCAGCACAGCGAGAACTTTTATCGCGAAACAGTTGCTCACGACCTGACCGGTCGATACGTCTTTCGGATGCCCAAACACCCTGAGCACGATCAAATGTTAGGAGCATCGAAACCGTCTGCGATCCGCAGGCCGATGTGGCTGGAGCTGAGATTATCGAAAGATGCCAACGTGCGGACCCAATATCACGGTTTTCTCAGGGAGTATGCCACTCTGGGCCACATGTATCCTGTCCAGGAAGCTGAGGATGAGAGTTTAAATGCTTGTTATCTTCCACACCACCCTGTCATCAAAGTATCGAGCACCACAACAAAGGTGAGAGTTCTGTTCGACGGGTTTGCAAAGACCAGCTCTGGTTACTCGATAAACGATTCCCTACTTGTCGGACCAGTGGTGCAGTATGAGCTCCTCAATCTCGTTCTCCGCTCTCGAACACTCCCGATTGCGCTGGTGGCGGATATTGAGAAGATTTACGTTCAAGTTTCGATGAACAATTAATCCAGGCATATGAGTTGAGCACAGTCACCTATGGCCTCACCCCCTCCTCGTTTTTCGCCACCCGAACGCTTCTACAGCTCGTAGATGACGAAGGCAGCCCATTCCCCAAAGCGAGCACAGCCATCAAGAAGAATGAGTATGTAGACGATCTCATCTCTGGAGACAGGAGCATCAAGGAACTATCGAACTTTGCAATCCAAATTCACTTTCAGTATTCGCTGGTCTTCCTCCCGGTTTACTCGGGATGCAATCATCACTGAAGTTCGATTCCGAAAAGAGCATCATAACCCTCGGAATACTATGGAAACCCGAGGCTAATGTCTTTCGTTTCGACGTTTCCGTCATCGTTAAAGAAGGACCTCCGACCAAACGCGCCATTCTTTCCATCATCGCTCAGCTTTACGACCCTCTCGGCATAATATCTCCCGTCGTCGTACAAGCGAAAATTCTAATGCAGCACTTTTGGTTGATGTCGTTGGATTGGGACGATATTGTAACACCAGATCTTCAGCACAAGTGGGCCGAATTCTGCAAACAACTACCCGGTCTTGCCAACTTTCGCATCGAACGCGGAGTTGCATTGTTTTGCCGATTCTTCTGAAGTCGGCCTCGAAATCCAAAGTGGTCTCTCTGAAGCCACTCAGTATCCAAATTTTCCGAATGTTTTTTTTCTGGTCTGCCTCGACAATCGTCCTTCAGTGAATGAAATCCCCGCCGCGCCGCGAATTTGGAAAACGTTTGTAGCGAACAAGATAGTTGAAATCCAAGCTTTTCATTAGAATTGATTTTGTTTTTTTACGTATTTTATAAATGATCGCATATTTGCTGATCCGTATTTATATTCCATGGCGTTTTTTATCAACTGAAAAGCAGTAAGTTAGACTTGACCTGTTTAGTTCTACACGGAGCTCTTTGACTATTTGTGTTTGTGTGAAAGTGAAATTTCTAACTCTTGATGTTTTCTGTCTGGAAATATCATATTCATAGTTATAATTGACAGAAATCTACTTTGAAAGTGATCCATGATTGTGGATAAGCAAAAAGTCCCTCGTCCTATTATATATTACTTGATGGAACTGCTCTTATTTGGTATTTAGTATGAATCAGGAAATACGTGGTTCAAGGACGATATCGTACTGAATTGCAATGAGGCATTTACACATATTTGAAAGTAGTGCAATACCTAGTCAACATTTGTCAAAAACTCCATTATATTGCGGTTGAATATTAAGATATTATTACATAAAAAATTAAGTGGGTATTATGATTCGGTAAAATATGTCTTACGTCATATGTGTTTTGAGTGAGATATGCCATTTTTAACGTCAAAGTGATCCATAACCATGTGTGCGCCGTAACTGTGTGAGCATCGTACGACAGAGAGATGCAGCTCTGCACAGTTCGGTAGCAAAGAATGGAAACCCAGGGAATGCATTTTCCGCCAAGTTGCATTCAATCAAGCGGTGGTTTATTTCTTCTTCGTTCGGGAATCCTACAATAGTAGTGGAAAAGCTTTCTGAATGGGGTTCTTTAGGTTCTTTCTTCGCTGGTTTTGGTTTGAGTAGTGGTAAAAGTTTGAAGTCGTTCTGCTGAAAAGATCCAT
Organism: Aedes aegypti; assembly: GCF_002204515.2. Taxonomy (NCBI): domain Eukaryota; kingdom Metazoa; phylum Arthropoda; class Insecta; order Diptera; family Culicidae; genus Aedes; species Aedes aegypti. The sequence continues at coordinate 239,633,594 of NC_035109.1, forward strand.
TTTTTTCTAAAAGCAATCTACCGATAGATTTTTATTGCAAAGCTAGTAATAACGGTGTGGCAAATAACAATGAATCTCGAATAAACTTTGAACCTACCTAAGATATAACATACTAAATATGTAATACCCATAGAAATCTAGGTAATTTTTCAAGATTTACTACAGAGATATCTTTAGTGTTTCCTCTGCGGATTTCACCATGCATTTCTCACGAGCTCTTCCAAGGCTTCCTTCATAGGCTCCTCCAAAGAAATGATTCAAGTATTTGTTTGGGAGTTTATTCATGAGTTCTTTCTTGTATTTCTTCAAGAACTTCACCAAGTGAAAGCCCAGGAACATTTTACAAGGATCTCTCTTCAACGGCTTCTCCAATACGTTGCAAAAAATTTCAAGCGGTTTATTTATGAAATGCTGTAGAAGTTTCTAAGTATTCCTCTGGTCGTTTATTTTATAAGTTAAGGATTTTATTCAGCATTCTTAAAAGTTTTGTTCAAGTAAAATAATATTTGTTTGGTTCTTCTGCAAATCTGTCATTTTCGCGCTTCTCAACTTCACTATTAATAACAGAACAATTGTTCGCCCACTGATTCATTGCAACTTAATTGTTCTCAAGCAACATTTATTGACCGCAAACAGATAACTATCGAGATTAATTTGATACGCTTCCAGAAGTTTTACGATTCATTTTAGCACCCTGTCACCCCTCCTAGCAGTGACTCACCGAGATGCAACTTAAGATCTCTTATCTCTCAAATTGACGTGTACTACAACTCAATTAAATGGCATGTGCATTTGCAAAAGGGGTTCCTTCTCTCGTAGCCCATCATAGTGTGGTGTCGTTCCTGCTGGCAGCCCAACTTGCGGATAACGATGGCGGAGTGATTTTTATAAGACACCCCATCAGAAACAACATCGTCAAAACAGATCATAAAACACAATTTTACGATCGAATCATGACGGCAAGACGCCCTACCGTGCATACAGCCTAGCCAGGGAACTCACATGCCACGAGGGGACATGGAAGGAAATAGCACAACTTGTTGAAGTCGATATGCGAAATCTAACACCCACTCCCGTGTTGGCTTACTGGTTGCTTGTTTGGTATAAAAACTGAATGGAAGGCGTTAATTTACCGCATTTATTGACTTGGACTCATTTTACTACCCTAACCCCCCGGCTTTGTTCGGGTCAAACAGCACTATTGCTAGACGCGCTGCCACTTCAGTTTACGATGCTGACGATTTGACTTTACAGCCAACACGGGGGTTCAAATCATTCTTCCAGCAAATCACATTTACCCTCGCGGTGAGTGATTTGTTTCCGAAAAAATGCAATAAAATTGTGATGGCGATAAAATATGTTAAATGAGCCTTTTATCAACGCTAGTAAATCTGGATGGGAACGGGAGGACTAATTGGTGGGTCCACTTGGCCTACGGTTCCTTGTGATGTATTGGACATTGGGCATAATTACAGTGTGGGAATTCGTATGAAAAGGTGTCAAGAGGTATTGATTTGTGATTATAGACGCAGGAAGTGAAAGTTTTTATATTTAAATTGATTATCCACCTGCTACAAGGCAATCAATTAGTTTTTCACACAGCTGTATGGTTGAATGTGTTTTAGATTAGCAACATTCAAGGATATTTTTTGTTTCATTCTTTATTAGTATCATTCATTTATTTCCTAAATCTCGGTGTTCAGTGCTAGACAACACTCTCATCCTAATTTGGCAAAACAAAATTAAACATTTATTAACACCTGGTTAACAACATTACATTTCATTTGCCGCAGCATTTCAGAATTTTTATAGATGAGTCGATTCCACCTGCTTACAAAATAAAATAAAGTTTTGAATGTACTTAACCTATTTGTTCCAATGTTTCAACATTGGATATTCTATGTAACTCATTAGTACAATTCCAGGGAAAAAGCTTCAGAATCATTTTCAAAATTTTATTTTGAAACCTCTGCAGAGCTTTTTTCCTGGTGTTACAACAGCTAGTCCACGTCCATTTGGCACAGTATACAACATGGCTGAGCTGAAAATTTGGAAAGTTTTGGAAGCATTAAGAGAAATCTTCCATTTTTGCAGGTATGAAGAAAAAACATCCAAACTATTTTGCAATCTACTACAGACGACACGCAGGCTTTTTTTATGGAGAGGTCTGTGTCATCCGCAAACAAGAATTTTTGACATCCCTGAGGTAACTCAGGTAAGTCAGATGCGAAAGTATTGTATAAAACTGGTCCCAAAATGCTGCCTTGAGGAACACCTGCTCTTACAGGAAGTCTTTCAGATCTGGAGTTCTGATAATTAACCTGAAGTGTACGATTTGACAGATAACTTTGAATTATTCTAACAATGTATGTTGGAAAATTAAAATTTTTTAATTTTACGATCAAACCTTCATGCCAAACACTGTTGAATGCTTTTTCTATGTCTAGAAGAGCAAGATCAGTAGAATAGCCTTCAAATTTGTTGGAACGGATCAAATTTGTTACACGTAAAAGTTGATGAGTGGTCAAATGGCCATGGCGGAATCCGAACTGTTCATTGGCAAAAATTGAATTTCCGTTGATGTGGGCCATCATTCTGTTCAATATGACCTTTTCAAAAAATTTACTGATGGAGAAAAGCAAATTGATTGGACGATAGCTAGAAGATTCTGCAGGATTTTTGTCTGGTTTTAAAATTGGAACAACCTTCGCATTTTTCAATCAGGAAAATATGCTAATTGAAAACATTTGTTGAATATATTAACTAAAAATGATAAGCTACTTTCTGAAAGTTTCTTGATGAGGATGTAGAAAATTCCATCATCGCCAGGAGCTTTCATATTTTAATGTTTTTCATAATAGTTCTCGCGTCTTCCAAATCAATCTCCCAGGCATTTTCGAAAACGTTCTCTTGATTGAGAATATTTTCAAAGTCCTGAGTAACTTAATTTTCAATTGGACTAGTAAGTCCTAAATTAAAATTGTGCGCGCTTTCAAACTGCAAAGCAAGTTTCTGAGCTTTTTCGCAATTAGTTAGTAATAATTTGTTTTCCTCATTCAATGCCGGTGTAGGCTCCTGAGTTTTTTTTTATTTTAAACTAGTGGTCCCGGCAAACTTCGTCTTGCCATCAAGTAGGCTGCTGTAAAACGTCATGTTATCTCACATACAAAATGAAACAAAAGTTTTCTCCCGTTTTCTAGATTTTTCCGGAGACTTCCCCAAACTTTTTCCGCGCACGAACACGTCGGATCTCTTGTTGAGTGCAACAGTGAAAAACTCACGTCAATCCGTTCATCCGTTCACAAGCCATTTCGTGACATACAAACACCACTCCATTTTTATTTATATAGATAATTTCCAAAAGGGCTTAGAGCCAGAGTCCAATTGAGAAATCTTATTTTCAAAATTTTTGTTTCTTAATTGTGCAAAACGTTTCTTGATTTCTTTCTGCAAATCTTGCCATATAATTTTCATAGCAGGATCGCGAGTGCGTTGAAATTGCCTTCTCCTCACGTTTTTAAGGCGAACCAAAGTTTAAGATCATCGTCTATAAACACGGATTCACATTTTGGAATTGCAATGCTCCTGGCTTCAACAATTGATTTTGTTAAAGTTTCAAGAGCATTGTCAACATCAAGTTTTGTTTGTAAAGAAATGTAACATCAAGATTAGAGTCAATATACGTTTCGTATATATTCCAGTCGGCTCAAAAATAATTGAAAGTGGAGCTGATAGGATTGAAAATCACAAAGATGACTAGAATCAGCTAAGACCAAATCAATCTATATGCTATATGCACGTTAGTAGCCGTAAGAAAATTAAACAGCTCGTCCTCTTTACCATTCAGAGAACGAGAATTCCAATTCAAAATTATTATTCGGATCCATTAGAAAAACGTAATCCAATAACAATTTGATTAGTAAATTTTACACCTACTCAATCATTAGATTCAATTGTTCAGTTAGAAAATTAAAATGAGAGGCAGACATATCACTTGAAGTGGGTACATTATCTGATGAATTCCCATTAGAATTTTAGGTAGACGAAGAAGCGGAGTAGATGTTATCCGGGGCGGTAGGGTTTTTTTCCATTTGATTTGAAACAAGTAGAATGGGTACTCATAGTACGAATAGGATTTTCGTGGGTAGATACATTCAAACGGCTACCCGACGGATTAAAAATTAGTTTGTGAATGAGCATGATTATGATTTTCCTGATGGGTATGATAAATTATCAAGCGATATTGTTCGATACTCTACCAGGCAAATTCCGGAAACGACCGTTATCGTAACGGATATTATCTTTCATCTGCCTGGCACTAGCCTCAACGACTCTCTTGCGCGAAGAGCAAGACCAAAAATTGGATTGCCCTTGCAATTGGCGCATGTGAACTTATCGGTATCTTCCTTCACTGGCGTGAGAAGAACCTCCGCAAATCATGTATTTAGCATCCATGCGACAATTTTTTGTTCCATGACCCCACTTTTGGCACCGACGGCACTGAGTGGGGTTCTGGTAATTTTCTTCACGTTTCTGGAAATGTTCCCACGTACCACGGATATCGAACATAAGTTTTGCTTTTTCTAAAGCTTTAATTTAATTTAGTTCGTATTTTTCATAATGATTACTTGGACTGGGGAAAATCCAAGTTAATCATTTATTCCATTTTTGATTTCTTCAGGTGACTTATAGTCACTTGAGAGACCTTTCAAGTCGACTTTGAACAAACGTTCAATTTTGTCGTCATAAGTAAAAAAATTGTGCTTCTTCTCTTCAAGATGTTTGTGAGGAAGTTCACGATCTTTAAGAGTTTCCGGCAAATCGCGACAGTCCCCTTTCTTTGCGATTTGGAAGGAAACCTTGATTCCCCTAATGGAGTTCAAGATCTCCTGCCTAAATCCCCCAAATTCAGAACAACTGTCAACGATAGGCGGCACTCTTTGCTTCCTCACTTGAATCAAAGAGCCTGGGCTAGAGGCTGCTTCGATTTGGTGTTCGAAAAATTTGTCTAGAGTATCGAACTGATTGCTCATTTCGATACAATTATTCATTTCACCCTTGGAAGAAAGTTCGCATTCCGGAGAAACGTCCTTTCTTCCATTCTTGCCACGTTTAGTGACAGTTTTAAATCCCACTTTTTTGGAAGGAAGTTGTGAATTTAGAGATTCACCCTTCCTTTTGTTTGTAGTTGCAACCATGTTCAGTGAATAAACGAAAGAAGACGTGACCTTCGAGAGTTTTTTTTTCCCAAGACGGTGTCCAAGAAGAATTACCACCGCTAGCTTTTTCAAACGGGTCCAACGAAAAGTCGAAGGCACGGGTTAAAACAAGGATCGTAAAGGGATCAATAGTAGAAAAAATAGTACCGAAAAGTACTGTTTTAGTAGCATTGAAAAGTACCGTTTTTAATTTTAGCACTAAAAAGCACTGTTTTTGTAGCACTGAAAAGTACTGTTTTATTGCGTTAGGTAGTTTTTAACGTTCAACGCTCCGTCATCGTAATCATCTAAACTTCAAAAGCAGTTTTTCTGTTCAAAACTAAAAAATATTTGATGAAAATATGTTCATTGTGTTTCGGTTGAAGAATAGAATACAGTGAACACATTTTTCTGTAAATTTTCTTGATTTTGAACGAAAAAACTGCTTTTGAAAATTCCGAAATCAATGACGGATCTTGCCTCCTTAAGAAAATTTCCAAGAACAGAGAGAATTCGATGCGCACTGTCGGTGATAATGTGTGGAGCTCACTATGCCTCCTTTACCCCTATATTTGCGGTGCAATAATATTTTATTCGAACTTTCATTTTCATATAATTGTAATATCTCTAATGATAAAATGTATGTAAATGTAAACGCTCCGCGGAACAGTAAGACGATCCGCTAGACAGAAAATATAGATTATAAGTGGAAGTTCTTGTAATTTGTTACGGAGCTAGTTTCATACATGCTACGAATATGTGTTCAGAAGGAAATCAAGTGTCACTTAACTTTTTAAAACGCTTAACCAGTATAAGTGAAAGCTAAAATTTAAAATTATCACTGCTCAGCGAATACTTAACGGATTTCAATATTTTTTGTGAGTATACTCGTACACATATGTTGTTACTGAATGTGGTAAAAAAAACTTGGTTATGATCCTTTAGCTGGAATTGGCAGAAAAAAGGATTAAGTCTCCCCAGTCTTTCCTACACTGAAAATTAACTTTACTTCATATAACAAGATTGTTCGTTTGAAATACGTTTTCATCACGCCAATCTGTCACTAAACGGCCGACTCTCCTGCACTGAATTATGCAGGGTCGTAAAAGTCATTATGTAACTTATCATTTCATAGGGTAAATACCATTGCTCACTTAGTTTTTGTAGCCTATCTAACATAGTTTTTTTCTCAGCTTTCTGATGGTGATCTCAGAATTCAAAACGAACGGTGCGCTAATTGGTGAAAAAAATCGATTTTTCTAACAAAATTCAAGATGGCGGCCAAATTTAAAATAGCCGCCAAAATGTTTTAACTTCAAATGAAAGCTATATCTATTCTCTATACGATGCCACTGTGTTTGCTATGTGGTTTAAGGGAAATATGAGACATATCACGTGAAGAAATACCCAAGATTTATCAAAAAATGGGCTTTTTCGCAAACTGTTTAGCCAGCTGGCGTACCGTTTTGATTCATATTACTGACACTTAAGGCCTCAGTATAGTATAACTCATCAGAAAACATATAAAATGAATCATTCTGTATGATTCCTCCGCTTCACCAAGCCTTCAAAACAATTAACTTTCGAATAATGGATGAAGATTTTGATTCCATATCATGAATAATTTTAAATAAATAGAAATGTGTGGACTTTTCATGATTCTGATTCCGGACGCTTCCTTACTTTTGCCTCATATTCCGGACACATTGATTCGAATTCCGTACAACACATTAAAATCATAGATTGAAAAGTCAAATCATTAATTGAGATCGGCAAACCACTTAAGAAGCGTTTTAGGCAGCTGAGCATTATAAAATTTCATAAATACCTATGGAAAATGTTAACTAAAACGAGCCTCGAAAGTGAGAACTTTTGAACGGCAAAAATTGAAACATTTCGTGTGAAATGTTTCCCATACAAAGTAGAGTGTCCGGAGTTTGAAGCTGCCCGTAATATGAATCAAAACGGTACGAGGGGTCCACCAATTTGAGAAAACCGAAAGGACCACCCTTAAGTTTTATCGAAAACTAGCGATCAGTAACATAAAATTGGAATTCCAACGATGGGTGCCGATGGCGGCCTGGTTTCAGCGAGAATTGCTCTACTCTAGAAAATTCCGGATAAAACGCAAAATAATTGCGTTTGCGTTCTTTTTCCGAAAATGCAGTATAGGTTTCTTGGAATATGGGTTGCAATTTTTTCTGAGTTGTCACCCACATCTTCATCAAGGTGCATAATGGATGGAAAATTGCAAGATTTTAGTTTTGTTTTTACGTAATTGAAGAAGTTCTTTGGACAGGACTTTATTTCAAGATCATTTTTGGATTATATTCTTCAACAGCATTACTGAAGGCAAGATTCAAGTGATTGTAAATGTCCAAATATTTTGCTAAGTTTACATACAATACATGAAATTAAACAAATATTTCATACAATAAACGAAACCCAAACTTTTGCATGGGAGTGTTTGTACAAAATTCAATTTTACGTGATGGATATTAGCAAATATGAAAATCAGTTTTCAGTGCAATCCATGAGTACTATACCAGAAACATCTTTAAAAATTATTTTGAATCCTTAGTAGAGCTTCCTTCCTTTTATTACAACAGCTAGTCCATATTGGTATAGCATACAACATGGCTGGTCTGAAAATTTGTTTTAGAATCAGAAGCTTTTCATATAATTGTTTCATTTGGCTTGAATGTAGAGATGGTCGGGTTTCACATTTTTCAAACCCGAACCCGACCCGTACCCGACTTATTTTATTCCTTCAAACCCGGACCCGACCCGAACCCGAGACAAAAATTTAAAAGCAAACCCGGACCCGACCCGAACCCGAAAAATTTTCGCTGTTCAAACCCGAACCCGACCCGAAACCCGAGATGATAAATTCATCGTTTCTGATGCATAGCCAAGCTTTCAGGTTGTTACTTTGTGAACAATTATCCCCAAACCCGACTCAAACCCGACTTTTTTCAAAGCCCGAACCCGACCCGTACCCGATATTTTTTTAACCTTCAAACCCGAGACCCGACCATCTCTACTTGAATGCTCTCATTATGATTTATAAAAGTTAACTTCTTCATCCTTAATGACTTCATTTGTTTAATTTATAGGAGTTTTTTTCGTCGTGGTTTGAAATAAAGAGGTTTTTGGTTTACGTGAGGATATTATAAGTTGAGGTTTGGAAGTATTTTAAGAAATCTTCCATTTTTTCACGTTCCGTCCTTTGGCGGAGAGTCATCATGGCGTGAGTCATTCGCCAACATATTTTTCTGGCATTCCTGAGGTAACTCTGGTGAGTCAGATGTGAAAATGTAACCTGAAAAGTTAATTTTATCATGAAACCTCCATACAAACACTGTTGAGTGCTTTTTTTATATTTTTAAGAGCCATATACTGCCCATAACTGCAAAACAGTCACATTTGACATTTTTGACAAAATGGAGTTAATACCATTATTTTCTGATCTGTTTTCTATAATGTTGTCAATTTCAATCAACTGAATGCAGGAAAACAAGTACGACGGTGAGCCTCATTGGCTCATGTAACAACATTTTCTAACAAATGTGATTTTGATGCTAAAAATTATCTTTAAAATTAAAAATTGGGGGATCCCATTTCTGGTTGAAATTGATCACCTATCAAAGCGATTATTGTTTGTTTTGAAAACAACTCTGCTTACTAAATTTGGGCTCCCTGAATCCGAATATGCTTGCCAAATTCTAAACCATGCAATATTAACGGAGATGTTTCATAATTAAATTTCAAGAGTACCGCGTGAAACGCCTAAAAGTAGGCAATTTCTTAAGGAATTTCAAACTAACTAACAGAAATTCTATTATTTTAACCAAACGAGCGAATCGGTACGAATTTCGATTATAAAATCTGTTTGGGGAAATATTTTAAGCATCCTCAAAAACTTTCACGCTGACACCATGTTCATTAGAGTGATGCAAATTTCAAAATTTTTGCTCCCCTATGCTTAAACGATTTAAATTATGGTAAAAAGCATTCTCCCAAAATTTGAAATGATTTGGAAGAAATTTGACTGTGCACACGCCATATGAAGTTTATATGGAGATTACTATGGAAAACGCCAGCCTTTTGTGTTTAGCCCTCTATCTCTTCGTCATAATATTTTATGGAAAAGTGAACACACTCTTCTCATGTGAAATTCTTCCAGCTAAAACTTTGCCGAAGACCACATTTTGATTGCACGTCAGGAAAAATTGTTATTCATGATCATAAAGTGGGTTTGCCTTCAGTAAGCTTCACCAACTATTCGGCAGGCAACAGTGGTGCTCCTGGCGGGAAGAATAGATCAAAGTAATCCAGGCTACTATGTTCTACAGCAAAAAAGCAGTGTTGCTCTGAAGGTAATTGAATGATCATCTCAGCATGGTTTAGACTTTGAAATCAAGAATAACAATTTATCCTTACGTCCAAATAAAATGTGGTCTTCGGCAAAGTTGTAGCTGGGAAAATTTTACATGGGAAGAGTGTGTTCGCTTTTTCATATATTATTATGACGAGCAGATAGAGGATTGAACACAAAAGGTTTGGCTTTCCCATAGTAATTTCCATATAAACTTCAAATGGCGTGTGCACAACCAAATTTCTTCCAAATCACTTCAAATTTTGGGAGAATGATTTTCATCATAATTGACACCGTTTAAGCATAGGGGAGCAAAAACTTCAAAATTTGCATCAGTCTAATGTTCATATCCTTGTAAAGAACTAGAAGTTTATGGAAGTCTGTCAATACCACACCTTACATGATTCTGCATTATTACATTATTTTCATAGAAATAAGCATTCTTTAACTCCTAAAATCCGATCAATTTCACCCGCATTTACGGTATGTGAGATTGTTCCAGAAAATTCGAAAAAAAATACCAAGTTGTTTTGTCACATTAGTAATTATAACCGCAATTCCTGAGTTCCTGGTTATTTTTAGAGATTTTTTGTTTCCTCCTATACTGTCATAAAATGCACACTTGGTATTCCATTTACTTAATGTTTACTTTTGTCGAATGTTACAAATATGCAGTTATGGGAAGTATAGCTATAAACCTTTAGATTTAGAATCGTATTCGGGACACGTAAAAAATTGTTAGTGATCGAGTGTCCAATTGAGGAACAAGAAAAAATCCTAATAATCTCTTTGAGCATCCTGCTATCATCCAATAAGCTTACTTTCTTGAGTCTAAACCTTTTAGTCATAGTATGTTGAACTAAATGAACGCAAATTTAAATTTCACTAACAAACTGTGTAGATTGCGACATGAATAATGATGTGACGAGGCGAACAGTGCTTTAGTGAAAATTAAATTTACGTTCTTTTGTTCAAATTAAATTTCGATTTCATCACCTTCAATCAAACTGTGAACCACGTCTACCCATATCGTATGACTACGTTTATGGTTTAAACGATGGTGCAAAAATCGCTTATAAAAGGTTTACATTTAAGAAAAGCTACCTCTCTGGATGTTAGGATTTTTCCTTGTTCTCTAAGGTACAATCTTGGATATTATCCATTTTCTAGTCAAATATTACCATTTTTTTTTTCAAAATGTGACGATAGTTTCTCGAAGCATAGCACACTTAGATATGAGAAATAAATTTAATGTTTGAAATAATAGTAATACAGACATTGAAAATACTCAAATAAGCCATATCAATGTTCAAGCTGCTTTATTTATTTATTTCAACATTTAATGCAACACATTTATAATAAATTGGTGTTCGGGTTTGAAAGCCCAAAATTTAGAATTTTGGTACTTAAATTCGTATTCATATTCCCAAAGCTATTTTTAGATAAAACAAAAGTGATCATATTTTCTACATATAGATTGCAAACATCCAACAATTGTGAAGTTAAGAATTCGAAGGCATGAGTGTCCGGTGCTTACAGGAAATTTTCAACATAAGTACCTTCAAAGAAAAAGTGGACGTCAAGCTATTTGGGAAAAGTGTATCAAACAACATGTGGGGGATCTCCCCTAAGCATTTTGCGTTGCTTTTTAGACAATTCATATGGGATTGTAGAATGGTTTTTAACCCAATGGATAATTAAAACAAGAAATCGTTTATGTTTTACGAACCCTGTTGTTCGATGTCTTCATGGCAGTTATCCATTCCTTCAACTTAAACGCATAGTCAATCATATTCGGCTACATTTGTGATTTGTCTCGATTATGGTAAGAAGTATCAAAGGAGTTAATCGTTATTGAACATCACGTTCCTCGTTTGAAGCTTGTTAACACTAGCAACATAATTTTATTAGTTTTTTGAATAAATTAAGCAGATTAAATTATGCATTCAAACAAAAAAAAACTTGACTCCACCAAAGTTTAGCCCCAGGAGAAAACAAAACTTAGACACACTACGAAGAAGTAAAGCAAACACAAAAAAACTTGAGAAGTAACATGCGAACCGATTTGTATCATTCGTAGCCAGCAGCAGCCAAAGTTGACAGAAAAAAAGTAAACCCGCGCGTAGGAAGGAAAATAGTTATATACAACAAACACTTTGGCTTATTAATATTCATGATTTAATTTTAAGGTGCATGACAATGGAAAAACTAGACAGTGAATCGTCTGGAGGCCAATCCAACGGAGTCGTAAGATATGTCGCGTATTTGCATGTTCATACACACAGATGATCACATATTAGAAGTAGGTATGTCTCTCGAACCTTTCTCAGACGAAGGCAAAGTGCTAGAACAGGCGGATTGTGAGGATGGAGTGTGAGTACGAATGTTTGTAGAACGGCGCTTGAATAGTAATAACGCTAATATGATACGGCAATACTAGGACGACGTCGTACGGAGTCATTCAGTGTAGTCTTCTTGTCACACTGCTTATTCAAATCTCCGTGGGACATGCAATTGAATTTCAAATTATCATCAAACAACCAGCAGCAAGGAACGTGTCAATGAAGCAACCAAACGAAGCCCACTCATATGTGGGTAGACTGCGTTAGATTTTGTGTCAATTGTGTGTTAGATTTGATCACACTCTGAGGTGCGTATTGGAGGAACAAGCTGGAATGCGTAAAATTATTGGGTAAACATGATAAATTCTTTAAACCTTTGCAGATTCGGAAGCAATGAAGGTAATATGCAATATGTTTACATAATACGAACATTATAACATTAGTTTTAGTTTGTTTTCATATCTACGTGGTGTATTTAGATCTACATTTCCTACCATTAAGGGACTGTCCATTATTTACGTAACACATTTTTGTGACCATTTTCTGTATGAAAATAAAACAAATATTGTATGGCGCGTAAGAAATCTCAATCTAATTAAATTTTGCGTGAAGTAAACACAATCATTAATGAAATGTTTCGCAAGTGCAGTATAGCATATAGTGTAAATTGGAAACCTTAAGAAAAATCAAACCATCATTGATTATCGGAGAGTTCATCCAGTTCATCGAGTGTTACAAATCTGCATGGGGTTCCAACGAACTTGGTGAGATTGTTCTAATTTATATTGTATTTATTTATCTTTTTTTATCATATATAACTGGGTTGGGAGGGACCTGTGACGGGGTTGGTGGTCTGATGGCTACCGCTTCTGCTTCATATGCAGAAGGTCATGGGTTCAATCCCAGGCCCGTCCCTTTCCTCGTACTTTGTAGTTGTATATCTCTCACTTGCTTCTATCTTCCATTCTAAATATATCACACTCAAAAAACTTATTCGTTCATAGCAAACGCTAGAACCAGAGACGGACAAGAAACCGTTTCCCTAACGCTTCCCACTTCCACGCGCACGCCTGATACATAGGCAGTCTGCTAACCACAAAAGCAAACCTCTCTGCCATGCCTTTCCCCCATCCATACACTCCCGCATGAACTGGCGTGGATGCAGTGGAATATACGGTCTACGTGGGAGCCAGTTCAATGCATCATCAATTCCTCCCCCTTCCCCTCATTGGTCTGCATCCTGACGTGGCAGGTGCCATTGTTGCCTAAAAATAGAAGATCACCAGCACTTATACACTGAGGATGCCTGTTAGTCCCAAGCAGTCATTCGGTTGGTTCCTTGTGTAAGTGCAGCTGATCTGGCGATACTGGAGTGCATCCACGGGCGGCCAATCAAGCTCAAGCTCAAGCTCAAGCTCAAGCTATATAACTGGGTTGGGAGGGACCACCAGGGCACCCGAATGAAGCGACTTGGACAGGGAGCTTGGGACTGCCTCCTCCCTGTTGTTAACATTTCGTGGATTAAGGGCGGGCTCTTCGACCCCATCTATTGGGAGTATTCTGTCAATCGAGGGCTTGATTGTGCAATTGTTCGTGAAAACTTTCTTCTGGAAGGAGATTCTTTTCCCCTGCCGCGGGTTTCATGCAAGTGTCTCTGCTTGCGGGTCCGCACATCCGTTTTTGGCCCTTCATACAGGAGACTGACTGCTTACGAACAACAGCACAATCTTGATCAAATCGCTTTTCAGATTATTCCAGTGCTATAGGCAGATGCCTTGCTACAATAGATGGTAGAACCAAATCATCATCATCAAATCATCATCATCATATCTACGTGGTGTATTTTTATTCGATAAGCTTGAAGTTGAATTCATTGGTTATTAGTTCTACTAAATATAAGGACTATTTTCTTAATAGCGTTAACCACTGCGTAAACTGTAGAGAGTTGATTATTTTTAACAATCACTCAATGGATTGTTCTAGTTTCTAGGTTTTAGTGCTATTTTGAAAAATTGTGTCTGTCGCACGAGTGCGTAATCCCATGAGTTCCGACAGCGGTTTCGCTTATTCAAATATGCATCACGGAAGATGATTATTTGTATCCCCACGTCACTAGAAATGGAGCTTTGCTAGCGAGAAGAAAAAACATGTTCCACTATCATTCAGCCAAGAGTTGAGAACACTTTTGTTTGCGAATGAATCGCGGAAAATGCAACGAAACCGTTTCATAAAGGAATTAATTAACCCTCCACATCATGCTTTGCTTTGCCAGCAGTCGTCAGAGAGTGGAATTTCCATCCACTTGGCAGAAATTCTCTTTGATCGTATTTTCATTTGTTTTTCCTTTTTTGTCGTGGCACCGAACAAAAACAAATCCATCAAAAGCCAAGTAGCTTTATGCATCCCGGTAGGTGGGTACTTCACCGCAGATGATGCAGATCTCTCGCAGTTCTGGTTTGGAAGCTTTTCGCGCATTAAAAATTTATTCCCATCGTATTCTAGCAGTAGCAGCCGACCGCACTCCTCTTCATTGGCTTCATTGGTCTCTTGGGGCTGATGATGAGGTAGACTTTCGTAGTTGAGTTGATTCAACGAATACTTACATACAGTAGTGTCGGAAAAATAGTACTCAACCGAAAAATTGTTGATTTACCGTAAATTGTCACTTTTTATAATAAGATAGCAACGTATTTCATTGTATTTTGTTATTGGTGCCTTCCTTAGCCGAGTAGCTAGAGTCCGCGGCTACTGAACAAAGCCATGCTGGATGTTCCTGGGTTCGATTGCCGGTTGATCCCTGGGCATAGAGTATCATCGTACCTGCCCCACGATATACGAATGCGAAAGTGGCAGCTTTGCCAAAGAAAGCTCTCAGTTAATAACTGCGGAAGTGCTCATTGAACGCTAAGCTGAGAAGCAGGCTCTGTCTAAGTGAGGACGTGATTCCAAAATGAAGAAGAAGGAGTATTTTGTTTGCCGAGAATGAAAGACTACATAGCCTCCATTTTATGAAGAATACAAAAATAGTTTAAAATTGTTTAAATAACAGATCTAGATTAATTAATGTTCATTAGTCATATCAGGCTAGTTCCACTTTTCTTTAGAAAATATTGCTGATTAGCACAATTGGTAGAGCCCTTGTCTAACATACAAAATCCGTGGGTTCGAATCCCTGAAATATGCATGCTAACTTTGATCGACAATGACTATAGACGAGCCACATGAATCCGCTCGATTTACAAAATATATCCTATATCTCTCATACTGTTTGAGATACATGACGTTGTATGTGAATTACCCCTGAAAATTATGTTTATCATCATAACTTTTTCCAAGATTTTTGTTTTTTTTTTTTCAATGTTCTAGGTATACAATGTTGTTTGTCATGCGAAAACCCGTGTTTCAAAATGTTCAAATTTATGCTTATTCTAAAGCTCCTGTCGAGTAAGTGCAGAAACTGCATTCGGTTGGCCGAATTGGTCCATCAATAGTTATAATTCAAACAGTTTTTGATGACCCCTTGATTTTTGACAATTCTTGGCACAATCAAACTACCATAACTCAGAAATTTCCTCAAAAATCCCTTCACAATAACATGGTTTTGGAAAAAGAAAACAAAGGAGCTTCAATTGCAAAATTAAAAATATTTAGCGGCAATATCTAATTTGGACGCCAAATTGATTATTATCGGAAAAGCTGAATTTTCATGTTGTTCGCAACCAAAGAATTCTCAACCTCACTATTATGTGCCAAAAAAAAAACACTTTCTTCAATCCGAGAAACCTGTTGAAATTATAAAGTTTTAGCTGGTTCGTCTCAACTAATTTTTAACTATTACTTAACGTAAAACACACTTACAGGGTGGGTCCCAGACAACCAGAAATCGCATGAAAGTTCACGTTACAACTCGTTTATTCATACTAATTACATCAAACCCGCAAAACACCGTGGATAAACTCGTCAGTTTGATGAGTTTCCTCGCATAAAACACTTCTTTTCTGAGTTTATTTATACATTTTGTTTCGTCTCGTACACTCGTATAAAGTAAGTCGCATCAATCCGTAACAGCTGTCAAATCAACATTTGTTATCATAAGTTAAGTCGCATAAGATCACAGGTTGGTTCGGAAGAATATTTATACACTCGCATTGTATGTTATTATTCATCACACAATATATGCACGCATATCGCCTCCACTTTTGTACGTAGAAGGCCTTTTCACGTTATCTTATAAGTGAAATTTTGCGCATATAAAGCCTCCAGGTGATTTCGTTATACGTACATTTTGGTTGTGTGGGGTGTTACCTTAGCATGCAGTCCACTATAGTCACAATAGTGGCTTTATAACACTTCAACATTTTTAATATATTTAACACACATACTTAACATTTTTAACATATTTTTTTGCCATGAGGACCAAGAACTTTTGATCTGAGTATTATTAGCTCACTGCTTGACATCGTCCCAAAAATGATCGAAATAATTAGTTTTGATTACAATTTGAGAACCTCTGCTGTTTTAGTAGCACTACTCCAGTCATTTATTTAGTTAACATATAAATAGATAACAGATAACACTGAATCATCAATTTCACGCCACAATACTCGGTTCGTGGCCGCATCTCTCCATTTTCGGTTCGGTTTTCTTCCCCCACGCTCGCCAAATCGATACGCACTTGATCCGTCCACCTAGCTCCCTGCGCTCCAAGCCTTCTTGTACCAACCGGATCCAAAGCGAACACTATCTTTGCAGAATTACTGTCCGGCATTCTTGCAGCATGCCCTATCCATCGTATCCTTCCAGCTTTGGCCACCTTCTGGATACTGGGTTCGTCGTAGAGTTGGGCAAACTCGTGGTTCATCCTTTGCCGCTACACACTGTTTTCCTGCACACCGCCAAAGATCGTCCTGAGCACCCGACGTTTGAAGACTCCAAGTGCTTGCAGGTCATCCTCGAGCATCGACCACGTTTCATGCCCGTAGAGGATTACCGGCCTTATATGCGTTTTGTACATGGTACATTTGGTGCGGGTGTGAATCTTTTTTGACCGCAGCTTCTTGTGGAGGCCATTGTAGGCTCCACTTTCACTGATGATTACTTACTTTACTTTTGATGGCTCTACGTCCTTCAAGACATGACCTGCGCCACAATGTTATGCCAACTAACTCGGTCCATGGCTGCTAACGTCCAGTTTCTCGATCGTCCCACATTTCTAAGATCCTGTCCACTTGGTCAAACCACCTAGCTCGTTGCGTTCCGTTTCGTCTTGTACCGGCCGGATTTGAGGTTAACACCATTTTTGCGAGATTGTTATCCGGCATTCTCACAACGTGTCCCGCCCATCGTACCCTTCCAGCTTTGGCGACTTTCTGGATACTGGATTCACCTTAGAGTTGCGCAAACTCTTGGTTCATTCTTCTCCTCCATACCCCGTTCTCACATACACTTTGTCCAGCTAGCTTAAGACCACCTGATTTTTTTCAGATCCAATAGGAAAACAGTTTATATTTATGACCCACCCTATGACACTTTGCTTGTATTTGTGTAAGCAGTCGAATGTACGAGTAGTGGTGGATGATGATGAAGGATCAGTGTTTATTCGTCCTTCGCATACTTTTGCGGTGTCCATTTAAGTTAAGACCACAAGTGTTTTACGTGTGTTTTGAAATTTTTAAGAAGAAAAAGCTCATTATGTCGAAGGGAAAAGCACTGACGGATAAGGAGAAAAGCAAAATAGAAGCATTTCACCGGGATAAAGTTGGAATCAGAGAAATTGCTCGTCGGATTGGCCGGTCACATCAAGTGGTCCTAACTTATCTGAAAAATCCTTCCGGATATGGCAAAAATCGGAAGAAACCTCGCAAATCGAAGCTTTCCGGACGAGAGAAACGTGAAATCGTTAGAACCGCTTCGAACTCCCAAAAATCGCTGAAGCAGATTAAGCAGGAGCTGAATTTGAACGTTTGCCGGGAGACTATTCGTCAAGTTTTGGTCCAAAGTCCGTACATAAAAAGGGCCAAAAAGGCAAAAGCTCCAAACCTTATTCCATCCCACATCGAGAGACGCTTGAACTTTGCAAAAGCCAACATGAATCGACAGTGGACCATGGTAAGTTGTGAAAAGGGCGTATTATTTTAAAGCAATTTTCAGCGTGATTAAGGAATGTTTATTAAAAAGTATGTTTTCTTTTTTGTTTACTTCCAGATGATCTTCAGTGATGAAAAGAAGTTCAATCTGGATGGTCCCGACGAATTTAATGGATACTGGAGAGATTTGCGGAAAGAAGAACAATATTTCACCACAAGAAATTTTGGTGGCGGTTCATGCATGGTTTGGGCAGGATTCTGTGCATCTGGAAAGCTGGACCTTGCGTTCACGTCGTTCAAAATGAACAGCAAGGACTACATCCAGGTGCTAGAAACGCGTCTTCTACCATTCCTGCGCAGATTTCGACGCAAAAAGTTCACTTTTCAGCAGGACAATGCTGCTATCCACACAAGCAAGGAAACCAAACAGTGGATAAAGGACCACAAAATCGATCTGCTGGACTAGCCAGCGCGCTCCCCAGACCTAAATCCTGTGGAAAACCTCTGGGGAATCCTTGTACGCAGGATTTATGCTGAAGGTAAGCAGTACGCCACTGTTGGTGAGCTCAAATCAGCTATTTTGGAGGCATGGGGAAATATTGAGAAGACTGTACTGGAAAACTTGGTTAACAGTATGCCGAACCGAATGTTCCAGGTTATTAACAGGAATGGTAAGGTGACCGATTATTGACACATTAATTTCACTGTTTACATAGCTTTTACTGTGTAAAAGCGAACAATATATGAAATGGTCCTAAATAAAATGGACAGCAGAAATCAATAAAGTTGCTCTAAAAAAATAGATTTATTCATTAGTCGTAAGTTAATCATTACAAAATACTGTACAACTGAAGTACTCAATAAAACATTCACAACTACTTTGAAGTTCAACAAAATTTGCTTCATTTGTTCTAAAATGTAGGTGGTCTTAAGCTAAATGGACACAGTGTACTCCGCCGAAGATCGTCCTAAGCACACGTCAAGGTCTTGTGGAGCAGTAAGCACGACTTCCGGCAATGGTACGTCTTAGAATTTCTCTGCTGCAGTTGTTATCCGACGTTATCAATGGTCCGAGGTAGACACATTCGTCCACCACCTCGAACTCAACCCCGTCTGCGAGCTCTATCGCGCTCGGTTCATCTAGCCAGCAGATATTTCGTCTTCGACGTATTTACCTTCAATCCAACGCGATCTGCTTCACGTTTCAGCCTGGTATACTGTTCAGAAACCACCTGGAACGTTCTTCCAAAATGTCCCCGTCGTTAGCAAAACAGATGAACTGGCTGGATTTATTGAAGATCGTGTCCGCATGTTGTAGCCCACCCATTTCATAAGACCTTCTAGTGCAATATTGAACAGAAGGCAGGAAAGACCATCGCCTTGTCGAAGTCCTTTGCGTGTTTCAAACGGGTCCGATAATGCACCCGATATCTTCACACAGCACTGTACACGTTGCCTTGACCAGTCTAGTCAGTTTCCCGGGAAAATCATTCTTGTCCATAATCTTCCATAGCCCTTCGCGGTCGATGGAATCATAGGCCGCTTTGAAATCGATGAATATGTAGTGTGTAGGGACTCGATATTCGCGACACTTTTAGAGGATCTGCCATAATATAAAGATTTGGTCTGTAGTCGATCGCCCATCCACAAAACCGGCTTGATAACTTCCCATAAATCTGCTTGCCAGTGGCGATAGACGGCGGAAGATGATCTGAGAAAGTACTTTATAGGCTGCTTTAAGAATGGTGATCGCTCGATAGTTCTTACATTCTAACTTGTCACCCTTTTTGAATATTGGATATATTACTCCCTCCTTCCACTCCTCCGGTAGCTGTTCTGCAGCCCAGATCCTGGCTATCAATCGATGCAGACAAGTGGCCAACCTGTCCATTTTAATAAGTTCCGCTCCAATACTATCTTTTCCAGCTTCTTTGTTATTCTTGAGCTGCTTGATTGCATCCTTAACTTCACCTATTGTGGGAGTTGGCACGTCTCCCTCATCCGCCGTACTGATGAAGCCCTTCCTCTTGCTGCCTTGGTCTTCCTCCTCTGCACCATTTAGGTGTTCATCGTAGTGCTGCTCCCACCTTTCAATTATCTCACGTTCGTTCGTCAAGATACCTCCATTCTTATCCCGGCACATTTCGGCTCGCGGCACAAGCCTTTGCGGGCTGCATTGCGTTTCTTCTAGATCTTACGCCTTTCTTAAGAACGATACAGCTGCTCCATCTCTTCGTACTCCAACGCTTCTAGGCGGCGCTTTTTATCCCGGAATTGATGGGTTTGCTGTCTTCGCTTGCGACTTTGGGTAGCTTGAGTTGTTCCAGATTGTACCGTGGAGGGCGTCGGTACCGAATGTTATTCACAACGGAAAGTTTTTGGTGCACTTTAACCGCCACAAGGTAGTGGTCGGAATCGATGTTTGCGCCGTGATAGGTTCTGACATCGATAATGTCCGAGAGGTGTCTTCCATCAATCAAAACGTGGTCGATTTGCGATTCACTCTGTTGGGGTGATCTCCAGGTGTACCGATATGGGAGACTGTGCTGGAAGTAGATACTACGTATGGCCATGTTCTTGGAGGCGGCGAAATCAATCAGTCTAAGGCCGTTTTCGTTCGTAAGATGGTGAGTGCTGAACTTCCCTATAATCGGTCTAAATTCCTCCTCCTGGCCAACCTGAGCGTTGAGATCTCCGATAACGATTTCGACATCATGGCTTGGGCAGCTGTCGTATTCACGTTCCTGCTGCGCGTAGAAAGCGTCCTTATCGTCATCGTCACTTGCTAGGTGACGGCTGTGCACGTTGATTATGCTGATATTGAAGAAACGGCCTTTGATCCTCAACTTGCACATTCTGTTGTCGATTGACCACCACCCAATTACGCGCCTCTGCATTTCGCCCATCACGATAAAAGCTGGGCCCAGTTCATGTCTGTTGCCGCAGCTCTGGTAGATGGTATAACTATCCCTACCGTCGACCCTTTTCAACAAACCTCCTGCAGCGCTACGATGTCGAACTTGCGGATCCTCAATTTATCGGAAAGAATGCGGGTACTTCCCAAGAAATTGAGAGACTTACAGTTCCATGATCCGAGTTTCCAATCATTAGTGCGTTCTCGATGCCTTGGTCTACGCCGATTGTTCCGGTACGTTACATTGTATGCTTCCTGTACTGATGATTTTTACGGCTGGCTTGTAAGGCCTGCACCAACCCCCTGTCTCGCCGGAGGACCATCGTGCACAGCACTGTTGAGAGTCCCACGCTGGCACTATGACGATGATCAGCCGCTCCTAACATGGAGAACAGACGCTGTTCTGAGCCGCCCGTAAAATGGAGAACAGACGATCTCATAAGCTACACCCTCAGAATAGAGGAGCCGCCCTTCCCTGTCAGCATACGACTAAGGTGGTACGCATTGTCCACTCATTTCCACTGATTTTGCGCCTCTCAGCTTAGACGAACTCGTCGACCACTTTGAACATATCCTCATCTATCGTAACACTGCTAATTGCTGGCTTAGCAATGTACTTTGTCTTGGACGCATTCACCACCAGTCCAACTTTTGATGCCTCGCGTTTGAGGCTGGTGTAGCGCCTTTCATGTATTTGTCGAAGGGCTGCTTACACCTTTCGATCTCCTCACGCTCGTCCGTCAAAATGCTCCCATCCTTATCCCTGCACATCTCGACTCGAAGCCGTTGAGCGTCTGATAGAACTTACGTGTTTCTTGAGGCCGACACAACTGTTCCATATCCTCCAGACGGCATTTTTTTCTCCCGAAGGAGACGGGTCTGCTGTTGCCGTTTCCATCTATAATGTTCCACGTTCTGTCGGGTGGCTTGCTGCAGCATGAGCGTCCGCGCTGCATTCTACTCCTCCAGAATCTGCCTATATTCCTAGTAGAACCAATCGTTCCGTCCCACATACCCACGTTGCTCTCAGCTGCATTGATGATGGCTGCTTTTACTGCTATCCAGCAGTCCTCAAGAGGGGCTGCATCCAGCTCATCCTCTTCCGGTAATGCAGCCTCGAGATGCTGCGCGTACGCTCTAGGTCATACCGGGGCGGCCGTCGGTACCGTACGAGGGGGTGGGTGGGTGTCAAAAGTGACCATTTTTTGCGTTCTGATATTTGTGAACAAACCCTTAACGACGGAGAATTTGGGCGCAATTAAACCATCACCAGATAGTGGTCAGAGTCGATGTCGGACACCACCCGATGTCGCACCTCTGCATATCATCCATCACTATAAAAGCTGTTCCCAGCTCGTGTGTGTTGCCGCAGCTAGAAGTATGGTTACCTCTAAACGTTCGCTACAATGATCCCTTCCAACACACTTCCTGCAACGCTACGGTGTCGAATCCGCGGCCCTTGATCGCTTGATTTTTTTACGGTTGGTTGCAGGGCTTGACACCAACCCCCTACATTTCCGGAGGACCATTTCCCCTCAATGTTCAGAGGATCATAGTGCGCAGTTTAGTTTAGAGTCCTTTTCTGGCACTCGAACGATGATCAGCCGCCTTTGACATGGGGAACAGGCGCTGTCGTGAGCCGCTCGTAACATGGAGTACAGACGCTTCAGGTTTGCAGAAGCAAAAACAAACCCTCCCTTCCCTGTCAGCATACGATCAAAGTTCCCACCGGGGTTACTCGTACCCCGTTCAGTACCACGAGGAGATAGGGACAGGAGTTGCTGGGCAAGAGGCTAAGGACCACACAAATGGGTCTATTTTATTCCTGCAGGTATGCGAGGTACCAATGGTACGCCATG
This sequence comes from Aedes aegypti, assembly GCF_002204515.2. Taxonomy (NCBI): domain Eukaryota; kingdom Metazoa; phylum Arthropoda; class Insecta; order Diptera; family Culicidae; genus Aedes; species Aedes aegypti. The sequence continues at coordinate 239,656,371 of NC_035109.1, forward strand.
CCTAGCTTCTCAGGTTATGAGTAGTGAACACTTTTAACTGCCTCAAGAAGAATGAACAGTATAAATAAATAAATTCCTGTCTTTAATTATACAATACTTTGAATTAATTTTGATTATTCATAAACAGGATATGTGGAGACCTTCATTTCTTCCGAACAAGCTTTGTTTCTATCTATTCATTTAAATTGGAAATTAAAGAGAAATCGAATGTTTTGGGTTGAACACTTTTTTTCCTGCCAGTACTGTACAATTTTTCATATGAAGTTGTGCGCTTTTGAAAAGATAGCTACCTACTCTTATCAGCAAACGTGGGTTGGAATTTCATCGGCACCGCCAAGGATCATCACATCAACAGACAACATCAAAGTAAGAATGTTTCTACCGCTGCTGGCTGAGCGCTCTTCAAAATTAAGATGCAAAATAGAGGAAATGGAGGCTTCTTTCACGTTCTGGAAAATATGTGTGTGTGTGTGGGTATGTGAGTGGAGTCGTGGGATGAATAGGCTCAATGGGTTTATCCTAGCAAAAAGAGCTAATGCAGCGCTTCGTTAAGGTGAATGAATGCGGTGCACTTTGAGAAGCAACTGGATTACAAGTCGTGTAGGTTTAATTAGTTATTCTAGAGAGTGCAAGAGAAAGTTTCCCATCATAATTAGTCGCTGTTGTAAATGAGTCAAATGCTATGATCACTCTTTTGAAAAATTAACAAATGCTTTTAATCCCTTGAATTTCGAACAATCCTTCCCAAGTGCTGTTTAACAAATATGTAGTTGATTACCAAAATGATTGTCAATGACATTTTTTAACAAAATACTCAAACTTTGATACTACTGCAACTTTGTTTCCCGTGAATTATTGAGATTAAGCTTACATAGAAGTACGACAAACAAGCTGAATATCATGATCCCTAAAAATTGGAATTTTTGTACTTGTGGTTTGTAAATTTAATAGTAACTATTTTTGAGAAGGTTTATTTTGATAAATAAAGATCGACATAAAGTATTTAGGTGTGGGCCTGTATATGAAGTAACCAATTCATGTGAATCATCTGCAAACACTGTCGATCTTAGTAAGCATACATAATTCAGAAGTCACACGTCGCCTACCATAAAAATACTCACATAGAGTGACAATAGTATATAACATAGAGTGACAATAGCATATAAAGGTCTACGGTGACTCCATTGGAGCCTTCTTTAGCCAGATGACTAGAGTCCGCTGCTACAAAGCAAAGCCATGCTGAAGATGTGTGCTTTCGACTCCCGGAGTTGTTTCAATAACGTGTCTCCTACGAGATTCCACTAAATAAAGATAAGAATGATAAGACTACCCCTTGGGGCATCCGCAAACACTAAATTTTCAAATTGCTGCTTGACGCAATGTCGAGAAGAGATGTTGGTTTTTAAGCATTTGGTAAACCCAATTGGTAATCAGTGTAGGCAGCTCATGATTAAGTGCTGCTTTCAATATGACATACAAAGTCACGTTATCAAAGGCATCCTCAATATCCAAGAAAACACCCAAGCAGGATTGCTTCTGAGCGAATGCTTTCTCGATGTCGTATACTACTTTGTGTAAAAGAGTCACAGTGTACTTTTAAGATTGGTAAGCATGTTGATCCACATGAAGAGGCATGTTTGCTAAATAAACATCACGGATGTGATTATCCGCATTATCGATTCCAGACATTTCAGACGAAAAGAAGTCAGACTGATTGGTCTAAAACTCTTCGCTTCTTCAGACGACGCACGTCCTCCTTTCGGGATAAACTTTACAGTAATATCACGCCAGGATCTGGGAATATACCCAGTAGCAAAACTGCTTATAAGTTGTTTTTCAAAACATGTTTGATAAACTCAAATCCCTTTTGGAGCAGAACATCAATAGTGACAGCACATACATCTTTGGTTGTTAACACAGAAATGAGTGTTGAAACGATTGATTTATTAACGAGCACGCATATACGAGGCTTAAAACGCGAGTTCGCCATTTCATGTACATTGAACGTAGCATAAACTGGGTCCTCAAGGATACCTAGATGGAAGTTTCCCTTACGAAAGTAAGGTTCTTGAACTAGCGCCACTTGGGCTCTACCATTTTGCATGAGTCTGCAAAGATTGATCGTTGCTGTTCTTTTATGCTGAAGATTGATCTGAGCTATACGAACCGTAGCCAATACTCAAACTAGGCAGGATCAAAGTTTTTGTAATCTCAGCACGAAAAATACCAGTAACGAAAAAACCTGATCGATATCTACCAAAAGTAGCCAATAAAAAAAAAACAGAATACACTGTGTACAACGTATAATGCGAATCAATATAGGTAATAATTTAAACTTAATAACAACATATTAATATTCACCCTTATGTACCCTCAGGCTTGAGGATAGAAGGGCAGCCGATTATCTCGAAGAATCACAAGGTCACCTGAACCATTACTCCGGGTAGCACAGGAAGGGCACAGTTCTGTGGATGGCGCTCTGTTACTCCACAGGTTCTGTTCGCGGTTAGGTTAGATTTAGACCTCTCTAACCCTTCATTTCTAGCAGCAAGTGAGCAATTTGTTTTTATAATGAACAATAACGTTAAGCGCCATATAAAAAGCATGTTTTACATTGTTTGTTTAAAACTACGATAAATGTTTCTTCACATACAAAGGTATCGACCGTGATAATTATATTTTGAATTTGTTTATCGGCATATCGGTCTATTTTGCTCGAAGTAAGAGGGATAAATGTTTCACAAGATCGGTTCCGAATCTACTGCAGGCAACATTTTTCTATTTTTTTTAACTCACTTATTTTAGATTTTAGACTCAATCATTAAACTTTTGTAGATCAAACTGCTTGTGCTCAATCGATAATACTGCATTTTTTATACATATTTCCAAAATAATTCTTTCACAAATTTCAAATGTTACTGATATTTTAGTTTTCAACATTATTTTTTTTTCGTCGTTTGTTCACCCAGTGAATCGTCCAAGTTCCCCATGAGCACATAATTTTTCACGCCATAATTGTTTTAGGTGTATGCATCCCAATCTTCTATCAGACAATTTAAAGGAAAACTTTTAGTCATAGGCGTAAATAGCCATCAGACTTCAGGGGGACCACGGCCCCTAGAGGTGGTGGATTTTGAGGATTTACATAACTTTACAATACTCGTTTTGATCATACTTATGATTAGATTATAAAGCTAGGCCAAAGCCTCAAAAGTGTTCCAAATCGTAGTGAATCGTAAAATGGGGTGTTAAGAGATAAACAAATTCAACTTAATCTTCGAGCAATTTTAATTAATTTGTCAATAATTGACCAAAATACAGTCCTGCTATTCTCCCGGCTTCTATATCAGGAATCGATTACAATACAATGTATTTCAGATTTCTAAATAAAACTTTATTTTACCAACAGCGAATAACTTTTATGTATTTCGTTCAATTTCATAGGTTTTGTTCAATCTTAAGTAGATAATCCCACAATATCATTGCAGCTGAAATTGCAGCAAAGTATTATTTTAATTATTCAATTATTCATATGAATACATGGGGTCTATTTAGCACAATGCATCGTACAATTATCTTGAAATTATTTTTTTAGATATGCAATAGGATCATAACCTGTAAATTTGCAGTTTACAAATTCTAGAAGCTGTTGTAGCGCTTCCTTGTGAATAAGGAGAACTCATAACATTACGATTACAACTAAATTATTCTACTAGGTATAATTCGAAATAAGTCATTTTTCTTTATATTCTGTGGCTCATGAAATAGATCCCTTAACTTTTATATTACAGTTCCATTTAACGAAACAAGCCAGAAGTATATTGAAATAATTCACACATCACACATTATTTGTTAAAAAAGCATGTTTGCTTAAAAACTATCAAAAATCAAAATGTAATTTTCAATATTTTTTGGTCTGCATTATGAACTTCATTTAAATTAGTTTTTTGCTACGCAAATTATCCATTTTTCTTAATATTGCTTCCTATTTTTTTGTAAATAAATGTTTTGAGCCGAATAAAAACAAAGATATGTTGAAACTGGGCTAAAACCCACAATAGACATTCGCCATCGTCATGACGCAGCTCACAATCGTCCGGAAAAACAAATCAATAATTTCATATTACAAATATATCGACTTTCAACGTTTCTGTAACTTGACAAACTTGATTAGGACAATCAATCCCTTAACAACACACGTTTTCTTAACATCCCATTTTACGGTATGTAATAAACAATCAAATAATTTCGGTATATTTTGCCAAGCTAATGTTTTTTGCCCAATCAGATGAAATGACATAGAACTTCCCAGTAAACACAAACTCGTATATGATAGCGCATAAGAGTACAATTGTGGAGGCGATATACGTACATGCGCCATTAGACTGCATGCAAAATGTACGTATATCGCCTCCACATTTGTACTCTTATATCGTATCATTTACGATCGTGTGTTTACTGGGTTAAATGACGTACAAAGACTTAAAATAAAATCTTTGAAGGAAATCAAAAAACAGTCTTCAACTATAAATATGCGACTGAGTAATATATATTTACTGAGAAATAAAAGCTAATTTTTAATATTGGGACTCAAACAAAAACTTTGTTTTTGAAGCTTTTCTCAAACTACCATCAAAATACAGATAAGAGAGAAACCAAACACAAACATTTTCCAGTTCCACAGATTCGTACTACAGTCAACATTCGTTCGTTGTACTAAATCTGTAGCCCGCCTTGTGAAAGATTTTCAGGTCAGGCCCCCCTTGCCCCCACCTTTTTACGCCAATGCTTTTAATATTGAAAATTGATTCATGGGAAATTTCAAAATACATCAAAGACATGTTCAGAATTGAATCCAGCGTAAGTAATCAGTTGGCCGCAAGACTGACAAGAGACATTTAAAACCTTATTAATTGTTTGAAAATTGCTAGATGAGAAACATAATTATTGCTATCAAGATACTGCATTGAGGAATTAAATACGATAAAAAAAATAAAAATGTTTTATAAATTTAGAGCAGATGAACTTGCTGTCAATTTAATTGAAAAAGTAATTAGGCAGCTTTAGAAATCGATTTATTTAAAAAAAGTTCAGAAGTTCTATAAATGTTGGTTCCTAATGACGAAAAAAAACTAATATTCCAAACACCTATGCAACTTCATCTTCACCACCTACTTCATTGACGCGGTCAGGCTTCTTCCTTGCTCTAGAATTTGCCTCTTTTATCCTCTTTTAATTATCAACTAAAAATAGCTATTTTACCCACACACAAACTGAGCGTTCGTACTCTGTGGGATGAAAAGTTTACACGTTTGTGTTTGCTTATTTTCATTCCCACAATTGTAAAGAGCAGGCTTGATAGAAACTTTTCTGCGATGCAAAGATGAGGCGGTTTTGCCGTTTTTCTGAATAGTAACAACAGAACTTAAAATTTTTAACACAGATCCTCAAGCGATTCGAGTGAGAGTGCATACAATTGCGAGGATTTTTTTCTGGTACTCTCTATCTCTTGTTGCAATGCTCACCTCTACTCACGCTTCAAAAGAACTCTTGAGTGTACCACCCGAACAAGACGGTCCTCGGGGAGTTGTGATGGCACTCTTTTCTAATGGAATATCACCAAGTCACCGACGGATCCCTGCGGAACGCCGGTCTCTTCAATTAATAGATTGGATTTGGTGTTTCCGATGACCACCCTGAAGGTACGATTGGTGGTACCTTCAGGGTGGTCATCGAAAAAAACAATCCCCCGCTGGCTAACTTTTCCAGGACTAGTGGCTCCAAACCCTGTAAAAAGCCTTTGAGATATCCAATGCAACAATTTCGGTATGGTGATCCAAGGATTTTGCCTCCTGTAGAGCCTTGCTAAGGGCCTCAAAGAAGGTAGAGGAAAAGTACCAATTTTCGACCCTGTGCTAATTTTCGACCCATTCATACAATTTTGGCCTACTTTGTATGAAAATCCAAAAATTGGCACAGACTTGTTGTAGGTCGAAAATTAATGCTTTTCCCCTATTAGTACAGTAACTGGGTGAAAAGGCGTGGTGCCGGTGATCCAGCAGGCCGCTTTGATGGAGATGATGCTTAAGCCCAATGTGTATATCACATTGGCTGCGAGTTTGGCGAAATATTTTTCCAGGCCACCGGGAATGATTTCCCATCAATGTCGAGGGTGGGGGGAGTGACAATTATTTTTCTGTTGAGAGCGTAGACCTTTGACCATAGGTCGGCGTTTTATAGGGTTGGGTTGATACTATCCAAGAACTCCTCCCAACAGGCTCGTTTGGCGTCTCGGATGGCTTGCCGACAAGTGTTACGTTCGATATGATACCGATTAACGATTACATTTAGGTTTGAATGATCAGGTACCATTTTCTTCATGGCGCGAAGAGCCTTTCTACGTGCCTTGATCACTTTTTTGATCTCTGGAGATCACCAACAAAGAGCTTTTCGGCCAGATTTGTTGCTGGTTTTCGGGATCGAAACGACAGCCGCTTGCGTGAGAACGGTAGTGAGTTCTGCCATGTAACTCGGGTGGTGAGAGCGAAGTGATGCACTGACGTTATTATTAAGATAGCCCAATCTGCCTAATCATATAGTCAGCGGGGACGCCTGGTTATGACGGAAGCCATCACGGATAATGAGATTTGAAGAGGATGGTGATCGCTGCCATGTTGATCCGAATTGACGCACCAGCTGAGCGATCTCCGATCGGGTGACAGCCGTTACATCGATTGCCGTCGAACGACTGCAAAGCAGGATCCCTCCGGTTTGTGGACGTTTATTCTGAATCTCAAGCGTGCTAATAGATTCCCTGCCGAAATGACATTCAATGACACCATCGCCAACTCTCCCGAAGGCGTTGCAAATTTGTTTGCAGAATTTTTCGAAAGCGTGTATTTACTGCACAAACTCACCAACGTTCTCGCCTGACAGTTTTAGCAATTGTCCAGCATTCGATTTGAATGTCGCACGTTTCGATGTCACACAGCAAGATGTTTCGTCCGCCTTGCGAAAACTCGACATCACAAAGGGACCAGGGACAGATAATCTTCCTCCGTTGTTTCTCAAGGAGTGCGCTGATTCTCTTCAAATTCCGCTGACGATAATTTTCAATCGATTGCTCCATGACAGCACTTTTCCGATGCTCTGGAAAACAGCCTCGATCACTCCGATCTTCAAAGCAGGTTCTACTCGTGCAGTTGAAAACTATCAAGGAATCTCGATTTTATGCTGCCTGGGGAAAGTATTTGAAGAATTAATCCATAGCGTTTTGTACACTGCATGTCAACCTCTGATATCAGAATTTCAACACGGATTCGTCAAAAAGCGTTCAACTACGACACATCTCATGACGTTCACAAACTTCCTCTCGACCGAAATCGAAAATAAGCACCAGGTAGACGCCATCTACTTCGACTTTTCCAAAGCATTTTATAAAGTCCCGCATGATCTCGCTATTGCAAAGCTTAGACACTTAGGTTTTCCAAATTGGATAGCTCTATGGTTGCAGTCCTATCTAACGCAGCGTAAGGCGTTCGTCAGTATCAACGGCACGCGTTCTCGCGTTATCTCATTCACGTCGAGCGTGCCGCAGGGTAGCGTGTTAGGACCGCTGATATTCATTCTCTTCATCAACGACCTTTGCTTCCGACTAAAATCAGGAAAATTGTTGTACGCGGACGATTTGAAAATTTACAGGGTAATCATGTCTCATTTGGATTGCTGTGCGCTACAGAACGATACAGATAAGCTTGTGAATTGGTGCCAGGAGAACGGTATGGAGCCGAATATAAAAAAATGTAAATCTATTGCATTCTCTCGTCGACACTCACGAATTGATTTTGAGTATATGGTCGGATCGGAACGGATCGAATGCGTGGATTCAATACGCGACCTCGGAGTTACTGTCGACAGCAAACTACGTTTCAATGAGCATGTCTCCCTCACTACCGCAAAGGCTTTTGCCGCTCTAGGATTCGTTCGTCGCATCACCAATTATTTTAAGGATGTAGCATCAGCACCATCATCAGCGTTGCAACGCTGATCGGTGCGACATCCACAGCATCCTGATGATCAGAGTGCGATAACAAGATTTCTCTTCTATCACACTGATAGCAACCCAATTCTCTCTCTATTGCCACATACAACACAGTATGCATACTCATCCACACTCACAATAGAAAACCATTGTACCCAAACTGAATTTTAATAAAACCAGACCCAATTAGTATTAGCCTAAACTTCAATCGGAGCACACTATTTCTTTTCGCTCGAGAAGCTTCCCATAATTGAAGGTACGCTAAAGTGGTGACCCCGACGTGATCAGTCACAAAATCATTATATTTCGATCACGGGTACCGCGAATCGCGATTTCGAAGTAGTTTACGGTCGATCCCATCCACGACGATGGAAGAAAAATCCGGCGCGAGTGAGATGATTGGCGTCCAGCCGGCTGTAGAAACATTTAGCGCGCCACGTCTCAATCCACCCAACATGGCCGACACGAATATCGAGACGTATTTCATGTCTCTCGAATTCTGGTTTGCCGCGTCTGGTATCGGCGCCCAACACCCCCAAAAAAATTGACCGAGCTACGGTCGATTATAGAGGCCACTCCAGCGAACGACAAATACGCCTACATAAAGACCAAGCTGATTGAGTACTTTGCGGACAGTCAACAGCGGCGTCTTCAGCGTGTTTTATCCGACATGCCTCTGGGGGATCTAAAACCAAGCCAGCTCTTCAATGAGATGAAGCGAGTTGCTGGGAATTCGCTTGGGGAAGCAGTATTGCTCGATCTGTGGGCAACCAGATTGCCGCCACATGCACAGGCAGCGGTGATCGCTTCGAGAGGAGACGCTTCGGACAAAATCACCATCGCCGACGCCATTGTGGATTCCATGGTTCTCCGAAAAATCAACGCCGTCGACTACAACGTGCAAAATGCAGCGATGGCGGCTCCCAAAGCTATTACAGAGTCAGCCATTGATCCAATACAGGAGCTTAAGCGAGAAATCGCCGAGCTATCGCGACGATTCGAGAAAGTGATGTCCGGACAGGAGCATTCTCGTGCTCGTTCACGCTCCCGTTCCCGTGGTGGTGAAAAACAAATTCCTCGCCGCGAGAGGGATTCTTCAACCGGACCGTGTTGGTACCACCGTACGTTCGGTAGCAATGCCAAAAAGTGCCGAAAGCCCTGCACGACCGGCCATCAGGGCTCATCCAATCACCAATGACATCACTCTGCTGATACTGTGGGGGAGATTGGCGAACTTTCCACCACAGCCGCAATCTATCGCCTGAGAATTACGGACTCGACCACCTCTATGCAGTTTTTGATCGATACGGGTGCCGATGTATCCGTAGTGCCGAAAGGATTGCATGCAGCAAAAGTGAAACCAACGACAATTAAATTGTTCGCCGCGAATGGGACGCCGATTACAGTTTACGGTGAAGTGTTGCTCAAATTGAACCTCGGTCTCCGTCGCGAGTTTTTGTGGACATTTCTTATTGCTGACGTGACATCAGGAATAGGTTGTAGGACAAAAGGTCGAAGGACAGAAGGTCGAATGACAAAAGGTCGAAGGACAAAAGGTCGAATGGACAGAAGGTCGAAGGGACAAAAGGTCGAAGGGACAAAAGGTCGAATGGACAAAAGGTCGAATGGACAAAAGGTCGAATGGAAAAAAAGGTCGAATGGACAAAAGGTCGAATGGACAAAAGGTCCAAATTGTACCGTTGAAAGGATTATCGTACATTCAGTTGCTAACATTTTAATCACAAATTCATCCCTTCTCATCTGAAGTTTTTCCTTCTTTTAGATGATAGCTGTTCTTCAGAACTATCGTTTGGAGCAATAATTTGTATTAATGCTATTATTTGCCAAACAAAAGATTCATTTTCTGAATGTCGGTTGTTATTATTTTGATACTCCAAAGCATAAAGTAATTATTATTAGCTTTTTATTCGATACATTTTCAATAGAGATTTGTCCTTCTTTGAAACATTGGCTGTTCTTTTGGAGTTATACATGATAGTGGTTTTATACTGTTGTAGACACTTGTATCGACGGTTATTCCTTCTTTTATAATAGACCGTTCTTCATGGATTTCACTTTTGTATTTTGTATTTTTTTTTAAATACTGGCTGTTCTTCATGCTTTACAAAGTTTATAAGTATTTCAATTGCATTTCTAACAAAAGATTTTCCTCCTTTGGAAGTTTTGCTGTTTTAGGGCTATGCATTAGAGTTTTATCTGACTGTTGGTTTCGACTGATTTAAATTAGCATCAGGGAAAAATAATCATCCTCTTTCTGGAAATAGGTCCCAACTAGGGTGAAGTCTGCTTCTCAGCTACACTAGCATTTACTGAGAGCTTTTCTGATAATTTGATAATTTTTGCATTTGTGCATCATGCTTTTTATTAGGAGATGATCTGCAACCGATGCAACACTTTATCATATGCAGAAGAAAAAGCCAAGGCAAACTGCTTCTCCTAGCCGTCTTGAACATTGTAACAGGGAACCAGCCTCCGCAGAGCGAACCCTCTGCTCTGCAGTCAACTCATGGTGGCACGCCATAGGTGCTTTAATTCCAGTATAATCTGAATGACAGCCGCAGTTACTGCATTCCAGCACTCGGCATCCCAACACATAGCACACATCGCGTGCCATGCACTTCGATGCACTTAGAGTTACATAATTACCAGGAGAACATAAATGAACTAACGAGTCTCCAACCAAACCGCCTTTCAACGCATCAGAATCGTAGTGTGCTGCGCTAGGTTCACACAAATTCTGAAAGCGCGCGCTAGGGTAGATTCAACACATGCGCTGCTCGGTGCTACGCTAGCCATCGGTATCCAAGTTGTAAAACAACTGCTCAGTAACGAAAAGTCTCTACAGCTATTTTTACCTTATTATACAGGTGTCTAGATGGTCTACATGGTACGGTCGAAGACGTGCGATCCGGAAGCTACAATTTCGATTCTCGTTTTAAAATTTTGTCTTTGTATCAATTATTGTGCTGTTTTTGAACAACGTATGTGACGAAGCGCATGAGACGCATTGAGAAATTACCCTAAAAAAGCACGGAACACCAACATAGGTCTCAAAATGTACAGTGCACGGGTGAGCATGAAAAGAATGTGGCTCTTGCACATAAGGCTACAGCACGTACACAGTAACTCTGGATGCACTACGACCTGAAAAGTCTAAGAAAATTTCACCCCGAAAAGATCGTTGACCAGCTGAAATTGAACCTCCCTCAGCATGGTCTTTCTGAAAATATGCGCGTTTCATTCGCGTCTATTTTAGCTGTAGCGCTTGTGATAACTTGCTTTTTTTATCTAAAGAGTATAGCCTTTTGTTCTTCCTAAATTGTTGTCCATTCGACCTTTTTCGTCATTCGACCTTTTGTCCATTCGACCTTTCGTCCATTCGACCTTTTGTCCATTCGACCTTTTGTCCCTTCGACCTTTTGTCCATTCGACCTTCTGTCATTCGACCTTTTGTCATTCGACCTTCTGTCCTTCGACCTTTTGTCATAGATTCTCAGGAATAATAGGTGCGGACTTTATTTGCCATTTCGATTTGCTGATCGATTTAAAAACGAAACCGCCTTATCGACAACACCACCAATCTCGAGTCGGCCGGAATACTCGCACGGACAAGTGAATACTCGATTAAGACATTCTGTGTAGTTTCCCCGTTCGCCGAAATATTGTCGGAATTCCCTAGCATCACCCGTCTCGCACCTCCGGGATCAGTTTGTGAATCGTCGGTCGTCCACCGGATTGAAACAACCGGACAGCCGGTGTATGCAAGACCTCGACGGCTTTCACCGGACAAGCTTGAGGCAGCTCGGACCGAATTCGAACACCTAATGAAGCTAGGGATTTGCCGACCGTCCAGCAGTAACTGGGCCAGCCCACTCCATATGGTAAAAAAGGCAGATGGTTCCTGGCGCCCATGTGGAGACTATCGTGCCTTGAATGCTCAAACCATCCCCGATCGGTACCCCTTGCCGTATCTGCAGGACTTCACAACCATTTTGCAAGGTAAAACTATTTTTTCTAAAGTTGACTTGCAGAAGGCCTTCCACCAGGTGCCCATTTATCCAGAGGACATTCCAAAAACGGCCATCACGACGCCGTTTGGACTGTTTGAGTTCTCCTTCATGACGTTTGGCTTAAGAAACGCAGCCCAAACTTTTCAACGGCTCATCCACGAGGTCGTTCGTGGATTGGATTTCATCTTCCCCTACATTGACGATTTGTTTATCGCCTCGTCATCGCCCGAAGAGCACCGGGACCATTTGCGCCAGCTGTTTGAGAGGCTCAAGCAGCACAACTTGGCAATAAACGTTGCCAAATGTGAATTTGGCCGCGAAGCGCTCGATTTCCTGGGACACTCCGTCTCTGCCGAAGGAATCCGACCGCTACCAGATCGCGTGGAAGCGATAAAAAATTTCATGCTACCATCAACGGTGAAGGAATTGAAGAGCTTCCTGGCCATGCTCAACTTTTATCGGAGATTCATCCCAAATGCGATCGAGGCTCAAATTCCGTTGCTGGAAATGACTCCTGGCAACAAACGAAACGATCGGTCGCCGTTATCCTGGAGTGACGAGACGGTTACAGCTTTTGACCGTTGCAAGCAACAACTCGCTCATGCTACACTCCTAGCCCATCCCGCCAAATCCGCTGAATTGTCTCTCTGGGTCGACGCCTCGGACTTCGCAGCAGGTGCAGTGCTGCACCAGATCGTCGAAGGGAAGGTTCAACCGCTTGGATTTTTCTCGAAGAAGTTCGACAAAGCCCAGCTTCGCTACAGCACCTACGATCGTGAACTAACCGCGATCTACCTCGCAGTGCGGCACTTTAAGTTCATGCTAGAAGGACGAAGTTGCCACATCTATACTGACCACAAACCAATCATCTTCGCCTTTCTTCAGAAGCTCGATAAAGCTTCCAATCGCCAAGCGCGCCAATTGGACTTCATTGGGTAACTTACGACGGACATCCGGCACATAATTGGCAAGGACAACATCGTTGCCGATCTACTTTCCCGCATTGCAGTTGTTCAGACTGTACCCTCGCTAGACTTCGATGCACTTGCTGATGACCAGCAGTCCGACACCGAGCTACGGGATATTCAGCAAGGTAAATTAAAGTCCTCATTAAAGTTAAAACTTTTTACCGTTCCAGGCAGCACAAAACAATTGTTTTGTGATTGCTCAGGTGATCGCATTCGCCCATTTGTTACGAAACCGTTTCGTAATGTCGTTCTGCATACAACTCACCATCTGTCTCACCCTGGGACACGTGCAACAGCCAAATTGATGACGGAGAGATTCGTTTGGCCCAGCATTCGCAAGGACAGCATCGCTTTTGCCAGAAGCTGCTTGCAGTGTCAGCAATCCAAGGTGACGCGCCACACACAATCACCTGTGTCCAGATATTCAGCACCGGACAGTCGATTTTCCCACATCAACATTGATATTGTTGGTCCATTCCCTCCAAGCAAAGGCCAACGCTACTGCCTTACAGTCATCGATAGGTTTACTCGGTGGCCGGAGGCATTCCCCATCCCGGACATGACTGCACCAACGATCGCTGAAGCCCTGGTTTCCGGATGGATTTCCCGTTTTGGAGTACCCATCTACGTTACGACCGACCAAGGACGTCAGTTTGAGTCGTCTTTGTTCTCCGAGCTCACTCGTCTGCTTGGAACCACCCACCATCGGACAACTGCGTACCATCCTCAATCGAATGGTATCATCGAACGGTGGCACAGAACCTTGAAATCTGCGATTCTTTGCCATGACCCAGACCACTGGAGCGAACACCTTCCGGTGATTTTGCTTGGGTTGCGTACTACGTACAAAGAGGACATCAAGGCTTCTCCTGCTGAGATGGTATACGGAACAACCCTTCGAATTCCATCAGAGTTCTTCACTGAACATTCGCAGAATCCAAATGAAGCGGAATTCGTCGCCAATCTTCGAAAGGCCATGCGTTATCTGCGCCCAAAGGAGACCGCATGGCACGGTTCACGTAATGTCTTCGTTCATCAGGACCTACAATCGTGCAAAAACGTCTTCGTTCGCAACGATTCTGTTCGGCCATCGTTATCACCTCCATACGACGGGCCATTCGAGGTGGTAAACAGGAACGAGAAGTTTTTCAAGGTGAGCATGAAAGGACGGACAGTTAACGTTTCGGTCGACCGGCTGAAACCCGCCTACACACTGGAAGACCAACAACCTCCCAAGGCATCCGGCCCCGCAGCTACATCATCCGCATCAATTCCATCGACTAGGACCACTCGTTCTGGTCGACGAGTTGTAATCCCACTTCGCTACCGCTAAAAGGACACCTAGTCTAGGAGGGGAGTACTGTAGCATCAGCACCATCATCAGCGTTGCAACGCTGATCGGTGCGACATCCACAGCATCCTGATGATCAGAGTGCGATAACAAGATTTCTCTTCTATCACACTGATAGCAACCCAATTCTCTCTCTATTGCCACACACAACACAGTATGCATACTCATCCACACTCACAATAGAAAACCATTGTACCCAAACTGAATTTTAATAAAACCAGACCCAATTAGTATTAGCCTAAACTTCAATCGGAGCACACTATTTCTTTTCGCTCGAGAAGCTTCCCATAATTGAAGGTACGCTAAAAGGATGTATATGCACTCAAGTCGCTCTACTGCTCTTTAGTTCGTAGTATTTTAGAATACGCAGTTTGTGTGTGGTCACCGCATCACACGACACAAATCGTCCGGTTGGAGAGAGTCCAGCGAAGTTTTATTCGATATGCTCTTCGTCAACTGCCATGGTCTGATCCCGTAAACCTGCCAGAATACCCAGCCCACTGTAGACTGATAGATATCGAGACACTTGCTTCCAGACGCAACAATTTACAGCTACTTTTCGTATTCGACCTTTTAAAGGGGAATTTAGATTGTTCGTCGCTTCTCGACAATGTTCCATTCTACGCGCCCAATCGCCATTTGCGAGAACGGGACTTGCTACTCATCAGGCGGCATAGAACGTCTTATGGATTCAACATCCCGCTGTCCAAGTGCCTTCGTCTGTTTAATAGTGTTAGTGCTTTGTTCGATTTTAATGTGTCTAAGTATGTTTTTTAGAATAGGATTAAGGATTTAGATTAAGAAACAGTCTGTGGGATTTCAATAATTCGAGACAGTGACAAATAAATAAATAAATAAATTCCTAAAAATAGTGTTTGAATCTAATCGAAGCAAACGCAAACCAATTATGAGGATCAATTGAATGCCAAATCTAAGTAACGTAGAACATGTGTAAATTTGTTGGTTATTCAAAGTATTGCTAATCAGAAACGATCCTGGGGGACGTATAACCAACCGTAAGCCAAGCAGATTCCAATGAAATAAAATTCATAGAAACTTTGAGCACACAAATCGTGTTTCTTAAGATATCCACAAACAACACCATCACGGCTGGGTTGAATTTGAACGCGATGCTCATGGGCTCACGATATTATGTTTGTTATTCAAATTGACTGTTATTTGCACAGTGATCTTCGTAAAATGCTAATCTTGAATCAATATTAAGGTACTTCAACTATTGTTCATGGCAAGTTGAACTACTCCTCTCAATACGTCTATTAGTGTTCAAACACAGGTTCTCTCTGGTGATTACTAATTTTTTGACAGTATAGTTACATTAATTCAAATTTAATGTTTGAAATTTGTCTATCATTTGACCGCATGCTTCAATTTCAAATAGATGGATAGAATAATTTACCATCAAATTAAGCAAAAATCATTAGTTTCCTGTCAACCACTTCCAGTACTGGTTCTGCTCGCTCAGCAGTAAAGTGCGAACAAAGTAGTTCAAGCAGACTGATGAATTGCTTCGCCTCTAGATTATTCTCTCTCAGCATCATCGTCACCAAAACCATCTTCACTGGTTCGGCAATTGTCCCACCGGCTCAGGTCCACTGTATCTGATGTGCGATAGAAGGAAGGAGCTTGTCTGTAATACGGCCCCATTAATTAAAATTGATTTATGGTTCTTTGCCGATACGGTTCATTCGCCTCCGGTCTTAGCTGGGCGTGGAGTTTGGCTCGTTTTGCCGGTGGAACAGCCTAACAGTTCAATGAGCGAGTGACAGACGACCGATTCCAATCAATCAGACGATGAATTTCTGGAATGGAATTTTCGAACGAAAAATGATGCAATTGATGCAATGTACAGCGGGAAAATTCGTTCCAAATGGTACCTAATTCTTGCAACTGATATCGGTTTTTTAAAACATTTATTTTCTATGGATTTCAGTCAAACATGAGACGAAACGTACAATAATTGAAAGAGTTATCACACACGATCCCGGTAAATTAAATTATCTCCATTAGGCCAATGATGTTTTTTCATGGCATCTGGAGGTTTTTGAGAACCGGAATCAGCTGCATGAAATAGATGCCTTTTTGGGCCCATTTTTTTCACTGTGCCATGGTTGTGCAACTGACATTGTGAACTTTATGGGGATGAGATCTTTCCCACCATATTCCCTGAAAAGCATTTCATTCTGATTAATTATTATTTGATTCACTCCACCAGCTCAATGTTTCAGAATACCACACGTGTTCAGGGAAAGCTGAGCTTCCCGCTTATCAGCCTGTTCAACATCTTCAGTGGACAGCGAAACATGTTTTAATTTGTACCGTCTAATAACACGAATCGCCTACCGAACTCGTTGGAGAATTAATGATCGGACATAAAACAAAACAAACAATCAAAACTCGGGCTCCGATGGCATCTCGTTGATACCGAGCACGACCACCAAAAAAATGGTAGGTTTAGATACAGCAGGAGGTTTGGTTTGGACGAAAACGGTTCCGAGAATTGGGCTTCTGTGATAGCGATAACCCTTCATTATGCTGCCTTCCGATGACGACGACGACGGATTTGTTGAGAAACGTGATACAAAACTCAAACTGGTTCCTTTTGTTCCGTCGTTTTTGCTTAACGATAGTTTTGAAAATATTGTGACTGCGCTTTCAACTTTGATTGCTGTCTTTTAGACGAGAGACACAGGCAAGCTCCCATTAAGCTTTTTTTTTGTTTTATTATTTCAATGTCGAATTGAAATATTCACAGCTGGAGACCGCATTTTATTTTGCTGGACAGTGTGGTTGACATTAAATAAACATGGTTCATATTATTGATTCTGTGACATATCATATATCTGCTAACAGTGTAATAAAACAACGTATATTTAATTGACCAAGTCTTTGAATTTACTGCTCACCACATGAAGCTTAAACACACCAGAACATGTTCAAAACGTCCATAAACGATACAGGTTACGTAAAACAATGAGTAGTACCACATCTATAAGGATTCAACAACACAACGCCATGAAGTTGGATCAAATGTTGTCGAATAATGGTAAAAAAATAACAAACAAGGATGTGCTCAAGTTATGTATATGATAATTTTAGCACAACGGCTGTTCAAGTTTATCCAAGTCCCCCTTTGAGTATGAACCTACGAAGATCTTAGATTTACCAGTATAACTGGTGTTTGGTTATGCTATTCGGGGAAGGTAGCTTTCTCTGCAGGTAAATGAAAACCGAATTTTATACGAAACCGCATAATTTGACTAGATTTTGTATCCTTCGAGATATGATGTAATTTAAAACGTTGGGTGGTAAATGACTGGACAATGCGTACCATTGGTATTTCGCGTACCTGCAGGTATAGCATATACCTTATTTGTGGTCCTAAGCCTCTTGTCCAGTAACTCCTATCCCTACCTCTCCGTGGTGCCGCCTGGGATACGAGTAACCGTAGGGAAGATCGGGTAACCAACCCCGGTGGGACCTTGGTCGTATGCTGACAGGGAAGGGGTGCTCCTCTCATCTGAGGGTGTAGCTTATGAGACCTGTGATATCCTGTCTATTACAGGAACTAAACTGCGGGTTTTTGCACTACAAGCACCATTTCAGTGACCGACTATCTCACGCACTCGTCCTCTCTCTCCACCCATAGCCTGCTGCACACGCATACACTCTAATATTAGGATACCACATCCTCCCTTTGCCACAAATGTTTGAATATCAATTGATTGGCATTGAAATATTATATCGAAACATTTATTGAGAAGCACAATACGAGTTAAACCAAGCGTTAATTATTTATCGCTCATGCAAAATAGTTGTAACATAATTTTCTTAGCAACTTTTTATCCTGTCTTTCTTCCAACTATTATAAATGTGTCATAATTGTCAATAACACATCTTATTTTTAAGTGCGTAACTTAGTCCAACTGTTCCTCCCCGTTCCAAAATAAAATATTTATAAATTTTAATTTATAAATTAATATAGCGATTTTAATTTGCCTACATTGTTGGCAAGCGAATAAGCATATTACTAATTCTAAAACCTAGACAATAAATTCAATGTTCATACAGTACCGAAATTAAAATTACTTTTCTATATTGTCGAATGTAATGCGCCTTTGTCATAGAGTACGCTAGGTAAAACCGTGTGTTTAGTCCAGAAATCCAATTTAAACCCAAGAAATAGCTCAGAAAATTAACTTTGTATCACTTTCTTGCAACTCAATCTCAAAATATTTCAACCGTAATCAATAAATACCCAGCGATCAACTAGCATTAAACAGCATTAAGAAGGGGACCCTACCACTGCATTGTTGTGCATTGATAATTGACTCCCAAACGACTTTTCCTGATGAGACATTAATATAAGGCGAGATTGATTGTGGGTTCTTAACGACTTAACAGCAAATTCAATCATAACATATAATCCGGCAATTTATAACCTTGAAAATTTAGCCAATTTTAGGTTTATGGGTTCAACTACGCTTTTACGTTGAAACCACTCAACGTTCAATAGTTTTTGTTTCTGAACTGCGTGGAGGTTTAGATTTGAGAAAGCTGCACGCTACTTGAAAGTGTAGTAACTTCAACTTGCGGTTAAGTAAAACAAACTATATAGTTTTGCGAACAATTAAAAACAATCAAATTCATCATCAATCCGAACAATTCAAATTGAAATTGCCACTCGTAACATCAATGCTGGTAGAATTGAATTCAATTTTCGATACATTTATTTCTTCGTGTATCAGTCACTAAATGCAGCTGCAACTTGAAATCATACCATTATTCTTTCGTTTAGGAGAGTTACTGAGCTCCTGTTCCACTATGGCCGGTTTCCATACAGACTGGCGGCCAAAAATGTTTTTTCCAACTCATGTCGTACTTATTGTTGTGATACAAATTGGATTTCTTATTTTCAAAAACAAGTTTTCGAGACTAACGTTTGAAAAGGGCATGTAGCGAAATAATAAGTTTTGTTACTAATGACGCATATTAGCCATTTATGCGATTAACGTTGTGCAAACCATTATAAATGATAGAACTTACATAGAAATGATGATATGAATGCTTTAGCTTTATTCAGGTATTCTCTGAATTATTTTTAGCTGTTTTTAATAGAAAATGGTGAAACATATTGGTAAAATTCGAAAAGCCCTAAATTAAAAACGTGCAAACTTGTGCAGCTAAATTCTTCACGATCCTTTAGTTTACATCTTAAAGTACCCTTGGAAATACATTTTAGCCTGGGACAACTTGGGACAAAAAAGTATGGGATGTGTAAATTTTCGATTTAGAATCAAACATATTATTTTCAGTGCACTCCCCGCATTTTTCCGACCTAAAGTACGATTTTTTATTTCATTTTATTTTTCTAAGATAGCTTTTTGAATAAACTTTCGGACAGTGTATAAAGATCTGTATAAAATATTACGATTATGCAGTACATTGTATTCAATGTGTACCTTATGTTTGCACTGGATTCTTCATTTTTCTTAAAAACTCTAACTTTGACCTACTGTATAGATTAAAATATAAAAGATCGTGCCCTGATATTCCACGAATAACTTAATAGAAGTGTTTACTATGGAATTATGTACAAGAAAAACCTATCAGAACAAGTCTTTTTTTTTCGATTATTGGCCACCTGATCGCCCATAATATGTTCTTCTGACTGCACACACAGCAATCAACACAACCTCTACCCGGCACTCACCGAGGAACATTGATTAGTGCACTATGGTCCAGGAATCAGTTTTAAGCGGAAAGATGCATTTTGAGCTTTAGAATGAAACATTAGACAAAAACGGTCTTCTACAAAGTTGTTTGTATTAGTTGAGCCCTTTGTTTGGTTTTATTGGAAATTAGGGTGGACCACATTACCCTAGAAATTGTGTAACTAACTTTCTTATTTGTAGAAATTATATTATACATGCTTCAGCAAAGTTGTAGACCATTCAATTTCAAGCAACTTTGCCAAAAAAAGTTTTTTTGTATCTCTTAAATTGACCGATTTAGAGCTTTTTTCCTACGGTGACCTAGGGTGGTCCGAACAAAACTGGTTTTCTGGCTCTAGAGTTTTCAATTCAAATTTCTCATCAAAGTAGTCTATGAAACACTTTTAGAGCTTTAAAAAATGCGTAATTTGGTGAGTGAAGAAACTTGCTATCTCCTTCCGTTTAGGAGTTATTGTTGTTTTTCTCTCAAAAACATGCCTACTTTGATTGTGAATTTCTTTGATTGGGGCAAACATAAAAAATATCTTTTGACGGCATTCAAAAGACAAAATAAAATTGTATATTATATCAAAAAATTACAGATGTGTTATTTTTGTAACTCTAATAAAACGTCTTGAAAGTCAAATATTTTTTATCACAAAAACTTTAATAACTTTTGAACTAAAATAGATATCAACAATCTTTTTGCATGAAAATTTGCGTTTTGTTAAGTTCTAAAAGTCGTTCATAGACGACTTTGACGAGAAAATAATATTAAAAAAACTAGAGTTGAAAAACTTATTTTTGTTGGACCACCCTGTGATGATTAGGAAAAAATGCTCTAGATTGGTCAAATTTTGAGCTACATAAAAACTTTTTTTGGCAAAATTGATCAAAATTTCAAGTTCTACCGCTTTGCCTTAGAGCGTATACTAGTATTTTTGCAAATAAAAAAGTTGATTATATGATATGTGTGATATTGTGGACCACCCTAGTTTCAAATGACACAGTATGAAAGCTTACATTTTTAGAAACAATTTTGTAGAAGATCATTTTTGTCTAAAATTTCATTTTCATGCTCAAAATGCAAAATAATAAAGAAATACATACTATAAAAATCTTCAAAATAGTTTTAGAGCCCTATCTTTCTTATTTCAGATTTCTCGTCAAAGCAGTCTATGAACGACATTAAGAACTTAACAAAACGCAAATTTTCATGCAAAAATATTGATGATATCTATTTTAGTTCAAAAGTTATTGAAGTTTTTCTGCTTGAAATCCTTTGTTTTTCAAGGCATTTTATTAGAGTTACAAAAATAACACATCTGTAATTTTTTGATATAATATACAATTTTATTTTGTCTTTTGAATGCCGTCAAAAGATATTTTTTATATTTGCCCCAACCAGAGATATTCACAATCAAAGTAGGCATGTTTTTGAGAGAAAAACAACAATAACTCCTAAACGGAAGGAGATAGCGAGTTTCTTCACTCGCCAAATTACGCATTTTTTAAAGCTCTAAAAGTGTTTCATAGACTACTTTGATGAGAAATTTGAATTGAAAACTCTAGAGCCAGAAAACCAGTTTTGTTCGGACCACCCTATGTCACTGCTGGAAAAAAGCTCTAAATCAGTCAATTTAAGAGATACAAAAAAACTTTTTTTGGCAAAGTTGCTTGAAATTGAATGGTCTATAACTTTGCTGAAGCATGTATAATATAATTTCTACAAATAAGAAAGTTAGTTACACAATTTCTATGAAAATGTGGTCCACCCTAATTTTCAATAACACCAAACAAAGGGCTTAACTAATACAAACAACTTTGTAGAAGACCGTTTTTGTCTAATGTTTCATTCTAAAGCTCAAAATGCATCTTTCCGCGTAAAACTGATTCCTGGACCACTGTGTAGTGTTCACCCACTGACCGGCACTGCTTTTAACAATCAAATACATTCCATCCGCGCTATTTTTTCATTATTTCAGGTAATCCAAGTATACTGTATATATATCGTAGACTTTGAAACTGTATTCAACTCGCCTATGGGTAACTGCACAGAAATCATCCGCTCGCTTTCACTCTTACATAAAATTTGTAAACAACAAGGCCAGTAAACGTCAAAATCCCATGCAGAACCAAAACAGTGCAGAGCCCTATAATTTACCTCATCCAAACATATACCTAACGTTTTCAATATAATTCACGATTAATATTTTATACAATATTCAAACATTCGCCCTTTCTTGATTTCACGTAGTTCGCTACAACTTTGTGTCGAAATTGCTTAGCGTGTGAAGCTAATGTGCACATACACAAAGGCAAATGAAATGAACACTGTTATGTTTGCGCTTCGTCTTTCTTTTTGAACTTGAACAGTGTGGTCAGATGAAATAGTAGAAAAAGAGCCAACATATATATAATTTTCAATTCTCATAATGTAAAATTTTAACACTTAAGGGATATAAAATCTCGATAGTCAATAACTTATGTCTAGACGTGTTTACTTTCATAGATGTCTCCCGCTTTCTGGTCTTGAGCTATACTTGACTCAGTACGTAAGTTGGCCATGGGCTTAACCCGACTCAACTACAGTCAATTCCACATTTACCTATGTTGGCCATAGGCTTTACCCGACTCAACTACAGTCGACTCCGCTTATACCTACGTTGGCCATGGGCTATTCCCGACTCAACTGTCTAAAACGCTTGGTAATGAGCTGAAACTCTACGCAAGCTTTCCACTTTAATGTTTTATTGTATTGGCCATGAGCTAAACTCGACTCAACACGTCCATTTACATTGGCCTTGGGCATCACCTGGCTCAATATTTGATACTTGGTAATGAGCTTAAACTCTACGCAAGTTATCAAGTTTCTGCTAATCAACAATTCTGGCAACCATGTCGCATGATAGATAGCCCAGATAGCCGTAGCGGTAAACGCGCAGCTATTCAGCAAGACCAAGCTGAGGGTCGTGGGTTCGAATCTCACCGGTCGAGGATCTTTTCGGGTTGGAAATTTTCTCGACTTCCCAGGGCATAGAGTATCTTCGTACCTGCCACACGATATACGCATGCAAAAATGGGTTGGGTGACAAAACGTCGAAAGACAAAATGTCGAATGCCAAAACGTCGAATGCCAAAATGTCGAAAGGACAAAACGTCGAAAGGCCAAAACGTCGAAGGGACAAAACGTCGAAAAGACAGAACGTCGAAAGACAAAATACCGAAACATAAAATGTCGAATGCCAAAACGTCGAATGCTAAAACGTCGAAAACCAAAACGTCGAAAGAACAGACCGTTGAAAAAAATATGAGTAATATCTAACAAAATATCGACTTATTCGATTAATAAAGAAAACGGTGAAATATAAAAATGTAACGTAAAATCCAAATACTAGAGAATGTTTTGAGTAGTTGAAACAGTATTATTCACATTGAACAGATATAAGTACAAATTGGCCATTTTTCATACATCTCGGCTTCTAATGGTTCCATTGACATGAAATTTTCACCGTAGTTCAAAATAATATGAGTTTCACTGTATTGGAAAATCACAATTATTAAAAAAACAAAATCTTACATTTTGAAAACAATCAGTCATACTCAAAAATCTTATTCTACAAACTTGTGTGGTTCATCAAATATTTTTTTTGCAAAAAGGCATATAACTCCAAATATTTCCATTTTACAAATTATTTTGAATTTACGACTTTTATTGTTCTATTCAAAATTGCAGATTTGTGATTACTCAAAAGTTTGATTATAAAAAGCTCTGAATTTTGAAGCTGCGGTGAAAATTTCACTAGACTGTACACTAGAAGCCGAGATCCATGTTTCCAAACTTGACCGTTTTGTATGGAACATTGGCCAATGTGTACTTTATTCCGTCCAGTTTTGTATATTCTTTTTCAATGTTAACATCGTGAAATTGTAATTCGTATCTGGTTTCGGAAGCAACAATACAAAATAAATTGAAAATTTAGCTCGGAATTCATTAAGTTTATTATGTATAGACTACTATACTTCAATAGAACATATTTAAAAACTTACTGGATATCCTGATGAAGGATTTCTGTTTCCGAAAAGCGAAATTTAAATCGAGTCAACTATTCCTATTCGAGAGAAGAACGAGCAAATTTCTGAAGAATAAAAAGCTTAATAATTCCTAAAAATCTAGTTGTTAATTTTATGAAGTTTATGTCACTAATTTGTTAAAAGAATGAGTGTATTTTAAAAGAATAAATAATACACTATTTATCAATAGATAGCTTAACCAGAAATTCAATTCACTTTAGAGGTGCTGCAAGGATTTTATTAAATTCATTTAACTGAAAAATATTCATAAAACAATAAAAAAAAAAATTAAAGCTTATTGAGATTAAAACAAATTAAACTCAGGCTAAATGCTTACGCACTTTATATAGAAAACTGTTGGAGTTCTCATATTCTGATGCATCTGGTGGTAAAAAAGATTTCGTTTGCCCACGTAGAACAGAAAAAAGATAAATAATGAACTGCTCTCAAGATTCATTTCCTCTGCCGTTTTGTGGTGAGGCAAAAAAATGCTTAACAGCTTGGTCTTCTTCAAACTTTTATGTAACAATGATAAAAGTATGAAAAAGACCTACCTCTTGCTTCATTTTCAGTCTTCCTCCTGAGGTGCTGCAGTGTTTCTTCTCTGGTTCGAACTGGTTGTAAGATTGACATTTTTCTCAAAGTTTATCCCATGCTTACTTTGATGAACATTGCAAATTTTGCAGTACCCAACGCCGTTCGCATCGCAACCATATTTTCCTTGGCAACGTTATACCGTTTTGACTCATATTCCGAACACTTAAGGCCAACAGTGACTTCAAATGCATCTGATGGGCATAAATTGGCTAATATTCGTGTAAATTTTAATTTCTTCGCAAATTCTAACTGTTAGCTGTTGGGTGTATCGATAATAATGTTGATTTAGTTAGTTTTAGTATTGTTTTTATGTAAAAGTATGGAACAACATTTTGATTCAAATGCCGAACACTGCATTCATTCTGTCTCATATTCCGAACACCTTGATTCAAATTCCGAACAGTACGAATAAATCATATTCAAATGAATAATTTTGCATATCAATTTATCTTAACTTGTTCTACTGGCCTCAAACTAGAGAATCATCACTACTCCCGTGGTATAAAATAGATTAGAAGACGTTTAAATTGAATTGCAAATGACTGCAATTTCTTTCTAATGTGGTGACATATTTCAGCGAAACATTTCAACCAAATCGCCATACAAAAACCGAGTGTTCGGAATATGAGTCTGTTCGGAATTTGAGACAAAACGGTAGTCATCTTTGATTCCAAAACCTTTGCATGAAAAATAATTGCTTTCGACGTTTTGTCCATTCGACGTTTTGTCCCTTTCGACGTTTTGGGATTCGACATTTTGGCTTTCGACGTTATGGGTTTCGACGTTTTGTCTTTCGACATTTTGTCCCTAAACCGCAAAAATGGTCATTGGCATAGTAAGCTCTCAGTTAATAACTGTGGAAGTGCTCATAAGAACACTAAGCTGAGAAGCAGGCTCTGTCCCAGTAGGGACGTAATGCCAGAAAGAAGAAGAATGTCGCATGAACTCTTACCGTTTTTATGTGAATATGACAGCTTTGAAAACACTCATTTCACTCGCCACCACAAAAAAAAAAAACAAACTTGCAAATTCTTTTCGATTTCTAAAACCACTTTTCTCGCATATTCTTTTCCGCATACTTTAACCATATTCATGGCAGGATCGCCAATGTGATATCCTGTCTATTACAGGAACTAAACTGCGGGTTTTTGCACTACAAGCACCATTTCAGTGACCGACTATCTCACGCACTCGTCCGGCTTCCTCTCTCTCCACCCATAGCCTGCTGCACACGCATACACTCTAATATTAGGATACCACAAGACCTTCTGTTCTTCATGTTAGGGGAGGCTCAGAACAGCGTCTGCTCTCTATGTAAGGAGCGGCTGATCATCGTCCTAGTGCCAGCGTGGGACTCTAAACAGTGCTGTTGACAATGGTGAAGACAGGGGGCTGGTGCAGGCCTTACAAGCCAGCCGTAAAAATCATCAGTACAGGAAGCATACGCGTGGAAGAATGGAAGCGTTAGGGAAACGGTTTCTTGTCCGTCTCTGGTTCTAGCCTTTGCTGTGAACGAATAGTTTGAGTGTGATAGATTTAGAATGGAAGAGAGATGCAAGTGATGCAAAGTACGAGGAAAGGGACGGGCCTGGGATTGAACCCATGACCTTCTGCTTATGAAGCAAAAGCGGTAGCCATCAGACCACCAACCTGGAACTGTAAGTCTCTCAATTTCTTGGGAAGTATCCGCGTTCTTTCCGATATATTGAGGGTCCGCAAGTTCGACATCGTAGCGCTACAGGAGGTTTGCTTGAAAGGGTCGACGGTACATACGTATAGGGATGGTTATACCATCTACCAGAGCTGCAGCAACATACATGAGCTGGCCACAGCTTTTATCGTGATGGGCGAAATGCAGAGACGCGTGATTGGGTGGTGGCCAATCGACAACAGAATGTGCAAGTTGAGGATCAAAAGTCGTTTCTTCAATATCAGCATAATCAACGTGCACAGTCGTCACCTAGCAAGTGACGATGACGATAAGGACGCTTTCTACACGCAGCTGGAACGTGACTACGACAGCTGCCCAAGCCATGATGTCAAAATCGTTATCGGAGATCTCAACGCTCAGGTTGGCCAGGAGGAGGAATTTAGACCGATTATAGGGAAGTTCAGCGCTCACCAGCTTACGAACGAAAACGGCCTTAGACTGATTGATTTCACCGCCTCCAAGAACATGGCCATACATAGTACCGTTTTGACTCATATTCCGAACACTTAAGGCCAAGCATGTCTTCAAAAGCATTTCATGGACATAAATTACCTGATATCCGTAAAAATTTCAAATCATTCGTCAAGTCTGATTGTTAGCTGTTGGGTGTGTTGGTAAAAATGTTAATTTTGACGTGTTAAGTATTGTTTTCATGCAAAAGTATGGAACAACATTTTGATTCAAATGCCGAACACTGTGTTCATTCTGTCTCATATTCCGAACACCTTGATTCAAATTCCGAACAGCACGAATAAAACGTATTCAAATCATTAATTTCGCAAATAATTTAATCTGAGCTGGTTTTACTAGCCTCGAACTAGAGAATCATCACTAATCCCGAGGTCTAAAACAAATTGGAATATGTTTAAATTAAATTTCAATTGACTGCCATTTCCTAGTAATTTGATGACATATTTCAGTGAAACATTTCAACCAAATCGTCATACAAAAAGCGGGTGTTCGGAATATGAGTCTGTTCGGAATTTGAGACAAAACGGTACCTACTTCCAGCACAGTTTCCCGTATCGGTACACCTGGAGATCACCCCTACAGACTGAATCGCAAATCAACCACGTTTTGATTGATGGAAGACACTTCTCGGACATTATCGATGTCAGAACCTATCGCGGCGCAAACATCAATTCCGACCACTACCTTGTGACGTTTAAAGTGCGACAAAGACTTTCCGTAGTGAACAACTGACTACGCACAAAGCCTTGAAGCAGCGTTGCCGGAAGAGGGAGAACTCACCGAAGCCCCTCATGAGGGTTGCTGGAGTTGTGTCAAAGCAGCCATTAACAACATAGCGGAAGGTGCTATTGGGTTCGTGAAAGGAAATCGACGGAACGGTTGGTTCGACAAGGAGTGTCAGTCGGTTTTGGACGGAGAGAATGCAGCGCGGGAGATTATGCTGCAGCAAGACACCCGTCAAAACGTGGAACGATACAAACAGAAATGAAGACAGCAAACCCATCTATTCCGGGATAAAAAGCGCCGCCAGGAAGAGTTGAAATGCGAAGAGATGGAGCAGCTGTATCGCTCTCAAGACACGCGTAAGATCTACAATAAACTCAATGCATCCTGCAAAGGCTTTGTGCCGCGAGCAAAAATGTGCCGAGATAAGAATGGAGATATCTTGACGGACGAACATGAGGTGATTGAAAGGTGGAAGCAGCTCTACGGTGAACACCTAAATGTTGCAGAGGATGAAGACCAAAGCAGCAGGAGGAATGGCTTCATCAGTATGGTGGATGAGGGAGACGTGCCAACTCCCACAATAGGTGAAAATAAGGATGCGATCAAACAGCTTAAGAACAACAAAGCCGCCGTGAAAGGATGGTATTGGAGTGGAACTTTTTAAAATGGGCCCGGATAGGTTGGCCACTTGTCTGCACCAATTGGTAGTCAGGATCTGGGATACAGAACAGCTACCGGAAGTGTTCTATGATACCATCGACCGCGAAGAGCTATGGAAGATATGAACGAGAGTGGTTTTCCCGGGAAACTAACAAGTCTGATCAAGGCAACGATGAATAGTGTACAGTGCTGTGTGAAGATATCGGGTGTATTATCGGACCCGTTTGAAACACGCAAAGGACTTCGACAAGACGATGGTCTTTCCAGCCTCCTGTTCAATATTGCGCTAGAAGGTGTTATGGAACGAACGGGCTTCAACATGCTGGGCACGATCTTCAATAAATCAAACCAGTTCATCTGTTTTGCTGACGACGTGGACATTGTCAGAAGAACTTTTCGGGTGGTTTCTGAACAGTGTACCAGGCTGAAACGTGAAACAGATCGATTTGCAAGGAAGTACGTCGAAGAAAAAATTTCTGCTGGCTGGAGGAACCGAGCGCGATAGAGCTCGCATTGGCAGACGCATGATGAACGACGGGGATGAGTTCGAGGTGGTGGACGTATTTGTCTACCTCGGTTCATTGATAACTTCGGATAACAACTGCAGCAGAGAAATTCGAAGGCGTATTATTGCCGGAAGTCGTGCTTACTACGGATTCCACAAGACCTTGCGGTCTGCTAAACGTCACTTCCGTACTAAGTGTACCATGTACAAGATGTTGATAAGACCGGTAGTCTTCTACGGGCACGCGACGTGGACAATGCTCGAGTAGAACCAGCAAGCGCTAGGAGGTTTTGAACGACGTGTGCTTAGGGCGATCTTTGGTGGAGTCTTAAGAACGGCGTATGGAGGAGAAATGAACCACGAGCTTGTGCAACTTGAAACCATAGGTATGAAAAACGTTGGCAAAATCTTTATATCCAAGAAAGTTCAGAACTGTTTATTTCAAATCAATGGAATCCTAGACAGCAAATTGAAAGTGACTATTTATGGACCAACCAAAGGCAGGTCATTAGCACAATACTGAAAAGCTTCAAGATCATTGGAAAACCGACTTATTAGCGATCTAATATTTGATCAAAATTTAGGGGGAGATCTCCCAGTACCGGACACCTAATTAGCGGCTTATCAATAATTAAAAAGAAATATTGATTTAATGCGATTTCGATGCTCATTTATTATAAATATTATCATTTTTGTAGCACACAAAAATTAATTTTAAACTTTGAATATGGGTTTGGTCATTGCATTTGGTGATTTATTTTAGTACCAAATTGACCAATCTTTAAAGGTGGCCCCGACACCAGATGTAAGCTGGACATTCCTCGAATTCTGTAAATTTATACCGTTTTGTCTCAAATTCCGAACAGACTCATATTCCGAACACTCGTTTTTTGTATGGCGATTTGGTTGAAATGTTTCGCTGAAATATGTCACCAAATAATAAGGAAATGGTAGTCAATTACAATTCAATTTTAACGTCTCCAATATAAATTATACCTCCGGAGTAGTGATGATTCTATAGTTTGAGACCAGTAGAAGAAGCTCAGATGAATTTATATGCGAAATTATTCATTTGAATATGATTTATTCGTGCTGTTCGGAATTTGAATCAAGGTGTTCGGAATATGAGACAGAATGAACACAGTGTTCGGCATTTGAATCAAAATGTTGTTCCATACTTTTACGTAAAAACAATACTAAAACTAACTAAATCAACATTATTATCGGTACACCTAACAGCTTACAGTTGAACTTTGCGAAGAAATTTAAATTTACACGAATATCAGCCAATTTATGCTCATCAGATGCATTTGATATCACTGTTGGCCTTAAGTGTTCGGAATATGAGTCGAAACGGTACATCTTTTAAAGCATTTACTTCAGTAATAGTACCGTTTTGACTCATATTCCGAACACTTAAGGCCAACAGTGACTTCAAATGCATGTGATAGGCATAAATCAGCTGATATTTGTAAAATTTTTAATTTCTCTTCAAAGACTAACTGTTAGCTAGTGGGTGGGCTGAAAACAATGTTTGTTTAAACTTGTTTAGTATTCTTTTTACGTAAAAGAGTGGAACAACATTTTGATTCAAAAGTCGAACACTGTGTTCATTCTGTCTCATATTCCGAACACCTTGATTCAAATTCCGAACAGCACGAATAAATCGTATTCAAATGAATAATTTCGCAAATAAATTCATCTGAGCTGGTAGAAGTCTCCAACATGAGAATCATAACTACTCCCGAGGTATAAAATAGATTGGAAGATGTTAAAATTGAATCACAATTGACTACCATTTCCTTGTAAATTGATGACATATTTCAGCGAAACATTTCAATCAAACCGCCATACAAAAACCGAGTGTTCGGAATATGAGTCTGTTCGGAATTTGAAACAAAACGGTATATCATTTCCATATCAATGAATTTGCGTCATTCACGTGAGTAATTTGAATTTTACTTAGTCTGAAAGTCGTTTATCAAAAAAAAAAACTCTGTCTAATATGATGGGAAAAGGACACAATTTGCGTTTTGTTCTGAATTTTTATTCTTGACATTTTTATTGCATATTTAATACCGTGATTGATAAAGGGGCCCAGATCGCCGGTCGAGGATCTTTTCGGGTTGGAAATTTTCTCGACTTACCAGGGCATAGAGTATCTTCGTACCTGCCACACGATATACGCATGCAAAAATGGTCATTGGCATAGTAAGCTCTCAGTTAATAACTGTGGAAGTGCTCATAAGAACACTAAGCTGAGAAACAGGCTCTGTCCCAGTGGGGACGTAACGCCAGAAAGAAGAAGAAAAAGATTGATAAAATCCATAAAAATGAATCTATTTTGAGTCACTGGTGCAAAAATTTAAAAGATATATTGTTACGAATCGAACTGTCCGAAATAAGGGGATACGATTTAGTTCAAGCATGGTACATAATTCATTCATACTTTCCAATTTTGATGGTTTTCCATTATGCTCGCATGATTCAAATTACTTTTCCATGTTCAAAATCATTATTAATTACGCTCAAGTTTAAGGGGACTCGTCAACTTTTGATTGATTCAATGATGCATTGTTCCATGCAAACATTAGTTTCCGTAAAAGCTTCCTTCTCTTCTAATAAACCATCTTGGTTGGACTATGATTTCTTAATTTTTCGACGGTGTCCGGTATCGGGTGCTGTCTGGTACTTGGGGATCTACTCCTGTATGCTTTTTAGGACCAGTAAACTTAACTGCCAGTGATTGTTCTATAATTTTCAAAATGCTGTGAATCGGTCTATTTTTTGTTCTTTCTATTTTTTGAGCTTTACTGGAAGAAACAAATAATTTCTGGACTGTCGTGACTCGCAAGTTAGTTCCATATGTAATTCTTTGCATTGACAAAATGGGTTGTAGGACATTTCCCAGAAAGTCAAACCCCAGAACGACATTCCGCAGAATGACGTTCCCCAGAAACCCATTCCCCAGAATGGGACATTTCCCAGAAATCCATTCCCCAGAATGGGACATTCCTCTGAATCGTTTTTATACGCTTTTAAAGAGTAGAAAAAACTGGTTGTTCAGTTTTTTTTTTGTCGGTCAAAAATGTACCTACTGAATTGATTAGAATTCCCAGAAGCTTCTAATTCCGGACACCGACGTCAAATCAGCCAAAATATGATTTTGTCAAAATCATTATTATGGATCTTAAGCGGATAAAATCGGAATTGAGTTAAAAAAAGTTTTAAACGGCAAGTGTTTGCTTCCCTTGTCTCAGGCAAACCATCTCCGCGAAAAGCGATTTTGGGATTGCTGTTTAACAATTTTACATCTACTTAACATGATTGTACTACTGTTATTTCCCTGAATATCATTTCCCGGAACCTCTCCGAATGACTCGTTTCCCCAAAAGACATTTTACCGAATGACTCGTTTCCTCGAAAATTGATGCAGTTCAAACAGGTGCAAGAAAAGTCTTGAAGGAATGGGTGCTGAACTAGGATGAATGATAAGCAATTAAAAGAAGAAGACAACATAGATTATAACGTCATCCTCGACTAAATTCATCTTGCCAAAAATGCCGATGATGGTGAAACTCGAAAGCAAAGCCAATGAAGTGAAGAAGGGTGCATATCAGATGACCGGTTCATTCATTACATTGAAAAACAAAAAGTTATGACAATTATGAGAGTTGTTCGAGGCACTGGCATTCTGGGAACTGGCGTTCGGGGAAACGACATTTGGGGAACCAACATTCGAGGAAAAGTAGCACAACCGTTTAAGATAAGCTGCTCTTACATATGTCATACTATGTTTATGATCAAACTTGACCCAAGCTATTGGAGTGTTTTGTTTTCATAGTTATTCTTCCTTCTTTTGACATTGGCTGTGCTTTCTAATTGTATTTTCAAAGGGTAATTTGTATACAAAACAAATTGATGGAATTTGTTTTTCTGCTTTCATAGAATATTCTCCTTTTTTTTGAACATATGCTGTTCTTCCTAGGTTTATTGTCTTCGTAAATATGAGGATTAATGGAATACAATTACACTAGAAAATTTCTCTTAACTTCGGTAATTTCCTTTCATAGCAAAACTAAAGCCACAAAAGATCGTAGTTTTTGTGCACGAGGGTGGCCCATATTAATCAGACTACAATGAAATACTGTAAACATTTGAACAGGGTCCATCAACTCTAAGGAGGGACTAAACGTGCTTGAAGTTTGGAGTAAATCGTCAAAAATATATAAAATTGTCCAAACGGTTCGAATTACATTTCTGACCACAGGTGGCGCTGTATTTGATGAATTTCTAGAATTTTGGATTCAAAGATTCTCCAGTCAAAAAAATAAAAGACTGCAACAAACCTGTCGTTAAAAAAAATACGAAAATGTTTTACCGTCAAGCTACCATTCACCGTGCATTTAAGAAAAATTTGCACTTCAAAAAATTATATAACTTTTTCAAATAATTTGAAGCGCACTAGAATACCACTACGTAGCGTGCAATTATATAATAATTCAGGGAAAAATCTGAAACTAGTGATGCATAATAAAAAATCACTCATAAATTATGTTTGAAAATGTAATGTTAAGGTCTCCTCGCACCGTTCTTTGTCACCATTTACCGTGCACACTAGTGCACCATTCACCGTGCGTATAGTTTTCGTCATGATTTAATTTTGTATCTCAAAGAAACGTTGTTGATGGTGCAACTATGTTGCTAGTAGTGTGCGCACTTATTTTTAAGAGTATTCAAATCATCATTTACAATAAAAACCAAAAAAAAATTAAATTTGTCTAAATCATTATTTTTTCATTAAAACCGTTATAGGAGGTTTGACTGTATTGTCCAAACCATTCCATATTCACTCAAAAACTAAATATGAAGTAGTTTAATGACTACATAACAATAAATCTAATATTGCCGAATAGTTTCATGCCTTATACACTAATGAACGGTAATAGGAACCATATATATTGAAAAGGGTCCATTCACCGTGCATTTGGGTTTCGACTGGAACAAATTAAAAAAAAAATCTAATTTGCATACAATCTTATTGCTCATACGATGAAATACATCTTACTAATAGTATCCACAGTGAAAACTTGTTGAATTTTCAAAAAAAATCATACTCTATCGTTAAAATGAAAAGATGTGATTTATAGGCGTTTCTACTAAGAGTGTTGAAAAATATCATTATCAAACAGAATTCACATGATTTTGACTACATAAACTAGGTTTTTCAAAATGCTTTGTGACAAAAACTACTTCATTTCATCAGTTTTATCTTATTTTGCTGACAAAAGAATAATTTGTAAAAATTGTATGAATATTCTGTAGGATTTTGTATATGTGCACGGTGAATGGAGGCCGCACGGTGACTGGTGACTTAACGGTACCTGTGAAAACTATAATTTGGTTTTCCTCGAATTTTGCAGTTAAATGCGTTCACAATTTATTATTACCCATTTTACTGGATTTTAACACCCCAAAAATCTCTTGTTATTTTTTTTCTGGGGAATGTCCCATTCCGGGGAATGGATTTCTAGGGAATGTCCCATTCTGGGGAATGGCGATCTGGGGAATGTCGTTCTGGGGAACGTCATTCTGGGAAATGTCGTACAATCGACAAAATGTACTGAGAAGTTTTGCGCGTTTTAGTCTAAATTCAGAAAAAAGTCGATTTGTATCATAAGTTTAAAGTGCAACTGCAAGATCATTGAAAAGGTGGTAGGTCAATTGGCATAAAGCCTGAAGACAATTGATACAAAAATGACATTTTATACAACAATCATATGCTCTCGAATAAACTAAAGCATATTACGAAAGTCGATGCCAATAGTATTTTATTATTTATCCAGAAATCACCCTTCTTTGAAATATTAATGCTTCTCTTGAGTTGCACTAGTGGAATGTTTTTTGCACTGTAGATTTTGATATATTTAGCACAAATTCACCCTTCTTTCAAACAAGCTTTCTAAATATGATGTTACCATAATTATAGGTAAAGAAACTGTTGATTTAAAATTTAAATAATTTTCTCTTCTTTCATTCATAGGCTGTTCTTTGGAGCTATATTTTTTTTAGATTTTTTTTTGTTTTCAACTGATACAAGGACGGCAATCGATAACATTGATCTTCTGAAGTTATCATAGAAAAAAGAAATCGATTAATGCAGTTATTCCGATGATACTAAACGCAATTTTTGATGGCCTTTCGTTTTATTAGGCGACATCTATTGTTTTAATCATAAATTTTGTCTTTTTTTAAAAATAGGCTGTTCCTTATATCTATTCTCTTATAAGATATAATTTTATAAAGCTAAATGTTAAACATTTTTATATATTTCTGTTTTATAAATTCTTGCAAGCCGTGCTACAAGGATGATCATTACTTCAGAACCTGCTAATATTTCAACATATTTTTTTTACAAACACAAGTTATCCTTTCGAGATATATATTTCAACCACAAATTTACCCTTGCTTCGATAATAGTTGGTGTTTTTGATTTACACTTCCAAAACTAAAATTATAATTGAATGGTTCAAAAATTTTGCCACAAATATTGCCTTTTAAAAATGTGTTGTTCATTTGACTTACTCTAAGCAGATTTTTTTTTTGTCTTAAACCTTCTTGAACGAAAATAATCTGTTCTCGCATATAGGCTGTTTTGCATTGTGCTGCAAAAATATATCTTTGGATTAAAGCTTTCAATATTTTGCAAATAAATGCTCCTTCATTTTACCAAGTCATTTTCATCAAGTGTTACGTCCCAACTGGGAGAGAGCTTGATCCGCGGCGAAATGATCTATGGGCGTTCCCTTTATTATGAACTGCGAACTTTCTTAGCCATTTTACTAAAAGTCAAGAAAATGTCCTTTACGAAAAGACCCTGGACCAACCGGGATTTGAACCCAGACACCTTCAGCATGGCTTTGCTTAGTAGCCGCGAACTCTTACCTTTAAGAATAATGAATAGGTTTTCTCAGAAACTCCTCCATGGTATTCTTCTACAGCTTCCTGCATGGATGCTTTCAAATATCTTTTACGAAATTCGTCCAGTCAATCCTATAAAATTACATTTTCAGTCTTTAAAAAGCTCTCTCAGTAAATAAGAGGCAGAGTGTATATCGTCTCCATTCGCCTAATAAGTTACATTAAAGTATATGTTTTTTGTAGGCACATTTGTACTTTTTTTACTGTTATATACGATTGTGTGTTTTCCATGTCGTCAAGAAATCCTTCATAGGCTTTTCTATACAATTATGCATGAACTCCATCCAGGATGTTTATTTGAGATACTATGAAAAATTGTCTAAGGAGGCCTCCAAATATTCCTTCAAAATTTTATTCTGGAATGATTCGAGGATTTTTTGCGAATAATCTTTTTTTTTGCAAAAAAAATTTCACAAGATGCATCAATAGTTATTTTTGAGTTTAAATTCGGAAATATTTATGAGATTCCTTTCGTTCCTTTTTTTCAAGAATTATGCTGTTTTGCAACTTATTTGAAAATTTCTCGAGGCAAAATTTTCATAATATTTGAAAAAGATGGATTGATTTGGATTCCTTCAAAAAATTTATTTAAGATGGCCATCCAGGTTTGTCAGATGGCTACTTTCATAGAATCTGTAACAAATTCATCCAGCTTCAAAAGCTATGTATGGACATTCGCCCATTAGGGAGCATGCAAAATGTACGTATTTCGTTTGCACCTATGTTCGCTTTTTCACTGTCAACATTTTTTATAGAAATAATTCAATGAGAATCCTCTACAGTTTTTTAACTCCATGTAAACTGAATCATACCAATATCTCATCAAGCATAATCATAAAATGTAATATAAAAGCAGCTGAAAACTACACCCAACGATAAACTATAAGGAGATTAACAACTACCGAAAAGCTAAACATTACATATAATTTGCAATTGGATTAGATGGACAAATTGATGTGAAGATTTGCGAAAAAGTTACACGTCTTCTCAGTGAGAATCGAACTCACGACTCCCCGATCTCTAGTTGGGGCGCGTTAACCACTACGCCATGAGAGGACTCATGAACGCAGAAGTTAACCTGAATTCGATTTCAGCTCAATAATCACGTGGTTCTTTTTCGCAAAGTGCACCTCTTTCGGAAGAATTAGATGCCCATCCAAACACAACGCTTTCTATATATATCCAATGCCTAGCCCGAGAGCGCATTGTTTTTTAGGTATAGGAATAGCACACTACACTAGCCAGCAACTGCGCTGGCTGAGGTATCTATTGTGTGGGCTTCCAATGGGTCGCGACGTTCTCAAACGACCGGTTACGGAACATGAGTCCGTTGCTCGATAAATACTTGTTTTTTAATTATGAAACGTGGTTTACGGCTAACCAGCCGAGTGGAAGTTTAACAACTACCGAAAAGCTAAACATTACATATAATTTGCAATTGGATTAGATGGACAAATTGATGTGAAGATTTGCGAAAAAGTTACACGTCTTCTCAGTGAGAATCGAACTCACGACTCCCCGATCTCTAGTTGGGGCGCGTTAACCACTACGCCATGAGAGGACTCATGAACGCAGAAGTTAACCTGAATTCGATTTCAGCTCAATAATCACGTGGTTCTTTTTCGCAAAGTGCACCTCTTTCGGAAGAATTAGATGCCCATCCAAACACAACGCTTTCTATATATATCCAATGCCTAGCCCGAGAGCGCATTGTTTTTTAGGTATAGGAATAGCACACTACACTAGCCAGCAACTGCGCTGGCTGAGGTATCTATTGTGTGGGCTTCCAATGGGTCGCGACGTTCTCAAACGACCGGTTACGGAACATGAGTCCGTTGCTCGATAAATACTTGTTTTTTAATTATGAAACGTGGTTTACGGCTAACCAGCCGAGTGGAAGTTTAACAACTACCGAAAAGCTAAACATTACATATAATTTGCAATTGGATTAGATGGACAAATTGATGTGAAGATTTGCGAAAAAGTTACACGTCTTCTCAGTGAGAATCGAACTCACGACTCCCCGATCTCTAGTTGGGGCGCGTTAACCACTACGCCATGAGAGGACTCATGAACGCAGAAGTTAACCTGAATTCGATTTCAGCTCAATAATCACGTGGTTCTTTTTCGCAAAGTGCACCTCTTTCGGAAGAATTAGATGCCCATCCAAACACAACGCTTTCTATATATATCCAATGCCTAGCCCGAGAGCGCATTGTTTTTTAGGTATAGGAATAGCACACTACACTAGCCAGCAACTGCGCTGGCTGAGGTATCTATTGTGTGGGCTTCCAATGGGTCGCGACGTTCTCAAACGACCGGTTACGGAACATGAGTCCGTTGCTCGATAAATACTTGTTTTTTAATTATGAAACGTGGTTTACGGCTAACCAGCCGAGTGGAAGTTTAACAACTACCGAAAAGCTAAACATTACATATAATTTGCAATTGGATTAGATGGACAAATTGATGTGAAGATTTGCGAAAAAGTTACACGTCTTCTCAGTGAGAATCGAACTCACGACTCCCCGATCTCTAGTTGGGGCGCGTTAACCACTACGCCATGAGAGGACTCATGAACGCAGAAGTTAACCTGAATTCGATTTCAGCTCAATAATCACGTGGTTCTTTTTCGCAAAGTGCACCTCTTTCGGAAGAATTAGATGCCCATCCAAACACAACGCTTTCTATATATATCCAATGCCTAGCCCGAGAGCGCATTGTTTTTTAGGTATAGGAATAGCACACTACACTAGCCAGCAACTGCGCTGGCTGAGGTATCTATTGTGTGGGCTTCCAATGGGTCGCGACGTTCTCAAACGACCGGTTACGGAACATGAGTCCGTTGCTCGATAAATACTTGTTTTTTAATTATGAAACGTGGTTTACGGCTAACCAGCCGAGTGGAAGTTTAACAACTACCGAAAAGCTAAACATTACATATAATTTGCAATTGGATTAGATGGACAAATTGATGTGAAGATTTGCGAAAAAGTTACACGTCTTCTCAGTGAGAATCGAACTCACGACTCCCCGATCTCTAGTTGGGGCGCGTTAACCACTACGCCATGAGAGGACTCATGAACGCAGAAGTTAACCTGAATTCGATTTCAGCTCAATAATCACGTGGTTCTTTTTCGCAAAGTGCACCTCTTTCGGAAGAATTAGATGCCCATCCAAACACAACGCTTTCTATATATATCCAATGCCTAGCCCGAGAGCGCATTGTTTTTTAGGTATAGGAATAGCACACTACACTAGCCAGCAACTGCGCTGGCTGAGGTATCTATTGTGTGGGCTTCCAATGGGTCGCGACGTTCTCAAACGACCGGTTACGGAACATGAGTCCGTTGCTCGATAAATACTTGTTTTTTAATTATGAAACGTGGTTTACGGCTAACCAGCCGAGTGGAAGTTTAACAACTACCGAAAAGCTAAACATTACATATAATTTGCAATTGGATTAGATGGACAAATTGAGAAGACGTGTAACTTTTTCGCAAATCTTCACATCAATTTGTCCATCTAATCCAATTGCAAATTATATGTAATGTTTAGCTTTTCGGTAGTTGTTAAACTTCCACTCGGCTGGTTAGCCGTAAACCACGTTTCATAATTAAAAAACAAGTATTTATCGAGCAACGGACTCATGTTCCGTAACCGGTCGTTTGAGAACGTCGCGACCCATTGGAAGCCCACACAATAGATACCTCAGCCAGCGCAGTTGCTGGCTAGTGTAGTGTGCTATTCCTATACCTAAAAAACAATGCGCTCTCGGGCTAGGCATTGGATATATATAGAAAGCGTTGTGTTTGGATGGGCATCTAATTCTTCCGAAAGAGGTGCACTTTGCGAAAAAGAACCACGTGATTATTGAGCTGAAATCGAATTCAGGTTAACTTCTGCGTTCATGAGTCCTCTCATGGCGTAGTGGTTAACGCGCCCCAACTAGAGATCGGGGAGTCGTGAGTTCGATTCTCACTGAGAAGACGTGTAACTTTTTCGCAAATCTTCACATCAATTTGTCCATCTAATCCAATTGCAAATTATATGTAATGTTTAGCTTTTCGGTAGTTGTTAAACTTCCACTCGGCTGGTTAGCCGTAAACCACGTTTCATAATTAAAAAACAAGTATTTATCGAGCAACGGACTCATGTTCCGTAACCGGTCGTTTGAGAACGTCGCGACCCATTGGAAGCCCACACAATAGATACCTCAGCCAGCGCAGTTGCTGGCTAGTGTAGTGTGCTATTCCTATACCTAAAAAACAATGCGCTCTCGGGCTAGGCATTGGATATATATAGAAAGCGTTGTGTTTGGATGGGCATCTAATTCTTCCGAAAGAGGTGCACTTTGCGAAAAAGAACCACGTGATTATTGAGCTGAAATCGAATTCAGGTTAACTTCTGCGTTCATGAGTCCTCTCATGGCGTAGTGGTTAACGCGCCCCAACTAGAGATCGGGGAGTCGTGAGTTCGATTCTCACTGAGAAGACGTGTAACTTTTTCGCAAATCTTCACATCAATTTGTCCATCTAATCCAATTGCAAATTATATGTAATGTTTAGCTTTTCGGTAGTTGTTAAACTTCCACTCGGCTGGTTAGCCGTAAACCACGTTTCATAATTAAAAAACAAGTATTTATCGAGCAACGGACTCATGTTCCGTAACCGGTCGTTTGAGAACGTCGCGACCCATTGGAAGCCCACACAATAGATACCTCAGCCAGCGCAGTTGCTGGCTAGTGTAGTGTGCTATTCCTATACCTAAAAAACAATGCGCTCTCGGGCTAGGCATTGGATATATATAGAAAGCGTTGTGTTTGGATGGGCATCTAATTCTTCCGAAAGAGGTGCACTTTGCGAAAAAGAACCACGTGATTATTGAGCTGAAATCGAATTCAGGTTAACTTCTGCGTTCATGAGTCCTCTCATGGCGTAGTGGTTAACGCGCCCCAACTAGAGATCGGGGAGTCGTGAGTTCGATTCTCACTGAGAAGACGTGTAACTTTTTCGCAAATCTTCACATCAATTTGTCCATCTAATCCAATTGCAAATTATATGTAATGTTTAGCTTTTCGGTAGTTGTTAAACTTCCACTCGGCTGGTTAGCCGTAAACCACGTTTCATAATTAAAAAACAAGTATTTATCGAGCAACGGACTCATGTTCCGTAACCGGTCGTTTGAGAACGTCGCGACCCATTGGAAGCCCACACAATAGATACCTCAGCCAGCGCAGTTGCTGGCTAGTGTAGTGTGCTATTCCTATACCTAAAAAACAATGCGCTCTCGGGCTAGGCATTGGATATATATAGAAAGCGTTGTGTTTGGATGGGCATCTAATTCTTCCGAAAGAGGTGCACTTTGCGAAAAAGAACCACGTGATTATTGAGCTGAAATCGAATTCAGGTTAACTTCTGCGTTCATGAGTCCTCTCATGGCGTAGTGGTTAACGCGCCCCAACTAGAGATCGGGGAGTCGTGAGTTCGATTCTCACTGAGAAGACGTGTAACTTTTTCGCAAATCTTCACATCAATTTGTCCATCTAATCCAATTGCAAATTATATGTAATGTTTAGCTTTTCGGTAGTTGTTAAACTTCCACTCGGCTGGTTAGCCGTAAACCACGTTTCATAATTAAAAAACAAGTATAAGGAGATAATTAATTGATGGTTTCGTTTCATTTTGATGCGAAAATTTTAACGTAATAGGGTTCAAATCTTTAATCGTTTCCAGATATAGTTAGATGACCTTGTTATAGCATGCTGATCAAGCTGTCTTCAATTTTCACATGGAAAACACATAGTGAAGCCCTTGGTAAAGCCATATACTTTCTCATTTGAATGTTTATTGCTTAACAGTATAATGACACAGTTTCCCCTTGATCTAATGTAAATGTATTTAATACATATCAATTAAAACTTATGCAAACCAGCGGCATATCAACTGAAACCCAAAGCGCCGGGAAGGAAATTGCATCTAATCTTGATAAAGCGGTACCGAAATGAATGGAAAATAAGTGACAAGCTGTCGGTAATTAGAATATTACACCTAAACCAATTAGTGAACAAGCTTCGGACGAACTCTGCCACAGTACTGTCTGTGTCGGGTCTTTGAAATCTGCCGACAAACAAGCGAAATTTGGCGCCTTCCTTTCATTGCTGGTACCTTGTCGCTACTATTGATTGCTCACGATTATTACATTGGAGCGCTGCCGCCAACGAACATCAAAACTTACCTCTGTCAGCGACAGTTCACTGTAGAGTAATGCGGTGTCAAGGATCGCACCAGCTTGTCACAGAAGATATCTATCAAACTGAAAACATGTAAGCTCCGGCTTGAAAGGTAATATATTACCTTCAAAGCATAGTACAGGTTGGACTCGATTATCCGAAGTATGTTTTTTGACATTCTTGTTTTTTTAGTTTTATGCTTAAATTTGAGATAATTGCAATATACAGTATGGATTGTTCATCAGTTTTGGATGTAGGTAAGAGAAGGTCAAAATGTTTCTTCTCAATGTTTCTGAATATAGTTTTAAATAATAGTTTTAAAACAACAAAAAAGATAATATTAAAGTATTTACCGCATATTGTCATTTTCCTTTTAGTTACTCGTTTATCCGAAGGATTCGATTATCCGGAGTGAAAAGTAACTAGATACTCCATATATTCAAGTCCTACCTGTACCAGATTTTTTGAGGATTTTTTTTGTTTGAAAAAAATTTTGGATTAATAACCATTGCACAGTGGTCCAGGAATCAGTTTTACGCGGAAAGATGCATTTTGAGCTTTAGAATGAAACATTAGACAAAAACGGTCTTCTACAAAGTTGTTTGTATTAGTTAAGCCCTTTGTTTGGTGTTATTGAAAATTAGGGTGGACCACATTTTCATAGAAATTGTGTAACTAACTTTCTTATTTGTAGAAATTATATTATACATGCTTCAGCAAAGTTATAGACCATTCAATTTCAAGCAACTTTGCCAAAAAAAGTTTTTTTGTATCTCTTAAATTGACTGATTTAGAGCTTTTTTCCAGCAGTGACATAGGGTGGTCCGAACAAAACTGGTTTTCTGGCTCTAGAGTTTTCAATTCAAATTTCTCATCAAAGTAGTCTATGAAACACTTTTAGAGCTTTAA
This sequence comes from Aedes aegypti, assembly GCF_002204515.2. Lineage (NCBI taxonomy): Eukaryota > Metazoa > Arthropoda > Insecta > Diptera > Culicidae > Aedes > Aedes aegypti. The sequence goes on from NC_035109.1 coordinate 239,699,360, forward strand.
AAAATGCGTAATTTGGTGAGTGAAGAAACTCGCTATCTCCTTCCGTTTAGGAGTTATTGTTGTTTTTCTCTCAAAAACATGCCTACTTTGATTGTGAATATCTCTGGTTGGGGCAAATATAAAAAATATCTTTTGACGGCATTCAAAAGACAAAATAAAATTGTATATTATATCAAAAAATTACAGATGTGTTATTTTTGTAACTCTAATAAAATGCCTTGAAAAACAAAGGATTTCAAGCAGAAAAACTTCAATAACTTTTGAACTAAAATAGATATCATCAATATTTTTGCATGAAAATTTGCGTTTTGTTAAGTTCTTAATGTCGTTCATAGACTGCTTTGACGAGAAATCTGAAATAAGAAAGATAGGGCTCTAAAACTATTTTGAAGATTTTTATAGTATGTATTTCTTTATTATTTTGCATTTTGAGCATGAAAATGAAATTTTAGACAAAAATGATCTTCTACAAAATTGTTTCTAAAAATGTAAGCTTTCATACTGTGTCATTTGAAACTAGGGTGGTCCACAATATCACACATATCATATAATCAACTTTTTTATTTGCAAAAATACTAGTATACGCTCTAAGGCAAAGCGGTAGAACTTGAAATTTTGATCAATTTTGCCAAAAAAAGTTTTTATGTAGCTCAAAATTTGACCAATCTAGAGCATTTTTTCCTAATCATCACAGGGTGGTCCAACAAAAATAAGTTTTTCAACTCTAGTTTTTTTAATATTATTTTCTCGTCAAAGTCGTCTATGAACGACTTTTAGAACTTAACAAAACGCAAATTTTCATGCAAAAAGATTGTTGATATCTATTTTAGTTCAAAAGTTATTAAAGTTTTTGTGATAAAAAATATTTGACTTTCAAGACGTTTTATTAGAGTTACAAAAATAACACATCTGTAATTTTTTGATATAATATACAATTTTATTTTGTCTTTTGAATGCCGTCAAAAGATATTTTTTATGTTTGCCCCAATCAAAGAAATTCACAATCAAAGTAGGCATGTTTTTGAGAGAAAAACAACAATAACTCCTAAACGGAAGGAGATAGCAAGTTTCTTCACTCACCAAATTACGCATTTTTTAAAGCTCTAAAAGTGTTTCATAGACTACTTTGATGAGAAATTTGAATTGAAAACTCTAGAGCCAGAAAACCAGTTTTGTTCGGACCACCCTAGGTCACCGTAGGAAAAAAGCTCTAAATCGGTCAATTTAAGAGATACAAAAAAACTTTTTTTGGCAAAGTTGCTTGAAATTGAATGGTCTACAACTTTGCTGAAGCATGTATAATATAATTTCTACAAATAAGAAAGTTAGTTACACAATTTCTAGGGTAATGTGGTCCACCCTAATTTCCAATAAAACCAAACAAAGGGCTCAACTAATACAAACAACTTTGTAGAAGACCGTTTTTGTCTAATGTTTCATTCTAAAGCTCAAAATGCATCTTTCCGCTTAAAACTGATTCCTGGACCATAGTGCATTGCCTCCATGTCAAACCCATATAGTGTGACTCGTGGGCTGAAAAAGACCCGCTTTTCCCCGGATTACCCTATGCCTATGCAATAATCAAGGCGCGTTAATCATTCAATGGTGCGCTGTAATCGCATTTCCTGCCCTTTCGCAACACAAATCGGCTTTTCAAAGTGATCCGCTGTGGAACCGCAATTGTTATTCAATTATATTGCCAGCGCATTCGAAGCGCACTAATCCATCGATATTTGGTTTTGTCGGTTCATATTTCCTCCAGTAGAAACTTGAAACTAGTCCCAAGAAAATAAAAAAATAAAACCGATTTTCCTGAAAAGCCTATAAACTTCTTCGACAGGGATAAGCTTCCCGTTTCCAGCACCTTTTGGCTTCGGTTTCAATTCAAACGTGATGCGGTATCAAACGACGACGTGAAGAATAATTCTATGATCGCGGCGCTGTAAAGGGTACTAGAATAAAGATGCGTTCGTCGAAAGAGAAAAAAAACATGGATAAGGAAGACCTTCGATGCTTCGACGAACTTGGAAGGAAATGTGCGCAACGAATACGCACTATAGCAAGACGCTACCAAACGCGCATTTGTGTAAGGATGCGCTCTGGTTCGTATTTCCAATTATGTATCCATGGGAAATTTGAGAGGTTTGTATTATACACACGCATGGACAGCTAGTTGATGGAGGATATAGGGGATGATATTCTAATCAACCTATAGAAGAAAAATAAACTTCTTGAATGTGATTGTGGTGGACGAATTTTTGGATATCGGTCATCTATCACTTGAAAAAGGATCGATTTCATAAAGTGCTTACTTATTGTTGTCACGTCGAAGTAGGAATACAGATTCACGGAACTTTTAGCTGTCCAAAGGTTTTATTAAACGGCGCTTTAAAGCTAAAATATTCAAACAATTAGTTATCAACCTAGCGAGTATAAGAAAAATCTTACAATTCCGGTGACCTGTCGAATTCACCCTACTTCTAGTCGACACAATAAGAACAATAGCAAATATCGTTTTGTAGTTCAACCTATAATTTGATGTTCACGGTTACAATTCAGCGCAATAAATTCATTAAATTTTATATACTCACAATGGATATGTTGTAGAACTTCCGAATTTCTATACTCAATAATTATTTCTAAATATTAATTGCAACTATGCCAACAAACAGTGCGAGAACTATAGCATACGTAGCCTTCTGCTTCTCCCTATACTGCTGACTCATATCGATCTAGTTCTCACATTCTCTCACGATGGCTCGTTTCATTCGGCAGCCTCCTCGCTACCGGGTGACCGTTCCTGCATATGGCAACTTTCAGCACGTTCAGCTGTGTGCGCTACGCTTCTGCCAACATTCCCCGCTCCGTAAAGCTGCTCTGGTTCTTCAGCTTTACTCTCCGGAAGAATGTCTATGACCGCCAGTTTGGCGACGGGCCTGCGAAATGTTCCTGTACTAGTCCGGACCGTTGCTTGCCTAATACGTCCATCTTTTCCCGGCAAAACAGCTGTTATCACACCTCGAGTCCAGCGGTTCCTTACACTTCCGTCCACGAGGAAGACAACATCACCGACTGCTATCGCTTTAGCTTCTGCAACCCACTTGGTCCGTCTCGTAATGGCTGGTAGATACTCATGGATCCATCTGCACCAGAACTGATCTAGAATGTGCTGACAAAGTTTCCAGTCACTTCGTTGAATTGTCCTCATCTCCGTTGGTATCTTTTCAGTTTGCTTCACTCCGTCTGAGCTAAGAAGAATAAAGTGATTAGGAGTGAGTGCTTCCTGCTCCGAATGTTCCAATGGCATGTAGGTTAATGGTCGTGAATTGACCATGGACTCAGCTTCACACAGAACGGTCAGGAACACTTCTTCAGTAGGGGTTCTTGGATGGTTCATTGAGTTCATGGCAGCTTTAACCGCCCTGACCATTCTCTCCCACGCACCGCCCATGTGCGGGGGAGCAGGAGGGATAAAAATCCATTTAGTGTTTCTATTGGTGAAACTTTCAGATAGCTTCAGGTTCACGTCCTTCAGTTGTTTCGCCAGCTGCCGCTCTGCGCCAACAAAATTCGTACCGTTGTCGGTGAAAATCTTCTCCGGTGCTCCTCGTCTAGCGATAAATCGACGGAGTGCCAGCATACACGACTCCGTTGACAGAGATGCCGCGGCCTCGAGATGCACAGCTCTAACTGCAAGGCAAGTGTAAAGTACTACCCATCGCTTGACGAGACTCCTACCGATCTTAATGGAATACGGGCCAAAATAGTCTATCCCGACACTTGAAAACGGTCTAACAAATGGCGTAACACGCTCCTTTGGAAGCGGAGCCATTCGCGGGATCTGCGGTTCTGCTTTGTAAGTGCGGCACCACTGACAATTCCTAGCAACCCTGCGAACTTCAGCGCGCAAGTTCGAAACGTGGTATTTCTGCCTTAGTTCGTTTACCACAGTTTCACCATTCTGATGCCCGTACCTCCGATGGTACTTGTCGATGATGAGATCGGTAACTTTATGTCTTTTGGGCAATATGACAGGAAATTTTGCATCGTATGTAGCAAATGGCGAAGCTCCTATGCGACCGCCCATGCGCAGCACACCACCTTCATCGATGAACGGCGATAGCTTCCTCAACGGACTATTTTTTTGCACTTCGCTGATCGCTTCGTTTTCATTTCCTGATCTTATCTGCTCCAAAGCTTTTAACTCGTTTGAATACGCATCCTTTTGCGCGCTTCTCCACAATACACTCTCCGCTTTCTGGAAATCTTCTTGATCCAGCCTTCCAGATGCCTCCACAGTACTTCTTGTGCCACGACACTGACGAATGAACAGAAAAACATACGCAGTTGATCGCAGAAGACGTTCCCATTTCAAGAATCGGCTGCATTCAATGAAAACTTCGTTGATGACTTCACTGTGCACATGTACCGCTGCTGCCCGTAACTCTGCCGGATCTTCAACGTACTCAATCCCTTGCTGTGGCCATTCACTCTCCATCTTATACAAAAAATCCGGACCCCTGAACCAGCGGTTGGTTGGATTCAGATCTGGCGCACCTTTCCATTTCGTCGCATCATCGGCAACGTTGAGTTCCGACGGCACGTGTCTCCACTCCAGTACTGTGGTGTCATCGAGGATTTCACCTATTCGCACGGCAACATACTGACGATATCTCCTGGCATCAGACCGTATCCACAGTAGCACGGTTCTGGAATCAGTCCAGAAGTATCGCTTCTTGATCTCCAGGGAATGACTGTCGGTAATGGACTTCGCTAAACGACTCCCTATTAGCGCAGCATTCAACTCCAGTCGCGGAATCGATAATGGCTTAAGCGGTGCTACTTTCGCCTTCGAAGCCACCAACGAACACCGTACCTGCCCTCGATCAATAATGCGGAAGAACGCCACACACGAAAACGCTGACAAACTTGCATCGGCAAACATATGGAGCTCCAAAGTATCATAGCTGTTCCTGTCGTATTCGGGAAAGTAACAGCGCGGCACTTGCATCTGGTTCAGCCTATCGAAAACGTCTACAAACCTTCTCCAATCTCTATCGACTTCTTCAGAAATAGGTCATCCCATCCGACTTTACTCCGCCACAGATCTTGAATGATGATCTTTCCATGTATGAGGACGTGAGATATAAGCCCAAGGGGATCAAACAGGCTCATGATGAATCGTAAAATCCTCCTTTTCGTAGGCGCAGAATCTCCCGACACGAGTCGCTGTAAGTCCTCCGGTAATGTTAGAATAAAGGTGAATACGTCCTCGCTAGGAAGCCAAGCCATCCCTAGTACGCGCTCAACATGGCTGGTCTTATTACTGGTGAAGTCTTTCCGCTGAGCTGTGAGTTTCTCACCTAGCTTTTCCAACACCTGCTGCGAATTCGACTGCCAATTCCTGATTTCGAACCCGGCTTTGGCATGCACCGTTCGAACGTCCGTAGCTAGTTTCGCCATCTCTGCTGCTGTATCCCTACTGTCCAAATAGTCGTCCACATAGTGGTTTTCTACCAGTGCTACGGCTGCTTCCGGGAACTCGTTGGTCCAGTTCTTCGCGTTCAGATTTTTAATAAACTGAGCCTGACACGGAGAGCACGTCGAACCGAAGGTTGCTGCATCCATTACGAAAATCTCCGGGGTTTGCGACGGATCCGGGCTCCAAAGGAAACATTGCGCAGAACGATCAGCTTGCCGGATGAAAAATTGGTGGTACATCTCCCGCACATCTCCTACCACCGCTACCTGTCGCTGGCGAAAGTGGTACAACACCTTTGGCAGTGGCGATAGAAGATCTGGACCCTTCAGTAGCATTCCGTTGAACGAAATGCCATTAACTTTGGCAGCTGCGTCCCAGATCATGCGGATCTTCCCGGGTTTCCGAGGATTAATGACAACTCCCAACGGCAAAAACCAGGTGCGTTTGGGTTCAAACTCCTCAATTTCTTGCTTCGACGCTTTGTGTGCATATCCCTTTTGTTGGTAGTCTGCAATTTGGGCATTTAAGTTCGCTAGCAATTCGGGACTCGATTTCAGTCGACGGTGCAGGCAGGCTAGTCTTCTCTCCGCCATGGCATAACTTTGTGGAAATTGTACTTCGTCATAACGCCACAGTAATCCAGTCTCGAAACGACCATCTACACGTTGCACCGTTGTGCTTTCCAAAAGCTCCCTTGCACGGCGTTCTTCCTCACCCTCCAATGTACGTGGCGCCACAATGCCCAGACTCTCCTCCGTGAAGAAACTTTCCACCAGCTCATGGATTCCATTTAGTTCCTCACACTCGCAAATGTGAAACGACGGCGATTCGTTCATCTTCGCTGGATCTCCTACGCAGCCGAATACAGTCCAACCTAATTTCGTTTTCGTGGCGACAGGTTCTCGTGCACCGCGCTCCCTTCTTCTCAAAGAAAGAGAGAGATGAATGTTGTCCATCCCTATAAGGATCTTTGGAACCGCCTTCTTGTAGTCCTGGATTGGAAGTCCTTCCAAATACGGATACTGCCTTGTCAGCTCGCTGTACTGAAGGGTCTGCGTCGGTAGAGCTAAACCTTCTACCGTGCGAACTTCGTCCAACACGAATTTCGCATCACTCGATGAACCAGAGATTTGCAAACTAACTTGCTGTGATGCGGCCTCTCGTCTTTTGATGTTTGCTGTCCAAGTGAGGCACAGCGGACGTACTTCTCCGACGATATTCAGCTGATCTGCGATGTCGGCATCCATCAGGGTCAGTTGTGAACCCTCATCGAGAAATGCGAAGGTTGATACGTGTGTCTCTTTGCCGTAGAGCGTGACCGGGATAATGCGAAATAGGATCGTACTCTGAAGATGGCGATGCACAGAAACGACCGCCGGTGCACTGGCTCCGGAACGTGAAGACTCTTCAGGCTGACCCGGATGTAACAAAGTATTATGCCCTTTGGAACAGCCTCCAACTTCACACACTTTATTGGACTTACACGACCACTTGCCGTGCGGCACTAAGCAAATTTTACACAGTAGATGCGTACTGACCAATTGCCAGCGATCCCCCACAGCTAATGTTTTAAATCTAGGACAGTCCCTGATTCTATGCTTTAAGCTCTGACAAACATAACACGGTCTTGCCTTATCGTCTACTAGCTTACCTCCGACAATCCCTGACTTACGAACATCTGATGTGGAATGCGTGTTCATGAAAACCTTCTCCTTGGGACGCTGCCTATCGCTTCGGTTGGCTCGGTGGACGTCCTGGTCGCTGAACTGCGTAACATCGCTGGCTGCTGAAGTTATTGCCATCATGTATTCGCTGAAGGTTCCCAGATCTACGAATCCAGCACGCTGCTTGTGGAGTGCCCAGTCTAAACGGATATTGGCTGGCAACTTCTCCACTAGCTCGTTCAACAGCGACGGGTTCATCAGATGGGCCTGCTGGTTCGCTCCTTTCAGGTGTCCTACTAGATTTTGCACGGTTATGCCGAAGTTGACCAATGTTTCCAACCGTTCTGCCTTCGGTGCCGGAACATTTCGCACCTTGTTCAACATGGTCTGCAGCAGTCGGTCGGGGCTTCCAAACAGCGTCTCTAGAGTCGCCATGACTTGAGGGACTGACGTAGGCAACAGTAAATTGCTTCGAACAGCCTCCAGCGCGCTGCCTTTGAGGCACCTCTGCAGCCTCATGAGGTTTTCTGCATCTGAATAGCCACACATTTCCGTTGAGTTTCGGTAGCTACTCACGAAAAGCGGCCAGTCCTCGGGGTTTCCCGAGAACACCGGTAGCTCCTTCGGAACTACTTGCCTTGCTGCCAGCTGCTGCTGAAATTGGCCCCATGCAGCTTGGGACTGATCGGGTTGAAACGATAGCGATCTGCTTAGTGGATTCGGAAATCCAGGAGGCGGTCGAGGGGGTGGCACTACCGGCACACCTTCGGCGTGTTGTGAGACAGATTGCTGCCATGGTGGGAATGACGTCGAGGTGGGCTGTCGTGTTTGCTGGCCCAGCGGAAGTAGTACTGATTGCTGACTCGGGGGCACTAATGGTGGTTTCGAAGAAAATAGCCACGGCTCCGATTGCTGATTCGGTGGCCATGCTGCAGATCGTGGAACTTGCTGCTGTACCGACTGGAAAACTGGTTGGTGGATTTGGTGGGGCAGCAGTGGTCCTGATTTCAAAGCGTGCTGCTTCGGAACCGGCGGATCTTCCTGGTTCGATGGTCGTTCGGGTGCTTGTTGCATCTGCAAAAACGATTCTGGTGGTCCCAAACGATTTGGCTGATTGGGCGTCGATGTGGTGGCTCCTTGTTTCAGTACTTCCGTTGCTTTAGATTTGCCGACATTTTCGCCCAACGACGTAAGTGGGGTTTCAAGGCGCTTTGCTCCTTCTTCCACCCTATTTGCTGGTTTCGCTGGGGGGTCCCTAGATCCTGATTTTCCACCAACCGGATAAGGTTGACCGTCGCTGTCTTCTAACATGCCAACGTGATCCTTTATCCACCGGTTAACTTTATCCTTACTGCTCACTCGACTTTTCTGACTCGCAATGCTTTCGTCGTCATCTTCGTTCGCTTCAGCCATCAGAAGGGCGTATTTTTCATCTCGAAACCGCTTTTCCATGGCTGCTTTCTCCTGCAAAGCTTTTTCCTGGCGTTCCTTTTCTAGCTGTTGTCGCTCCAACATCAGCTTTTCTTCGGCCTTACGCTCTTCCTCAATCTTCATCAGTTGAAGTTGAATCCTCATCGACCGACTGCTCCGGCTGGATTTGCCAGATTTTCCGGATTTCGACACGTCGTCCACGTTAATGGCAGAGGCACATTTGCTGCATGACCAACATTTCTCTCGGATACCGTCGTCTACCGAAGCGCATGAGAAATGGTACCGATCCTTACAGGCATCACAGGCTACCAAATTCTCCTCCCGGTCCGGCATATTGCATGCAATGCAATTCTGCAAATCCGAGCTCGTTGCCATCGTCAAACAGCCTCTCCTATGGTGGTTCTGCTGGAAATCCGTCTTCGACCAACGCCTCGGTCGGAATTCTTTAAAGATTGTTGTCACGTCGAAGTAGGAATAGGTACAGATTCACGGAACTTTTAGCTGTCCAAAGGTTTTATTAAACGGCGCTTTAAAGCTAAAATATTCAAACAATTAGTTATCAACCTAGCGAGTATAAGAAAAATCTTACAATTCCGGTGACCTGTCGAATTCACCCTACTTCTAGTCGACACAATAAGAACAATAGCAAATATCGTTTTGTAGTTCAACCTATAATTTGATGTTCACGGTTACAATTCAGCGCAATAAATTCATTAAATTTTATATACTCACAATGGATATGTTGTAGAACTTCCGAATTTCTATACTCAATAATTATTTCTAAATATTAATTGCAACTATGCCAACAAACAGTGCGAGAACTATAGCATACGTAGCCTTCTGCTTCTCCCTATACTGCTGACTCATATCGATCTAGTTCTCACATTCTCTCACGATGGCTCGTTTCATTCGGCAGCCTCCTCGCTACCGGGTGACCGTTCCTGCATATGGCAACTTTCAGCACGTTCAGCTGTGTGCGCTACGCTTCTGCCAACACTTATTGAAAGCGATAGTTTTTTGAAAAACTACAGATGGTGGGGCAAAGGATCAATTATTTAACACATTTCTTTGTTATTTATTCAGTAAATTATAATGCACCTTAAGTTCACAAAAATTGCCATAAATCATAATTTTCTTAGACAACCCCTTCATAAAACCATGTCTTTGAAAAAAGAAAACATAGGATCTTCATTAGAAAACATGAAAATTTGTGGTGGCCATATTGAATTTGGCCGCCTTCAATATGGCATCAGATAAACTTAATTCACATGATATTCGCAATCACCGATTTAACGTTTTTTAGAATTATTGAAAACTGATTTTTACATTTAAAGTAAAACCAGTTCAGCTTCCAATGATGCAAGAAGATTTGCAATCGGTAGTTGTGAACACCATGGAAATTCAGTTTTTTTATACAATTCAATATTGTGACCACCTTTGGTCATGCAATGGTCACATTTTTTGCAAATGAAGTTCCTATGTTTATCTCTTTCCAAAAACATGTTGTTGTGAAGGGATCGCAAAGGATGACTATTTTGATAGAACGGGTGCATAACAGAAACCGAAGAATGACATACCATAATCCGGGTATTATTGATCAGCGGGGTAAAATTGATCGGAATTACTCATCTCGTAAAACGTTCGTGTCATCTTTTAGTGATGGAACATTTCGAAAGCATGAATGGCTTTTCTCCATCTTATTTTTTTTTTGCCAAAATTTGGTTGACTTCACGCGTAAATTCGTTAACTTTTCGAAACAACGATTTCAATGGTTAAGAATGACACTGTTGAATATTCATGTCTCACATAAGTTCTGCAAGCGAGAAAAGCGAAGAAAATGCGATTCTTTCTAAAAATGCTATCGCCGAAAGCTATTCCGTTGTCAAAACTTTTATAAGTATGTCCAATTAGGTAATATTAACGAATTGTTGTTAAGAATGTAGAATTTCCATAGGAAATTGCCTACCTTTAGGCATATTCCGTGGTTCGAAGTGTTTTTAATTTTGAAATAACTTAAAAAGTAAATAACTTGTAAGCGTTTGGCCTTCATACTTTGCTTCAGAAGCCATGATTTCAGTAAATAACGACATTTTTAATATTACCGAACGTTTTTTACATAGGTGATCAATGTTACCCCATATCATCGGAATCAAAAAATCACCTAAAACTTTTTTTAAACATGCTTTCATCTTTCAAAAAACACATGTGGATTTAAAAATATAAAACGTGCAACTTTTCTGAAAAACATGAATAAACTTTAAACAAATTGGTTAAGAATTTCAACTGTTCGTGTGTCACTACTTAAAAACACTGATTTGTGCATGTCACAAGGTTTGCTTAATCTCGTGTCGATGACTGCTCCCAATAGACGTGCTGTTTGAAGGATCACAATGATTTAAAGGTTTTGAAGTATAGCAGGCAACAATGGAGCTTCTGGCGAGAAGAATAGATCGAAGTAATCCAAACTACTATTTTGTTCTGAAAAAAAAAAACAGCCAGGTCAGGATCCTTAGCTATCCGCAAAACAAAAGTTCTATGCTCACTAGCGCCGACTGGTGGCAAAATTTGAATTTCATAGCTTTTATAATGATAGCACTTGAGCTATTGAACAACTTTACCGAAGGCGCCATCTTTCTAAGTGGCCAGGATCCTGATATATCCGCAAAACGAAAGTTCTATGCTGGGGACGGACCTGGTGTAGTGGTTAGAACACTCGCCTCTCACGCCGAGGACCTGGGATCGAATCCCATCCCCGACATAGTCACTTATGACGTAAAAAGTTATAGTTACGACTTCCTTCGGAAGGGAAGTAAAGCCGTTGGTCCCTAGATGAACTAGCCCAGGGCTAAAAATCTCGTTAATAAAGTCAAATCAATCAATCAAATCAAGTTCTATGCTCACTAGCGCCGACTGGTGGCAACATTTTTAATCTCATAGCTTTTATAATGATAGCACTTGAGCTAATGAACAACTTTGCCGAAGACGCCATCTTTTTAAGTGGTCGGGATCCTGAGATATCCGCAATATGACCACCATATGTTATCCCTTGAAATAATGAACAATTTTGAATACTTTTAAAGATATTGATCATTTATAAAAACGGTCGTTAATCTGAATTTCGCTCGTAAAAAAGTGGTCGTAGAAAGAACCGTCGGTAAAAAAAAACGGTCGTAAAAAGAGGTTGGAGTGTATCGCTAAAGACTGATAATGATGGAGCTCTACAATACTAGGTAGGTAGCATAAGGCGATGGATTCTTTAAAAGTTGAATGTACACATTACCTCACTCCTGGTTTACTTCTCAGAATAAAAACACCTTCGTCCGAGAATGATTGTTTCTTATAAATTGAAACTTAGGCGAGGCTACATTTAATTAGAGACGAATGACCTTCTTCTTCTTGACATAACGTCCTCGCTGGGACAGAGCCTGTTTCTCAGCTTAGTGTACTTATGAGCGCTTCCACAGTTATTATTGGAGAGCTTTCTTTGCCTAAGCTACCATTTTCGCATTCGTATATCGTGCGGTAAGAACGATGATACTCTATGCCAAGGGAAATCAAGGAAGACCCAATAGGGGGGTCCGTAGCCTTGAGGTAACGCTTTCGCTTCATAAGCGGAAGGTCATGGATTCAATTCCCAGCCCCTCTAAAAAAATAACCCGTCCAGCCACCAGAAGACACCGCACGGAGGACCGTGCTTAGGGGAACACATCCATCCTCCGTCAGTATCAGATGGTGACTGAGACAAACTGACCCACTTCGCAGGCAGCTAGCCTCAAACGACTCAGGAACACGGCAAAACGAACCACCGCAAGAGCAATTGACTATGGCTTATGGAAATCGATTGGACCAACAGCAGAGCACTCTCCTACCTGCTCGGTGTGAGAGCAAAAGAGCAGAAGAGAGTGAAAGCAGATGTAAATATAGATTAGCTAAAAATAGAACTGTATCGGTAAGGAAGGTACAGATAAACTGATTCCGGCAGAGTAGTGGCCACGAGCACGGAGTGCTTTAAAAAAAAAAAAAGGAAGACCCAACAAAAAGTTACAATCGGAAAATCAACATACAACTGTAAAAATATTAATTTGTTGCACCATTTGCGCAACTTCATTTCAAATTAATTTTATTGCTGTTTGCTTCCTGTTCCAAGGCTGTTAAAACCAAAGTAAGTCACATCTTTTGCAACTGGTTAATTTACAATTATCTGTACCAATTTACTCCACAGTAGTTCAAACGCCACTAATTTAAACGTCTTTACGACCAATTGGTTAGATACTGTTGATTGAACCTTTGCCGTAGATCCGAAGACACAAACCATCCGCCGGCTAAATAGTCGTGGGCTCGAAACCAAGGCCCACCAGCTGCCGTTCAATTCATTTCAATAAATTTCCAATCGAATAGCTAGTGTAAAGATCACAATTTTAAACACGTACCCAAAGAGTTTAAACCATCCAGCAGAACGACGTGATTCACACCGTTCAATTGACCACTTGCTGGTTTATGGTTGTGCGTCTGTTTTACCGATTGCAACCCGTTCTTTTTTTTGCAAGCATTGAGCTCAGAGCTCCCAGCGGGCTTTCGTGTGTCTCCAATTACCTACCGAGCGTTTATTTGTCAGAGTTCCAGTGCCCAACCCTTCCCGCAATCCGTGCAGCCACGTCATGATGCAGGAATAACACATCGAATGCGAAATTGGAGAAGAATTAATTTCAATAAAATATGACCAACAACTCTTGGAGCTCGGCCATCAGTAAACACACACTCCGCTGCACTGTGGGCCAAGAGACAGAACTTTGAGGCAACATTTCTGAGATTTTCAAGTTGAACAAAAATCGACCTTAAAGAATGAAAATTTAAACATAAAATACAGTGTTTGTAAATAGAGAGGTTGATACCTTTTTCGGGAGCTTTATTATTCACCACAAAAAAATTGTTTCTCAATATTTTTGCACCATTTTTTTTCTGCACCACTTTGGAAGCATTAGGAGAAATGCAAGTATGAAAAAAACACCCATACTTTTTTTGCTTTAGTTGTAGGCGTTGAATCACAAACCTAATAATGTTAAATTCATCTCGTAGAATTAATTTAATAAAAAAAAGGTTTTTTGGATTTTTGTCACGAAATTTTGATTTCTGACCCATAGTGCGCTGGGGGGAAACACGCTTTCGCTCCCAAGAAATGCAAATTCAGTTCGTACGAAGACGAAGAAAACCAGGCTGTTACCACGCAAAATAAATTGTCGCTCAAATTACTTCGCCCCGGCAGCCTGAAGCATTAGCACCGTACACTCTGATTGAACTAGCACAGCCGCAACCAGTAAATGCCTCCAACTGCTATGACTGACGTGACGGGAGATAAAAATTTACGGCCCAAATGGTGTTTGAAATTCAATAAAAACAATCGTGAAATGTGCGTTAATTTAGATTTATTGTCCAGGAGTGGAAGCTGATTGGAGCTTTACACGCACTTGGCCGCCCAAGATGGCCAAGGGGGCGATGGGGAATATGTGAGGTCATTCGATGTCCAGTAACAAGGTGGCTTGAGATTTACCGATTTCTACAGCTTCTCTCAAAGCAATATTGAGAAGTGAGGCGAGGAGATTGAGTTAAGTGAAATATTAATTGCGCAATCACATAAAAGTACGTTTCATTTTAAAACAACTTTGCATCTGACAATGTTGCAAACTGCTTCTGTCATTTAGAAGGTGTTTTTTGGTCGTATGTGTATAAATCCACTTGAACTAAGTACTTTCAGCAATCCTTTTAATGAACTCCTAACGAATCATGCCAATGCATTTCGTATTGTCGGATGATTTGTCAATTTAGACCATTTTGCAGCTGTTGAAATGGTTTGGCAACGCGCTTCTCTAGAGCGACTTTTGTTAGATTTTTAGGTAAGATCCAGATCATCCCGGAGGACCAAAGTTTTAAAGTTTACCTTTGGTAAAACATAAACATATCGAAAAGCCTTTGGCCAATAAAAATATTGTCATTATTTACAAGGTTGTGTCAAATCAACTTACAAATTACGAGAGCTATAAATTAATGTTGACTTATTCCCACCCTTCAAATACGGTACTGAAGATTACTTGATAAGTAATCTTGCCAGCTACAACAAATCTTAAGTGTGCAAACGGAAAGCACAAGCGGCACAAATTAATTTGAAATAATCCCAAAACATTCGTGTTGGGTTTCGACATCATTTGACTGCAATGAGCCATTTTACGAGACGTTTCAGAACAGCTGATCGCCGCAACGGCGTCAATTGACAGGAGACCTGGGATTAAATCCAGCGTGATTTTCAATAACGCCTCATCTTACCAAACGAGGGCATGGAGAAAATGTCAAAAATGAGATCCAAAAATGTTCGTTACTGCAACATTACACCTAGTTATTGTATCAGCTACCTCTTTGTTACCCATATTGCACAAAAAAAAGCACTTTTGTGATCAGAAATATTTTAATAATTTTTCTCCATTTAAGTTTTCGCCTGGATGAAAAGCTACGCTAGAAATGCGCACAGTCATCAACCATCATCATCGCGTAAACTGACGCCGATGATTGAAAAATCCCAGGTCTCCTGTCATTTGACCAGGCTTCGTAAAATGGCTTATAAGCCAAAAACGCTTACCTAAATACAAGTGAACGGTGGATGCTTGTATTACTATGAGAGATGTTGGAGATAATTACCCACATACCAACTGGACAGATTTATTAATTTAATTTTATTCAAACAACACAACACAACGCGACCTGCGTACAGCCGCAGCTTCCAGGTTCTGTTGGTGCTGCTGTTCAAGTTGTCCAACTGGGCATCCGACTGCGCGCTTTGCATTGGCCAAGCGACAAAGAAGCAAAATGAAACAGGCATTCCGAGAATACATCACGATAGGAAAGCTCCAGTCGTTTGGAACGGCACTGAACCCCGAAACAGATGGGTCATCAATAATCGTTATTATTAAAATGTGAGATGTCTTTTGTCCAAAATCGGCGCGTCGAACGCTGGGAATTGTTTTTTATTAGCTTTCCAACTGTGCATTAGGGTGTGGCTTATTTTTCGAAAGTTTTCAAAACTAAAAATTCGTGTGCTCTTCTGAATTGAGATCATAAAAAATACACCTCAAAGTTTGAGCTAAAAATAATAAGATTAAGAGGTAGCGCAAACTATTTAAGGGCAATTGTTTTATTTATATAATTTGACCCTAAGTGAAGTTTTCATAAATTCCATATTTGTTATCAATTTCACAGCGTAACAAAAATGACATTTTTGCGTGTCTCAAGGATCAAATTATGTGTCTCTAGGAGATTTGGGGTTGCTGAATCTGGTGCCATTCTCAGAAATGTTCCAGCACGTCACAATTTTTAGCTACAGGTCGCCAAAGTTGTATAAAACACTGGTTTTATCAATGTTTACATGAAATTTAAGGTATAATTTATCATACTTTTTTGTAATCTAATCCACCTAACATGCAAAAAAGAAATTGAACTTTCATTTCAGACATAATTTGATTGAAATTGCGCGATTAAATTTCGATTAAACCGATTTCTTCAACATGCTTGCAGTCTCCATACAAAATTCTTCGTTTCTTCTATATGGCAAAATACAACAATTCTCTAAACCATCAAAAAATAACTTTTCCGTTTCGAAAGTAATACAAACTTTGATGATAAGTATTGTTATACACATAAAGTTTGAATTCTGTGGCAAATTAAGCCAATATATTACCTTACAAGCTGGCAAACTTGCATGCAAGTTGGCTGAAATAGTCATTTTTTGCATTTTCAACAGTCAATATCTCAAAAACTAGACGTGCTATGATATTTCTGAAAACTGCAACCCTTAATTAAGTGAATAGCGGTATTTTGGTGCTGGAGACAAAAACGTGTTCCGCAGTGTTTTGAATCTTTTGGTATTTTTCTCTTGAAAATTGAATTAAAAAAAATAAAACTTCATATGTTTGTGCAGTTTTGGTTAAAGAACTAGGGCCATATTTTAAATGTACATTGTGAATGATATGTTAAATTTTCGAATGGTGCTGAAAATTTCCAAATGAAGTAAAAATTGAAGAATAAAGAAAATTGTACTGAAGGTTATAATTTATAACAATAAAATTCACCTCAAATCCGCTTGCGCCTCCTCATAACATCTTAATGTTTTGGCCTAAACTTTGAGGTTTTTCTTTTAATGTACTTTTTTATTAGGAGGAGCGTACAAAATGCTGTAGTTGTGAACTTTTGAAAATAAGTTATACCCTACTGTGCAGGGATGGAGGAAACGTGAAGTAAGCTATGTGATCATAATCGTGCTCAGTGACCACACACGAGGCTAGCCGTCTTGTTTATGGTGTTATGTTTCATGTTCGTTTGGATATGGACAGCAGCTTGTGGCTACAACATAGTGTCTCCGATCAGACTACGAGTGGCGTCGTTGCGTGTGACACCTGGGTTATATAATATGCAAGCAATTGGTCTAATCAAAGATCAACAAATTTATGCCTCTTTGAACTAGACTGGATTTAATTGATGAAATACCAATGAAAAGCATTATAGGAAAAATCCTGTAAAATAATCTATTTTATAACTAATTAATGAAAGGTCGCTCTGTTCTTATTAGGACATTACGTCAGGAAAAATAAAAAGAAGAAGAGGAATGCAACTAGTTTTTGGCGATAGCCTTCAAAATCAACATATTGTTTGCCAACAAAGTGAAAAACTCATTTTACTACTTTAAATCAAGATGGTGTCAAAATCCAGCATGGTCTCCTAATTTTTCCACTCAAGAAACTACTTCTATTCTTCACATGACTCGAAAGACCAGCGGTTGATAACTTGTTTCTTTGTTGCACAAACAATGTCTGCATTGATCGCATTCGCCATGTACCGTAAAACGGGGTAGTTTTAATAATGCAAGTAACTTTGATAGTGCGAGACCCGCAACATACTAAACGATGTAACGTTAATTCTGATAATCAGTTAAGCAAAATGAATACAAAAGTAAAGAATATCAGTATGACACTTCTTGTTAGAACTGTTTTCGTTCAAATCGTGGGGCTTTTTATTTGAATGTTTAAAATTGATGAGATTTTAGCATTTCTGTTCCACGATCACTATTCGATGAATTTATAACAAGTTTGTAACTAATTCTTTGTAGCCGTGTTATATCAGAACATGAATTCGGTGTTAAATCATTAAGCAAAAAGCATTATCATGAATTGGGACCATTTTTGTAATCAAACTCATTCATATAACGCTTCTTCAAGATTAGAAATCTAGTGACGAGCATAAAATCCGCCATAAACGCAGCCGAAATCGAACAGAAAGCGCTAAAAATGAGAGCTGAGGCAGCCGAAAAGGCACTACAAAATGCTAAGTAACAAACAGTGGCTGACACGCCTAAAACGCCTAAGGCACATGCCAACAAGCCGTCGAAAAAGCGTGATAGAGACTCGCTAGGAGAAGAAGCGGGCTCAAAAAACAGAAAAACGAGCAGAAGCCAGAAGAACAGAGGGAAGAAACATGGCGAAGGAAGGGGGAAGAAAAAGGAGGGTACGAAGAAAAAAAAACTAGTCGCCCACGGCGTGAGTGGTCGAAGGGGGACGCCATACTTGTTAAGGCAAACGACCAAACCACGTACGCAGCGATTCTTCCTAAGGTTAGAGAGGATCCGAAGCTAAGAGACCTCGGAGAGAACGTGGTCAGAACGAGGCGTACTCAGAGAAGAGAAATGCTCTTCGAGCTGAAGAACGATCCAGTGATCAGAAGCTCGGCCTACCAGGAGTTGATTGCTGAGTCGTCGGCCAACGAGGCAAGCGTAAAAGCCTTATATAAGGAGGCAGTGGTTGAGTGCAGATACCTGGACGAGATCACATCCAATGATGATCTGCAACAGGGAATGCGATCACAGTGCGACATTGGAGAAGTTGCCATGACAATCCGACTTTCAAAGTCGTACGATGGCACACAGCTAGCGACGATTCGGCTACCACTGGCCGCACAGTGGGACGAAACTGCGGTATCCTGGATCTCGATGCGGTGGAGCTGACAAGGGCGATGGTCAGGGCGTGTGGCATAACAATGCCAAAAAAAGGAGGCCATCAAACAACCGGCGTCCCGTATACTGGTGGAACGAGGCACTCTGCACTCTTCTCGCCACTTGTCTTATAGCGAGGAGACGATATCAGAGAGCAAGGCACGAGGAAGTCCGAGAAGAGCGAAGAATTGTGTTCCAGCAATCCAGAACGGCGTTAAAACGAGAGATTTAGCTGAGCAAGTCCAACTGCTTCAAAGAGCTGTGCCGATCAGCTGATGCTAATCCTTGGGGGGATGCCTACCGCGTAAAATGGCGAAAACCAAGGGCCCGTCGACGCCAGTCGAAACATGTGCGGACTAACTGAGAGTCATCGTCGAGGGTCTATTCCCAAAGCATGATCCTACAATGTGGCCGGCCACAACATATGGCAATGAAGAGGCAGGAAATGCCAAAACTCGTCAGATCTCCAACGAGGAGCTTATAGCAGCTGTGGAAACGCTGAAGCTGAACAAAGCCCTGGGTCTGGACGGAATCTCCAACGTAACACTCAAAGCAGCGGTCCTTGCGTATCCAGATATGGTAAGGAAGGTTATGCAGAAATGCCTGGACGAAGGTCAATATCCAGAAATATGGAAAATTCAGAAACTGGTGCTATTGCCGAAGCCAGGAAAAACCGCCTGAGGATCCCGGATTATATAGGCCTACATGTTTACTGGATACATTCGGTAAACTCTTGGAACGTTATCCTCAGCAGGGTGATGAAATGCACAGAGAGCGAGAACGGGCTATCAGAAAGGCAACGGAGACAATTGGGCTAGTCGAAGATTGGGAGTCAAGCTGAAGATAGCCCACCACAAAACGGAGGTGCTACTAGTTAGCAACTGCAAAGCAGTCATGCACGGTGAGATCACTGTTGGGAGGCATGCCATAGCATCAAAGCGAAAGTTGAAACACCTGGGCGTAATGCTAGACGATCGGCTGAATTTCTACAGTCACGTCGATTATGCATGCGAGAAGGCGGCGAAGGCGAACAATGCGCTCACAAGACTCATGCCCAACATAGGAGGTCCTAGAAGTAGTAAAAAGCGTCTTCCGGTTGTTGTATCAACATTGCTACTAAGATACGGTGCGCCAGCCTGGGGCGCGGCGCTACAGACCAAGCGGAATCGGGATAAGTTAAACAGCACGGTCCGACTCATCACCATATCGTCGTAGGCGGCATGCGTAATCGCTGGGATGATCCCGATCTACATCATACTGTCCGAAGACATGCTATCAGCGAAGAGAAACTAAGCAGCCGAGGAAGTTGGCAAGAATTCGTTCGCGGGCTAAGTGGCAGCAAGAGTGGTATGCCTCTGAGAAAGGCAGGTGGACCCACAGGCTCATCCCGAATCTATCGGCCTGGGTGAACAGGGAGCACGGAGAAGTGAACTTCCACCTGACACAGTTCTTGTCAGATCACGGCTGCTTCAAGCAGTATCTGCATCGATTCGGCCATGCTACTTCACCATTCTGTCCTGAGTTTATGGAGATTGAAAAAAGGCCAGAACATGTTGTCTTCGACTGCCCGTGGTTCAACATAGAACGAAACACGGTTGCGACTGCGTTTGGTGAGTACTTCAGCGTAGACGGTGTGATCCATGGAATGATAAGCGATCTCGATCTTTGGAATATGATGACCAACATGGTGGTGCACATAATGTCTGACTTACTGCGCAACTGGTGAGAAGAGCATCGAAAAGAGACGCAGAAAGCAGCTCTTGACGTCGGGACGTCGGGGCGCTGAAAAACTGGACGCCAATCTCCCACCGGAATTGTCATAAGTCTCTGTTGAGAGGAGACCATCGGGCGCGATCGGAGTAAGCTAGATCCTTCGTCGGGGACTAGCTGAGTAGATCGCGAAACAGCACCGGCAAATGGTCGTCGGGGCACCTGTGAACCGGAAGTTTCATTCCACCGGAATCGCAGGATCGACCTCGGCAGCTGCCCGGATAGCATCGGTTCGGAAGATCTTCCGCCGCCGGGGAAATCTTCGTAGGAGTAGGATAGATCCACCGTCGACGGCTATTCTGAGTAGTGCGAGCATATCACCGGCATGAGTCGTCGGAGCGCCAGTGAACCGGAAGCCATTCTCCAACCGGAATCTCTGGACCGACTTCGACGCTCTACCAGCCAACAACGGAGTATGAACAACGCGTAACGTTACCGGTTTCGGGATATATTCCTCCGTCGAGGTACTCTCCATCGGAGTAGGCTAGTTTCACCGTCGGGAACTAAGCCGAGTAGTATCGATCACGATGAACCGCCGGTTTTGGGTCGTCGGGGCACTTGCGAACCGGAAGTTAGTCCTCAACTGGAATCGCAAGACCGACCTAGGCATCCAACGGGCGGTAGAGCATGACGAGCAGAAAAATGGAGTCAAGCGCACCAACAAAACACAGCAGCATTCATCGAAAAATTCTCACATGCCCCAGGCGTGTGGTCGGCCCCAAAATGTGAGTGACGTTGAAGAGACAAATTGCAGCCAGATCGAATAGAGCAAGAGGTGATGCGAAGGCGTAGAGGCATCAACAAGCCCTCTATAAATTCGGGTCTTTAAATTCAGTACTTCAACTAATAAAAAACAATTCACGTTCTCTATTAACATTCCCCAATCCATTTCATACTAAAATAATGTCAAACAATAGTTTGGTTGTGGATTCTCACGTGTTTATCTACCCATTATCGAAGTTACCCCAATACTGAAAACAGACTTCCGATTATATAAAAATTATAGGTACATTCAAAACGAGTCGTTATGAAATCTTTCAACTGCAATAGATAAGTAAGATATCAGTACTTGTTTTAAATATATAAAAAAATATCCTGAAATCGAAATGCGGAACTATTCAGATTTTCTTCCAAAAAATTATCGAAGCTACGTTTTACGGTATGTTGAAATTGTAGAGTATGATTAATAAATTTAAAAATTTAAGCACCAGATGAAATCGCTTAAAATAATAGTAGTTTGTATTTTGTAATTTTTTGTTGAACAAAAATTTTGTAAAAAATTGGCTGGTTTATACATTTATAGCTTGGGTAGAAATTATAGAAACGATGAGTAAAGAAAAATTAAAATCTTAAAAATACAGCAGATATGTGAAATATTAAAACTACTATTATTTTAAGCGAATTCGCCTGGTGCTTAACTTTTCAATCTATACTGTCAAAAATTTCAAATTTTGTGATAATAAACTGAGGATATTTGTAGTTCTCTGTCAAAATTTCATGTCGATTACTCATAGGCGAACAAAGTTACAGCATGTCAAAGTTGAGCATTTTGTAGGCAAATTGGCTTTCACTACTATTATTCTGAACACAAGTGTATAATCGAGCAGCTCGAATGTTTAACAGATTTATTCGAATGGGCTACATGTAGTCGTGAGCACTTTAAAATACTAAAGATCTACCTATAGAGGTCCCCAAGCAAACTGCCACGAACACCAACGCACAATCAATCTTACACAAGTCGATTTCCTCAGAATGAAAACGTCATTGAGCTTTCGGTCAACGGCAGGCCAACAGGGAAGTGGTTGTTTTGCAGCAATTCTGTTTATATTTGGATTCTCACAGCAAAAAAAAGCAATGTTGTGACAGTTCTCACAGCAAACAAAGACAATTTTGTCAACATTGCACTACTACGCAGGCAACTGGATTGGTCTATGATCAAATAACACAGATTTGGCACCAATGTATTGGGGTTTTACGATGAAACTGAAATTTGAAACGAGACAGGAAATCTTGAACAGGTTTAATAGCATGATGGAGGAATAAAGGCAACTGTTTATAAAAAAGGAAATTGTGAACTTCCGCCAACGATCGCGTTCGTATTAGTATATGTTCATGGTCAGAAGAACCATATCTATCTCCAGATTCTTAAAACCAGTCCATTTCTTAACTTCATCTAGAAGCGACAAGTTGATTTAAACTAATTTCCCCAAAAAAAATTGGGGCGTTCATAGGAAAGTTAGTTGAAACCTCTGAAGTTTATACTTAAACAAATGAGTTAACAAGTATAGAAAAGTTTAATACAAATTAGAAATGTTTATAAAAACAGTACTCCAAAGTGAATTAAAAATAGGTGAATTTGTGTAGTGATATAATCACCAGTCAGGCAAAACTTGGAAGATGTGAAATTAGTATAGAATGTTTTAATTGTAGATTTGAGGTTATAAAACGTCACGTTTAGAACAAAATCGCAGACTACGCTGAAAGCAAGAATTGTAGCGAACAGAAAAGGTAGTATTTTTGGGTGTGTGTTAACAGTCGTGGGTTCAATCCCCATCGGAGCACGTGGTTTCTTTTCGCAGTTTCAATTTTAATTTATACATTTGACACGTGTTTCGTCGTGTACATGTAGACGTCAAAACGTTAAAACCTTATAAGAGCAGAGTTCCTCAATAATTGCCAAAAACTTGATCATAAATTAACTGTGCAGGTCTGTAATGCTCAAATAAATAAGGATATAGGGAGAATTATAAAAATGTTGCTCATTTCTTCCAAAAATATTGCACATTTTGATTCTAAATCTCACACAGCATGCATTCTATAGTGCACTTATTGAATGATACAATTGTACTTACTATAAGACATCAAATTATGAGCGTCGACATCTAAATTTGATTGCTAGATTTATTCAATAAGGGACCGTCCATAAATAACGCAGCACTTTTAGGGGTAGGGGGGAGTCTACGATGGGAAAGGAAATGTCCAAAATTTGCCAAAAGATGCTACGTCAATTTTGGACACCTGATGATTTGTAGGAAATTCTCTTGGACTTTTTTATAAATTTCTCATTAGCATTCTCAAAGGAATCCGCAAGTTTAGGAAATAGGAATGATGTGTTTGGAGCTGGCGCGGTAAATGGCTGGGCATGGCGTACCATTGGTACCTCGCGTACCTGCAGGAATAAAATAGACCCCTTTGTGCGGTCCTTAGCCTCTTGCCCAGCAACTCCTATCCCTACCTCCTCGTGGTACTGGCCGGGGTACGAGTAACCTTGGGGAAGATCGGGTAACCAACCCCCGGT
The DNA here is from genome assembly GCF_002204515.2 of Aedes aegypti. Taxonomy (NCBI): domain Eukaryota; kingdom Metazoa; phylum Arthropoda; class Insecta; order Diptera; family Culicidae; genus Aedes; species Aedes aegypti. The sequence continues at coordinate 239,723,032 of NC_035109.1, forward strand.
GGGAACTTTGGTCGTATGCTGACAGGGAAGGGGGGGTTTGCTTTTGCAAACCTGGAGCGTCTGTACTCCACGTTAGGAGCGGCTCACAACAGCGTCTGTTCCCCATGTCAGGGGCGGCTGATCATCGTCCGAGTGCCAGAGAAGGACTCTAAGCTAAACTGCGCACTATGGCCCTCCGAACATTTAGGGGGAATGGTCCTCCGGAAATCTAGGGGGTTGGTGTCAGGCCCTGCGAGCCAGCCGTAAAAACACATCAGCACAGGAACGTCAACGAGAGAATACGGACCGGAACAATCGGCAAAGACCACAGCGACGAAAATGGACTAGCGATTGGAAACTCGGTACGTGGAACTGCAAATCTCTCAACTTCATTGGAAGTACTCGCATACTCTCTGATGTACTGAAGACCCGCGGTTTCGACATCGTAGCGCTGCAGGAGGTATGCTGGACAGGAGCATTGGTGCGAACGTTTAGAGGTAATCATACCATCTACCAGAGCTGCGGCAACACACGCGAGCTGGGAACAGCTTTCATAGTGATGGGTGATATGCAAGGGCGCGTGATCGGGTGGTGGCCGAACAATGAACGAATGTGCAAGTTAAGAATCAAAGGCCGATTCTTTAACTTCAGCATAATCAACGTGCATAGCCCACACTCCGGAAGCACTGATGATGACAAGGACGCATTTTACGCGCAGCTCGAACGCGAGTACGACCGCTGCCCAAGCCACGACGTCAAGATCATCATAGGAGATTTGAACGCTCAGGTTGGCCAGGAGGAGGAGTTCAGACCGACGATTGGAAAGTTCAGCGCCCACCGGCTGACGAACGAGAACGGCCTACGACTGATAGATTTTGCCGCCTCCAAGAACATGGCCATTCGTAGCACCTATTTCCAGCACAGCCTCCCGTATCGGTACACCTGGAGATCACCTCAGCAGACAGAATCGCAAATCGACCACGTTTTGATTGATGGACGGCACTTCTCCGACATAACCGACGTCAGAACCTATCGTGGCGCCAACATTGACTCCGACCACTACCTGGTGATGGTGAAACTGCGCCCAAAACTATCCGTCATCAACAATGTACGGTACCGACGCCCGCCCCGGTACAATCTCGAGCGGCTGAAACAACCGGATGTCGCCAATGCGTACGCGCAGCATCTTGAGGCAGCGTTGCCGGATGAGGGCGAGCTCGATAGGGCCCCTCTTGAGGACTGCTGGAGGACAGTCAAAGCAGCCATTAACGACGCTGCCGAAAGCGTTGTCGGATATGTGGAACGGAGCTCAAGAAACGATTGGTTCGACGAGGAGTGCCAGGAGGTTTTAGAGGAGAAGAATGCAGCGCGGGCTGCAATGCTGCAGCATGGTACGCGGCAAAACGTGGAACGATACAGACTGAAGCGGAAACAGCAAACCCGCCTATTCCGGGACAAAAAGCGCCGCCTGGAAGAGGTGGAATGCCAAGAGATGGAGTTGCTGTACCGTTCTCAAGAAACGCGGAAGTTCTATCAGAAGCTCAACACATCCCGCAAAGGCTTCGTGCCGCGAGCTGAGATGTGCCGGGATAAGGATGGGAGCATCTTGACGGACGGACGCGAGGTGATCGAAAGGTGGAAGCAGCACTACGATGAACACCTGAATGGCGCAGAGAACACAGGCACAGAAGGTCAGGACAGCGAAGGCGATGGCTACGTCAGCACAGCGGATAGCGGAAATCAACCAGCTCCCACGATGGGGGAAGTTAAGGATGCCATTCAACAGCTCAAGAACAACAAAGCCGCTGGCAAGGATGGTATCGGAGCCGAACTCATCAAGACGGGCCCGGACAGGTTGGCCGCTTGTCTGCATCGGCTGATAGTCAGAATCTGGGAAACGGAACAGCTACCGGAGGAGTGGAAGCAAGGCGTTATATGCCCTATCTACAAAAAGGGCGACAAACTGGAGTGTGAAAATTATCGTGCAATCACCATCCTAAACGCCGCCTATAAAGTGCTATCCCAGATTCTCTTCCGTCGTCTATCACCTATAGCAAACGAGTTCGTGGGAAGTTATCAAGCAGGTTTCATCGACGGCCGCTCGACAACGGACCAGATCTTTTCCGTGCGGCAAATCCTCCAGAAATGCCGTGAGTACCAGGTCCCTACGCACCATTTGTTCATCGATTTCAAGGCGGCATACGATAGTATCGACCGCATAGAGCTATGGAAAATCATGGACGAGAACAGCTTTCCCGGGAAGCTCACAAGATTGATCAGAGCAACGATGGACGGTGTGCAAAACTGCGTGAAGATCTCGGGCGAACACTCTAGTTCGTTCGAGTCTCGGCGGGGACTACGACAGGGCGACGGACTTTCGTGCCTGTTGTTCAATATTGCGCTTGAAGGTGTCATGCGGAGAGCCGGACTTAACAGTCGAGGCACGATTTTCACGAGATCCGGACAATTTGTTTGCTTCGCGGACGACATGGATATTATTGGGAGAAAATTTGAAACGGTGGCAGATTTGTTCACCCGCCTGAAACGCGAAGCAACAAGAGTCGGGCTAATGGTGAATGCGTCGAAAACAAAGTACATGCTGGTTGGCGGAACTGAGCGCGACAGGACCCGCCTAGGAAGCAGTGTTACGATAGACGGGGATACCTTCGAGGTGGTGGACGAGTTCGTCTACCTCGGATCCTTGTTGACGGCTGACAACAATGTTAGTCGGGAAATACGAAGGCGCATCATCAGCGGAAGTCGTGCCTACTATGGGCTCCAGAAGAAACTGCGGTCAAGAAAGATTCACCCCCGCACCAAATGCACGATGTACAAAACGCTCATAAGACCGGTAGTCCTCTATGGGCATGAGGCGTGGACTATGCTCGAGGAGGACTTGCAAGCTCTTGGGGTTTTCGAACGCCGAGTGCTAAGGACGATCTTCGGCGGCGTGCAGGAGAACGGCGTGTGGCGGCGAAGGATGAACCACAAGCTCGCTCAACTCTACGGCGAACCCAGTATCGTGAAGGTAGCTAAAGCTGGAAGGATACGCTGGGCAGGGCATGTTGCAAGAATGCCGGACAACAACCCTGTAAAGATGGTGTTCGCCACGAATCCGGTCGGAACAAGAAGGCGTGGGGCGCAGCGAGCTAGGTGGATTGATCAGGTACACCAGGACCTGGAGAGCGTGGGTCACAGTCGAGGATGGAGAGAAGCGGCCATGAACCGAGGGAATTGGCGAAATATTGTTGGCGAGGCTTTATCAAGATAATTGATGTAAAGGCAAATAAGTAAGTAAGTGTTTGGAGCTATCAATATATTATCAAACTTTACATATATAAATAATTAAATACCTGTGTCGTTTCGAAAGAGAAAATAGAAAATAGTAAATAGATCTCAGTTTAAAACTGTGCGAGCTCTCATTGAACATTAAGCTGAGACGCAGGATTTGTCCTTTGTGTTTCGGAATTTGATAATTTTTGCATGTGTATATCGTGTGGCAGGTACAAAGATACATTATGGAAGTGGAGAAAATGTCCTTAACAAAAAGATCGTCGACCGGTGGAATTTGAATCCACGACCCTCAGTTTAGTCTTGCTGAATAGCTGCGCCTTCACCGCTATGACTCTCTTGGTCTAAAATAGTAAAAATAGTTTTGGTCTGTTCGCAAACTTTGTATGTAGGGTGCCGGAACCAATGGTTGTAATGTACCAGTAGATTGGACTATGGAATAAAACGAACATTTTTCGATAAAAACGACATGTGCTATTTTTGGTGGATAGATCGTCTCTAGTTTAGTCGATTTGCCAAATTTCAGCTTTTTATTTTATCAAAAAGTTATATAAATAATTAAGTTTATGCAAAAAATTTCCTCCTTTGCACCAGTAGTTGCCGTCGTGTTCCAATAGTGGATCAACGGATGGAAGCAGTTTTTAAAATGGATATATAAAAATGAAGAAAAGCCCTAGAGATGATCTTTATGCTTCATTCGAAAGATATTAATTGCTGTTCCGAGGGAAAAATGTTAAACCTATGTAAAAATTTACCATTTTGTTTCAAATTCTTTGTATCATTCCCGAACGTCTACTACTGGAGCACTAGCGCAACTACTGGAATACGTGTACCAATAGTGGCTCAAGCGGTTTTATGTTAAAAAATTAGTTTCTCTCTCTTTTTATATTTTTCCCATATAGTAGAGGTTGAAATTTTTCTGTTCACGCCAAAAGATCTCGGTTAAGGTTTTTCGTTATTTTGTTATGATTTTTTATAGCTTAGGTAGTCCACTAATGGCACCGGCACCCTACCTTATAGTACAATTCGTTTACTTACACGACTATCCTCCGTTGACACGAAACTCCTTTCCAGAGCAAATAAATAAACCTTTCATCTTATGATAAGCCAAAAGCCGCCGCTGATCGCACTTTTGTTTGGATGTCTAAATTAGTACATTTATCAAAGCCGACACGGGAGCGGGAGCAGAAAAAAAATGAATAAAGCACCCCTTTTTACTGCAAGCCAAACAGCCACTTATGAGTGAACTTCAGCCGGAAGATCCGCGCCAGTTGACAATCCGAATGGTGGCAGACGGTTCCATAAGAGGTTTTTTTTTTCGAAAAAAAAGCGAAAACAAGATAACGCACGGCCCAACGACTGCGATAAGAGATTGAAATTTTCCCTTTGATGATGGTGCTGATGAGACACGGCGGTGTGGCGATGCACTACCAGCGCGCTATGGGCTAGAAATCAAAATTTTGCGATGAAAATTCTTATCATTTTCATTCTGAACATAATATAAACTCAAATACTTACCTAGTACATTGTACCTTAATAATAAATTAACTCATAAAGCAAACTAGTAAAAATATTTTGGGAATTCTGTAAAATCAATTTCAAATTTTGAAATTTACGTTATTTACGTATCAGATATGGAAAGTTTACTGAGTTTTATTGACAAAAATGTGTACTTAACTTAATATTTTTCTTGTCACTTTCCACAATAATCTAAATTTTATTGAAAAAGGCTTAAAATTAAGTTCTGCAACTTAACCCAAAATGTTTCTCCATAAAGTGCAATGAATTTCTGTAATAAGTTTTATAAAATCATCGGTATACAATCATGTATTTCCTGGATAAGGAAACGTTCTGCTCACCTATTCATTTCAAAAACATATTTTTGTCGCGAAATTTTTATTTCTGGCCCACAGGTGCAGCGGTGTATAGCGATGCTGCGGCGGTAGTCTTTGTGGCTCCTCGATTCACTTTATGCATCGCCGCCAACCAAACGCTTGACACGGTGTCGGTTTGTGTTGGCTTATTTGCTCCTACTCGGCTCCTAGAAAGCTAGAGATGTTTGTCACACCCACCCACCCCCACACCATAAACCACACGTGGATGCAAGGACAAGTCCGCTGCTAGATAGCTTACACAGATAGCTTCTGATAAACATACAAAAGACAATTGTAATAAGAGCAAACCCTCAAGGCGGCATCTGGAGAAGCGAGAAAGCTACTTTGTACAAATGTTGCATCTTTATTTGACTCTCAACCGAAAAAATCTCCACCTAACGGCCTGATAATAAGCAGATTGAGTTTGTTTTCTGGCAGGTGTCACAAACAGATAAGAAAGGGATTGAGTGCTTGGGAAATTGGAGGGCAGCCGACATACACGATCTTTTGAAAATGTCCGAATGGTTTGAGCTACATTTAAGGGAAATGTGACAGTATTCTTTCTCAATTTTTATTCAAAATGCAGCAGAGCCTTTTCTAAGCTTTGAGAACTTAAATTGTTTCGATTTTTAAATTTTTAGGCCGATATTGCATCATTCTGGAAGAAACTCATAGAACCTTACAGAATCTGTAGTTTTTTTTATGTGCTTTTAGAGGTCCTAAGTAATTGTAGGAAGTGCCAAATAATCTTGAAAGAAATACGAATGCGAAGGGTAAACCGTACATAATGTAAAATTAGCTATAAATTACCAAAAGTTTATTATAATTTATTTACATCGTGCTTTGGAAATAATTCCAACAAAAAATTAACCCGAATAAATGAACGCCGTTTTAAGTTTGATGGACGTAAATCGAGCATCCCCTATACAAGCTTGTTTGGATAATGCAACGAATTCTCTTTTAAAAACACCGAGATGTGATTATCCATCAGATAGATGTATGTATATTTACAGCGGTATCGTTTATCATGACTTACAGTTGGAAAACATGAATGTTTTGACTCAGTGTTGTGTTTTCTCATCTAGAATGTGTGTCAATAAATAGGAGGCTTCTAAATTTGTAAAAAGTAGCTTGAGCTTCTTTATTAACAATTTACAGAGAAATAGAATCATTTGAATACTTGAGTTAGTTAATTGATTTTCTTTGTAAAACAGTTAGTAAGTATAGTTTTCACATTTTCGATTCAGGATGGGTACGATATTTAGCTTCCGACTCATGATAGGAAGCCACAATCGATGTTGTAATGCATGGAATACATGTTCTTCACTTCAACTTATATTGAAAGCGTGCCGTACAATGTGGTGGTCTATCTCAAATCCTGATGATGAGGACCTAATTAGAAGAGCATTATGATCACTATACGAGAAATTTGAGCACAATATCATCGTACTCCGAGCTTGAGGCTAATGCCTTTCCTATAGTTTTGATCTTTTCTAGTATTCTATAATGAATTTCTAAATTCAAATCAAAGTGATTTCTTTATGAGATTCCCGGATTTTTTTGTTTTGGGCAAACGCATTTAAAGCATTGACATGCATGTTGAGGTAATATTTTGCGATGAACCAGCCTCTGATACCATGGATAATGTTGTTGCTTGTTTAATTTTCGGCAGCTTTCTTCTATTCGTGACGAGTGATATTTGTAAACCTTGTGTACAAACAATTTGCATCAATACTTTTAGCATGCAGCCAAATTATAAAAGATTTCCACGAGAAAAAAAAAACCCTCACAAAACAGACAACAAAACTATCGAGAGTGTGTTATGTAAGTTCCTCTATATTTGGGTGCGGCTTATTTATCGAAAGTTTTTAAAATCAAAAAACCATGTGCTATTCTAAATTTAAATCACATAAAAAGAAAAACTTTAAAGTTTAAGACAAAAATATTATTATTTAGAGGTGACTTTAGAGTTACTTAAAGGTAAATTTGAATGTTATAAAATATGTCCTTCAGTGAAATCTCCATAACTTTGTTGTTTTCTAATAAATTTCATCACTCTTTTCAAAATTATGAGTTTATGAAAAGTTTATAGAATATAAAATTTGTCTCAAATCAAAACTAGCCTAAGTTGAAAATAGATTTCACCAGATATTTTTCCTTTCCTCTAAAAATATTATCTTTGTTTGACCATAACTTCTTCAATACTCAAATGATTGCTAATCTTGTTAATCCGTAGGCTACGGGACTGACATACAAAATTCAAATTGCACTTTTGAGCATAACTCAATATTTTTAAATGCAATTTTGAGGATTGCTTCACTATTAGTTGTAGTTTCATGTGTGATGGCAAAGTAGATTACGATCACCGACTATTGTAACACTGCTACCTAGGCGAGCCCTGTCGCGCTCGGTCCCACCAGCTAGCATGAACTTTGTCTTGGTCGCATTCACCACCAGTACAACTTTTGTCGCCTCGCGTTTCAGGCGGGTGTACAGGTCTGCCACCTTTTCAAATGTTCGGTCGACAATGTCCATATCATCCGCGAAGCAAACAAATTGACTGGATCTCGCAAAAATCGTATCCCGGCTGTTGAGCTCATCACACCTTGTAGCGCAATATTGAACAACAGGCATGAGAGTTCATCACCTTGTCATAGCCGTCGGTACCGTACGTTGTTAACGACGGAGAGTTTTGGGCGCAGTTTAACCATCACCAGATAGTGGCCAGAGTGCTAACATCGACTCGATAGGTCCTGACGTCGATTATGTCGGAGAAGTGCCGTCCATCAATCAGAACGTGGTCGATTTGGGATTCTGTCTGTGGTGATCTCCAGGTGCATCGGTATGGAAAGCTATGGACTACGAATGGCCATATTCTTGGAGGCTGTGAGTAAGTCATTTTCGTTCGTCAGCTGGTGGGCGCTGAACTTTCCAATAGTCGGTCTGAACTCCTCCTCTTGGCCAACCTGAGCGTTTAGATATCCTATGATGATTTTGACGTCGTGGCTTGGGCAGCTGTCGTTCTCGCATTCAAGCTGCGCGTAATATGTGTCTTTGTCATCATCACTGCTTCCTGAGTGAGAGCTTTGACGGTTCATTATGCTGAAGTTGAAGAACCGGCCTTTGAGCCTCAACTTGCACATTCTCTCATTGATCGGCCACCACCTGATCATAATTCATCATAATTTTTGATTCGCATATTAATTTAGTGTTAAATAACAGTCATCAATCAATAACAGTTATGCAATTAAAAATGAAGGCTTGTCAATGTTTGCACTTTTACATTTTTCATTGTCGACCATCCAATGCATTTCCACTACCAAATGTTCTCAGTATTTTGTTGCGTTAATGGTTTGTATTTATACTACAATAGTTCTAAATAATGGACGCAGTAGTTTCAACCCCCAACAAAAAAAATGTATACCTAAACCCATATGATACATAATTTTGACAACAAAAATATGTTGTACAAGCTCCACCTTCTGCGCTTTTCCAGTCATATATAAGTATGAATTCCAGTTTTTTCGCTATGAAACAGAACATTCTCATTAGTCATATTGAAGTCATTGTGATTTATATGAAACATGTTGTGTTACTTGGGATACGTCTCTGCATATCACTCATCACTATGAAAGCTGTTCTCAGCTCGTGTGTGTAGCCGTAACTCTGGTAGATGGTATGGTTACCTCTAAACGTTTGCACCATTGATCCCTCCTAACACACTTGCTGATGCGCTACAATGTCGAATCCACGGTCCTTCAGCACGTCGGCGAGTATGCGTGTGCTTCCGATGAAGTTGGGTGATTTTCAGTTCCACGTACCGTACGTAGCTTCCAATCGCTAGTCCCTTTACGTCGCTGTGGTCTTCGCCGATTGTCCCGGTTCGTATTCTCTCGTTGATTGTTCGTTGCTTGATTTTTTTACGGCTGGCTTGCAGGGCCTGACACCAATCCCCTAGATTTCCAGAGGACCATTCCCCCTAAATGTTCGGAGGGCCATAGTGCGCAGTTTGGCTTAGAGTCCTTCTCTGGCACTCGGACGATGATCAGCCGCCCGTGACATGGGGAACAGACGCTGTTGTGAGCCGCTCCTAACGCGGAGTACAGACGCTCTAGGTTTGCAGAAGCATAACCAAAAGCAAAACCTCCCTTCCTTGTCAGCATACGATCAAAGTTCACAACGGGATTGGTTACCCGATCTTCTCTAAGGTTACTCCTACCCTGGCCTGTACCGCGAAGAGGCATGGATAGGAGTTACTGGGCAAGAGCCTAAGGGCCACACAAAGGGGTCTATTTTATTCCTGCAGGTACGCGAGGTACCAATGGTACGCCATGCCCAGCCATTTACCGTGCCGAAAGTATACAGACCAGTTATTTGTTATAAGATACGATGCACCAGGAGATTTAGAAATGTATAAATAACACTGCGGAACACGTTTTTGTCTCAAGAACCAAAATACCACTATTTACTCAATTAGGGGCTGCTGAATCCATTTCCATTTTCAAAAATATCATAGCACGTCTAGTTTTTGAGATATTGACTGTTGAAAATGCTAAATTTAACGATTTCAGCCAACTTGCATACAAGTTTTCCAACTTGTATAGCAATTTATTTGCTTAATTTGACACAAAATTCAAACTTCATGTGTTAAACAATACTTTTCAACGAAGTTCATAATTCTTCCGCTGGTAAAATGTTATTTTTTGGTGGTTCTGAAAAGTATTGTCTTATGCCATGTATGAGAAACGAAGAATTTTATATGGAGACTGCAAGCATGTTAAAAAAACGATTTAAACTGAATTTAATGGCAAAATTTACAATCAAATTATATCTAAACTGAAAGTTCAAGTTCTATTTTGCATGATTGATGGATTAAATCACAAAAAAGTTTGATAAATTATACTTTAAATTTCATGTAAACATTGATAAAACCTGTGTTTTGTACAACTTTGGCGACCTGTAGCTAAAAATTGTGACGTGCTAGAACATTTCTGAAAACGGCATCAAATTCAGCGACCCAAAATCTACTAGAGACACATAATTTGATCCTTGAGACACGCAAAAATGTCATTTTTGTTACGCTGTGTAACCTACAATAATTTTTAGGCTTCCAGAAAATTTTGAAGTTTTGACCATAATGTATACAGGTTTATAAATTATTTTAAGCGAGTGATGTCTACGTTTAATGGTGTAAAGCACTCATTAAAGCCAGTGTTGTGAAAAACTCAATTTCTCACAACTCACGCTTGAGATTTTTCATGCGTGAGTTGTCAATCATGCAACTCAGAAGTCAAAAAATCATGGATGAGTTGGCTCACCTTTTTAACTCATTGTCTCGTATTTCCACAGTTTACTCACACACGGCAATAATTTCTTGTTAGTCTGGTAAAATTATGTTAATCCTTTCTAACGTAAACAACAACATTCGGGTTTCACGAGTTTTTACCGGGTTTTACGACTGAATCATTTTTTACGGTTTGAGTTGATTGAGTTAATTTTGCATCAAAATCTCAAGCGTGAGATTTGCGAAGCAGATCTCTAATGAGTTTGCTCTCACGGGAGAGCGTATTGATTGAGATTTTGAGTGTGAGTCTATCAACACTGATTAAAGCTTAACAGTTTTCCACAAAATTTTCCACCGTTGAGAAAATTCGTAAAGAAAAGCCGGAAAAACTATGTTCCAATTAGTGGAAAACTTTCAAAAATATATTTTTGAGAAGGTACTTTCATAAGCTTCAATCGCTGAAATTTTTGAAATGTACTTTTATTTTAGTTTTTGAGTTATGACCAATTTTGTGGAAAATGACCATATAAGCCTTTTCATTAAAAACCCATATTTCAATCGAAGCATCGGAAAAACAAAGATTTTTTATCAAAGCAATTGCAAATTTTCTAAAATGTCTGAAAAAAAGATGTGGGATTGGTTTTAATGAAGTATAAAGTTAAGTCGGAATGGATGATATTTTTCATGAAAAATTACACCGCTAAGAAAAACTGAACAAAACTGCTTCTGCCGCAATTTTTCATTACACTGAAAAGGGATTTTTTCTTTTCTATGGAATAAATAAGATTATTATTATTTTTTTAATTATATTACTTATTCAATTATTCAGTATATAACTTATATTTTCATCCTAATACTATATATTTTTTTCAACCGGGAAGATTATTTTTGGTTGCTAACACCAGAAGATTTTCGTTTCTTTGTATTGTTAAGAACAAAGCATGCTGTATTTTCTTGGTTTTCATGTGCATCTGAGATTTCACTAGCAAAAATGCTTCGTTCGTCTTTTCGTATAAATGCATGATTCTATTTTGTTCCAGGAATTGGAACAAGCTTAGAAAATCTTTCCTGAAGAAATTTTTCAGCCTCTGAATAGTCATTTTCAGTTGCATAGATAAATTCCCAATCTTTTTTAAATTGGTCTTTCACCTTTTGCGACACAGCCCAGTCGAAAAATTGTTTGGCGTTATTAATTTCTGCTGACTTTCTAATACTAGCATCTCTAGCCATTCGCTTAATGTTGCCACCGATACCATCACAAGGACCTTCTCCATGTGAGGTTGGGAAAAAGTGCCATTCTGCTTTAATTTTAAAATCATTTTCATGGTTGCATACATTTTTGAAATTTGACATAAAGCACATTTTAGATGCACATTCTTATACGATACATGATTAACTGGGTAGAATGTTCTGGAGACCTTAGTATTGTTCAAGGTTAATTTTATATTTATTAATCCCTTGATTAGGGTTACCATCCGTCCTGATTTAGCAGGACATGTCCTGATTTTGAGATTCTATTGGGGCATCCTGATTTATTTTTCAGATTTCTAGTTTTGTCCTGCTTTTTCCTGCTTGCTCAACACCATAGAATATCAAAGATATTTCATATTAGGAAAAGCTATCTCAATTTGTTTCATAGGTGTTGTGCTACCTTTAGCTTCAGTCGATATTTGACGATGTTGATATTGTTACTTAAAAGAATAATTTATGGTTGTACTAAAACACAAGCCATCATATTTGGTATATTTTCTCAAAATTCTATCGCTATCAGAATGAAAGAGATCTCCAATACTCCGATCATTAGTTGCAGCATACATGGTAGCAATCATGGGAACATAAAACTGTCCTATTCTTGTGTAACATTTTGATGTATTGCAATGAGGCATAATGAGAGAATGCCTCATTGCATATTTTTGGAACTCAAACATAAATCAAATAAGAAAGCTTGTACGATTACTGCCATAATTGAAGATATTCTAAAAAATCAGGATTTGCACTTTCAATGCAGTTTTTTTTCTTACGTTGGGCGTATTATCACTGCGACAATTTGATTAATCTCTCTGTGGAGTTAATATTTAAAAAAATAAGGTCAAAACTACAAAATTTAACCTGGCCTAGAATCTCGCACTCCATGTGTTTCTGGAAAGATAATTCACTAATGTCTTTTAAAATCGTATTAAAATTAACTCTCAAGCGAGATCTTTATCATAAAATAAGCAAATTTCTCAAAATCATAAATTGCTAAATAAATAAATAAATTGCTGGCGAGATTGTTGCAGGATTTCCTGGACTGAATAGATAAATGGATGTTTTGAGGGTCTCTCAATCTCGGTAGATTCCTGAAGGATTTCAGTTTTTTGACAAACTTTAGACAAAAACTTTGAGAAAATATTTGTCAGATACCTCGCAAAATCAGAAGACAAAACACCCTAGTGTCTTTGGAAAAGTTATAGATATTATAGAGTCTTATCAAAAGGTTAGTTATATTTGAGCATTTATACTTATGTTCATACCCGCTTATTTGAAGTTTTTCGAGATCGTACGTTACAAATCCTCAACAAATTGAAAATTGAAAACTAATTTGTAATCGCTGCTGTTTGGAATATGAACCACGTTCAGAATTTGAGACAAAATGGAATTTGCACAGGAGAACTATAAAAATTGCAAAATGTCCTGATTTTGAAACTTCAGGAGATGGTCACCCTACCCTTGATAAATCGATACTTATTACCAACAAATTGAAACGATAAATGAATTCTAAAGGGAAATTTGTTATTTTACCCAAGCTGACCAAAAGATGATCTGGAATTGGAAATCAGTATTAAGAAATAAATCAAAAATATGTATATGTAAAATATACTAGTCTACGTCGATTGACGAAAAAAAAAATGAATAAATAACTTTGTCAACAATACTCCGAACGCATACTTACCTATGAATTTTCCATGAAACTACAAGCAATAGTTGAGCAGCCCTCAAAATTCTTTTAAAAATATTGAGTAATGCTCAAATGCGAGCAATTTGAATTTTGTGTGTCAGCCCCGTAGCCAGTATATCTGCAATTTTAATATGACGTTCAGTAAAATCTTCATAACTTTGTTGTTTTCTAACCAATTTTAAAGATATTAGCATCACTCTCTTCAAAATTATGAATTTATTAAAACTTTATAGAAAACTTTACATGAAATTTATCTAGAATCGAAACTAACCTTCGTTAAAAGTAGTTTCTCCATTTTTTCTCCATTGAACAAAAAAAATCATTTTTGTTTGACCATAAGTTCATGAACACTCAAATGATTCCTTCTCTTTTAAATGATTTTGATGCGTATTTAGTTATTTTCTCAAATTAAATTAGTTATTTAAAATTTAAAATAGTTAAGTTTGGCTTGATTTTTAAACAAAAACGGCCCAAAACATGTTTGTTTTTAACGGAAACACCAAATTTTCAATTTGTTGTGAGTTATACTGGTTTACCTCTTATGTCAAACCTTCAAAAAGGTCTTATTATAATTTATTCACAAACTTTACAGAAACAATATTTTTGCTTTTTAAAAAAATATATGCATGATTGAACTCGTAGTTATTACAAGATGTTCTACAATATGATAATTAAATAGTAAAAATGTTATTCTAGCAAAAAAACAATCCAAAGTAATTTGTTTATCATTATTATTATCATTTTTTACTAAAGAATTATGATTTTGGTAGTTTTTTTTTCGAAAAATCACTACATATTTTTAATTTGATTTTTGTATACACAGTTTAAAAAACCTTATGGTCAAACAAAGCAGATTTTTTTAGTCAGAAGAGGGTTTTCTTTTACTTATGATAGTGTTGCCTAAAACAGAATACTTAGACATGAGAAAAGAATAGAATATTTAGTACGATTCCAATAAACGAATCAAGCAAGGGTATCGGCTCTACTCAGATCACCCCAGATTAATGTTATCTTCGATAGTTTACTGCTAACCGGAAACCAAACACATAAATTTTCTCTTACCGATAGCTGACCGTAGTTTTCTATGCACGGAAATCGACCAATAAAATTGATTCAATATATTATTTATTTTAGATCATGCATCAACATAGTTATTCGAAACAGTTCATGCAGATTGGGAATTACCAAGTAATGCAAAGCACTGCACCAACAGGAAGTTGGACCGCGTTGAAACATTTATTGGGACACAAATGCATTGCAGCGCGAACAAAGCCCCATTCTGTGCCTTCGCCAGTAATCTCTGCTCTTGTTTACGGACATCATTACCCGAGATATCATTCGCACCGTAAATATTTAGATCTATAGCTCCAATAGGCAAAGTCGATGAATCACGTCGTATAGGCGACTGTTTATACAGTTAATTAACAATTTTATTGCTTGTTTACAAACAACGAGTACCTCTACCGATCCGCATACAGTCTCAAGATGACTTGTTGTCGATCGGTTCTGATCAGCTTCGAAGCGGCTTCCGGCTGGCCTTTTTCTTTATCTTGCACGATCGAGAGTGTGGTGAGTTCATGTATCTATCAACAGCCCGCGGAGAAACTCCTGACTTTGTTCTAATAATTTACTACATTCTCCCCCGTCTGTGGGAATGTTTGTGATCTGTTGATTGTTGTTGAATTTATGGTTACGATCTGGTAATTGTCCTGGTAAGATCGCTGATCGTGCAATGTTGGCAGTTAAGGTAAATGAAACATCGGTACAACATTTTTGTCTAGTTTTCCATAATTTTATTGGCGGGGATAAAAAATGCACTGAAGTTTTTACAAACAAATATGCAGGAAGAGCAAAACGATCCATTAATTACTTAAGGGTTCATGGAGCGACATACAAATTATTTTTAATTTTCATACAAACAATCTTACTATGAGCATAGCGGGGTTTGTAAAATCGCTCTTTTGTTATTATTGAACAGCCTTCAAGCATGTGGAGAGATGTTTTGCAAATCAATTTAACTCACCTGCTCAAAAAAAGACAATGAATCTTCGAGCTGTTTAGTGAAATACCTAGAAATAAATGAAAACCCGAACTTAGTACTATACCATTTAATACCGCTAAAGTTTGCATCCAGTTTGATTCTTTCTATATCTAACAAACATAGGGCTCTTCCTAAGCCCCAGAGTCCGCGGCTACAAAGCAAAGCTACGCTGAAAGTGTCTGGGTTCGATTCCAGGTCGGTCCAGGATCTTTTCGTAATGGAAATTTTCTTGACTTCCCGGGACAAAGAGTATCGTCGTACCTGCCACACGATATACGAATGAGAAAATTGCAACTTTGAGGAAAACGCTCTAAGTTAATAACTGTGGATGTACTCATTGAACACTAAGCTGAGAAGCAGGCTTTGTCCCAATGAGGACGTAAAGAAGAAAAAAAAATCGTGACAATCTTGACTCACGAAGGCCAGGATTTTGTTCACTGTACACTTTTGTCGAAATTGTTTCTGGATTATCCGTCAAAAACATTCCTTCTTTACTCGCTTTTTGAGATTGTGCAGTCTGGCAACAAACCAGATTAAATGATTCGATCAGTATGATAATTAGCTGTCGGCCATTGACCACTGGCCAGGCAAATTTATTCATCGATAAAGCGCAACGAATAAATTTTGCTTTTTGACTCGTCTACTCTCTGACATGCTTGACGAAAATAAGTCCAGGATAAATCTAAACCTATCATAAATTCGGTCATCCGCCTTAACCAATTTTACGATTTTCAACGCTCTTCTGCCGCAACTGCCGAACATTTAGTGCGGGAAGTGTGAAAAGTGCCATTCGAAACAAAGCGTAAATGGCCACACCATAAGCTGCCTTCAAATGGAACGCGAAACGCCAAATAGTGCCGATTTAATCCGAAAATATTGGGAAATAATTTGAATTGAATGTGTGAAGTGAATTTTGAAAAAATAAATAATGCGTCACGATTTAGCTAAATACTGGTAGCGCAACTTTTCCTTGACGATAATCCCCCCCTGTATTTGAATAGCCAACAAAACGAGCTCGAATCCAGTGAAATGGCTTAATCGAACCATGCGCCCGGGAATGGATTGGCGATGATTGCTGATGAGGATTTAATTGACGGACATCTGGAATTTCCAGCGCTATGGATCGATGTGTGAATTGATTTCTGTTCGTTCAACTGGTCCACACAGCGGGACACGATACGTGCTTGAGATATTGAGTAAACCACCTCTGCACTGTGGGGCAGAAATAAGAATTTCGTGATAAAAGCGAAGCGCTTTTTCTCGATATAAATTCCAAATTCCACTTATAAGTAAAACAAACTTGAGTATTCACAAAAAGCCGTATTAAAGATGATTTAGATATGTTTTGAATGGAATTTAGAATATTTGAGAGTATTATAAATTCTAGAAAAAACCTATGTTGATTGTATTTTTCATCAAAATTCGCTAATTTTCCGTATTACATAACACATGTTTTTTTTTCCTGGTGTAGTGGTTAGAACACACGCCTCTCACGCCGAGGACCTGGGATCGAATCCCATCCCCGAGATAGTCACTAAAAAATTTTAGTGACGACTTCCTTCGGAAGGGAAGTGAAGCCGTTGGTCCCGAGATGAACTAGCCCAGGGCTAAAAATCTCGTTAATAAAGATAGAAAAAAATTTTTTTTTTCCTGAGGTATCTTTCTTGCATTTCAAGGTATTTTGAAGATACTGTATGAATTTTCTCATAATGACTGGACCTTGTTTTATTTTTTAATGGTTATAGGAAAATGTACCTCAGACAATTGAAATGTCAAAATGTTTGCATTATTAGCTGTTATAAAGGAACTTGTCTATTTCATGATACATCTGTACAGAAATGGCATCGGGAAAATCAGAAATGATGGAGTCAGGTCCGTCCCACTCGGGCTCAGATTGGGTACTACTTCTAGTACTGCATTTGGTCCCTCGGTAGTGCAAAAGGTACCCAAGTTTGACAGATCGCAGTACACTTTGAACGGCATTCTAGATTACCTTATGAGCCATAAAATTTTGGGTAACTGCAAGGGACATGGGGGTCTTCAATTTGTCTTTGATGGAGTCCTTAAGCGAGCAGGATCCGTCATTAATTTCGGAACTTTCAAAAGCAGTTTTTTCCTTCAAAATCAAAAAAAAAATCACTGGAAAATGTGTTCACTGTATTCTATTTTCCAACCGAAACATAGTGAACACATTTTCATCGAATAATTCTTAGTTTTGAAAAGAAAAACTGCTTTTGAAGTTTCGTTAACGTTTTTCTTGAACGTCATAATATCATCTAGTCTGGTCTGCAGGGATGCCAAATCATTTTTTTTTTTTTCAAAAATCTGGGAGATTTTGAAAATGTGTCTGAAAAAGTTTGGATCTCTTTTGTTGTATATAGAGAACCTTACAAACTATTTACAAATTCATTACAAAATTTTATCATGGAACATGGATCTTCCAGATTTTTGAAAAATGGAGCCTCAGAAATCTGGAATATTCCAGACAAGTCTGGAAGGTTGGCAACGCTGCCGGTCTGTCTGAATCCCGACAATGTATATTTTTACAACTTCTTTTACTTGGCATTATGCTTTCACTGGGACAGAGCCTGTTTCTCAGCTTTGTGTTCTTAGTGCTCTTTCAAAGTTATAAACTGAGAGCTTTCTTTGTCAAAGTTGCCATATTTTCATGTGTATATCGTGTGCCTATTTAGGCTTTGAAAAATTTGTTCGAAATATCTGCAATCTTCGGACAAAATGTTCTTCACATTAGGAACCACTCATTAATTGAATTAGGGGCCATTCATACCAACATCTCAACATGGGAGAAATCGGATTGAAAAATCCCGAAAAATATCTCAAGTAATTAATGGAAAGCCCGTTAAAGAGCGCATCTTTATTGAACATGTTGTGGCAGTATTTCATATTTGCAAAAACGATAAAAGATAAGTTTCACTATTTTGTCATTATAAACAGTTCATATTTCAGCATGATTTTCTTCCACAATATGCTCTTAACCAACAAAAGCACCAACTTTAACGAATTTTTATCCAAACTTTGCATTTCAATACAAAATTCAAGCTTCTTTAAAATTTTGCAGCGTTCATTAATTATGTAATGAAAAATATCGAAACTTGTTCGTAGTTTTTATTTAAAATATACTACAAAACAATGAGAATACTGCCACGACATGTCCACAAAAGTTGTGCCCAGTGGCGTAGCTAGAGTTTTGGGGGGCCCGGTGCGTAAGTAGATTGGGGAGCCCCTCAAATAGAGGTAATTGCAGTTTCTCACCGTAATACACAGATGAAAATATTTAAATTAATTGGGTAAACTGAAAAATATAGTAAAACTAAATCAAGTTCATCTATTATTACAGTATCTCGTTTAATTTTCAATTCAAGATGCTAGAATTTTACAAGATCGTGTAAAATTGGAGTGCATTCGATTGAAAAGTAAGTGATTGACCGTTGAAATTTCAGTTTATTTTCGTGCTCCAAATATGTTCATGAAAAAAAAACTTAAATTTACAAAATATTTTTAGCTGTGTAGGCTATTTTTCATCACGCCAATCTGTCATGAAACGACCTACTTTCCAGCACTGAAGTATGTTGTGCGGGAATAGTCATTACGCAACGCTTTTTAATTACGTAACTGTTTTGAGTTGCGTAATGAATCATAACACAACAATTTTTCAGAAATCATAAAATAATGGTAAATGCATTATGATAGAATTTCTGATACCCTCAAGTGGACTTCTACGAAATTGCAAAAAAAATTGTACGTTGTAGAACTCGATTTTTACAGCACTCGTCGTAATCTGAGAGAGACTCGCGAAGAGGAAAAATATCAACGTCATATGCAGCCCAGATTCCGCTGTCACAAAACTTCAAATGCAGCCCGTCGTCTTTTATGGCTGAAAAAGTGAATAGTATTGCATTCAAAAAAAAATATTATTAAAAACCTCAGTCAGCGGAGCACTTTTTCCAAAGATGCTGATAAATCTAAACACAAGACTCGTTATTTATAATGCCTGCTACGTTTGCTGACATGAAATTTCACTCAAAATGCCGTTTATGCTGCGGTGTGATGCAAACGCAGTAGTTTTTTTTTTGCTGAGATGGTCATGTGAGAGCTTAAACAGCTTGCGCAAAATTGATGTACACACTGAGTGGAATAAGAAAAACAACTCAGCAATCGCAGAAAAAGAACACCGTCTCCGCGTGTCTCGTCTCAGGTCGTAATTTACGACTCGTGCTATAAAAATCATCATTCTGCAACTTGCTCCGTAAACTACTATTGCAAAATATGCGTTTAATTACCAAACTCACACGAAACTTTTTCGAAAACGTTTAATATTTGGAATAAAATTTCGTGAATTAAGCCTGATTTGCTACTGAAAAGGAATCGCTCAAGAAATTTCTCGCCGATTCCTTGCAGAAATTTTCTACAGCGACTCCCATTTGAAGTGACAGTTCTTTTCAACTGCGTACTGTAATCAGAAAAAAGCGCATTCTTGATCGATTACTTTCAGAAATTTCCCATACATCAAGATAGGCCGAGAAATTACTTGTCAGCAGCGAATCAGGCTTTAAGGGTTAAAAAATATTCTGCCGAAGAAAATCCACCCAAACGAGGACGTTGACAGAACTTCCACTAGGAAATAGTTTTTTTGCGGTTCCGTTGCAAATTAATCAACTTTTCATTGACAATTTGCACTACATAATGGCCTGCTTTTCCTACCAAAAAAACAATACTGGCAGCACTGTTTTCGGTGCTGTTTGGGAGGCGTCCCTTTTCAGTACTGTTTGGGAGGCGTCAGAAAAATACTGCAGTCTATTCTGCCATAGCATCTGATTCTATAGCTATCTGATGCGCGATACAAATGCAAGACTGATAATATTGTCGGCGCGATAAAAAGTTAGAATCGGTTTCTCGCCGGAGTTGGAATTTTCTCAGAATCTATGCGAGATACCTAACTTCGGAAGTGGTGCATTCCATTCGCATCCGGAATTGCACTATTGCACCCTACTTCCGATGCAGGGTATTTTGCATGGATACCAAGAAAAATCCGTTACTGGCGAACTGCATTTTCTAACGATTGACCGACTATATTGGTTTGGAAACGGATGGGGAACTCGTAGAGTTCCCTCCAATAGAAAATATACCGTTTTGATTCATATTACGGACAGCTTCTTATTACGGACACTCTACTTTGTATGGGAAACATTTCACATGAAATGTTTCAATTTTTGCCGTTCAAAAGTTCTCAATTTTGAGGCTCATTTTAGTCAACATTATCCATAGATATCTATGAAAATTTTTAATACTCAGTTGCCTCAAACGCCTCTTCAGTGGTTTGCCAAATTCGAATAATGATTCCACTTGTCTTTTTATGATTTTCATGAGCTGTACGGAATTCGAATCAAAGTGTCCGGAATATGGGGCAAAAGTAAGGAAGCGTCCGGAATAAGAATCATGGAAAGTCCACACATTTCTATTCATTTAAAATTATTAATGTATCAGAAACAAAATCTTCACCCACCATTCGAAAGTTTAGTGTTTTGAAGGCTCGATAGCGCCGACGAATCATACAGATTGATTTATTTTATATGCTTCCTGATGGGTTATACTACATTGAGGCCTTAAGTGTCCGTAATATGAATCAAAACGGTAGGTCTGTGAACGTAAAAATTTGTGACATTCGTAGATACAACCATGTCACAGCCTACGCGATTGAAAAAAACAGAAATGATACTACGCGTGGATGTATACCCACTTGGTTTCTGTTGAAATGTTTGTTTGAGCTTTTTAAATTGATCCAGCTTGCATGGAGTTTTTCGTAATAGCAAAAAATATTGTATGCAACTCGTTGCAAAACTCGATTTTTTCACCACTCGTTGTATTTATCCAACTCGGTGAGCCTCGTTGGATAAATGTACAACTCGTGCTGAAAAAATCATCATTTTGCAACTTGTTGCATAAATAACTATTGAAGCAACGTTTTATGGAATAGAAAAATATAAATGGAGCAATTGCTTCAGCAGTTTCTCTATGTTTCTGTTTAATGGATCTTCGTAATAATGAATAACTTTCTGTGTTGTAAGAGGCGAACCAGCGCGAGAGCTGAAAACCTATCTAGTCTAGATAAATAAAAATGGAGTGGTGTTTGTATGTCACGAAATGGCTTGAGAACGGATGCCGTAATTTTTTCACTGCTACACGCTATGTCTGAACCAGACGATTATAAAACTCAAATGTACATCGGATTTTTTCTCGCTAGTGATCAGTATTTGGTCTATATTTTCATAATCGGAAGGTTTTAAAATATTCTATCGGTGAAATTTTTTCCTTATTTTTTGTATGAACTGAAATGCGTCGAAAACGTGATTTTCATGGGATTTTGTATGAAAAATGGCTAGAAAGTGGAAAAAATCAAAATTTCACCGATGGAATATTTTAAAACCTTCCGATTATGAAAATATAGACCAAATACTGATCACTAGCGAGAAAAAATCCGATGTACATTCGATTTTTATAATCGTCTGGTTCAGACATAGCGTGTGCTATACTCGGCAAAGGATGCGACGTGGTCGTGTGAGGAAAAAGATTCTGAAAGTCACACGAATAATCAGGAATAATCAGGTGAAGACTTATTCATTTTGTATGGGGGATTGCATGACGTTTTACAACAGCCAACTTGCTGGCAAGACGAAGTATAAAATAAAGACACAAAAAAACTTTCTGTTTGTTGTACGGTATCTAGTAGTAAACATACGATTATTTCTAGTTAAACTCTTTGAAGGCTCGTGAAAAATATCGTGGAACAATTCACCAGATATTTTGGTGAAATCGCAGGGCATGTTCTTGAAATTCCCTAATCCCTGAAATTTTGTTGTTGTGGTTTTCGATGCAGATCAAGGAGACAATCAAGATTAAATGTTTGATTTTATTATAAAAAATATTTTATGACGTATTCATCGGAAAAATTTTATAATATACCTTAGAGACAATTTAAGAATGATTCCTTGCATGCTTAGATTCTTCCAAAAAAATCTTTAAACTTCGTCAAAGTTTCTTAAATTCTAGGAATTTTTTAGATACTTCTTACAAAAGTAGTCTTAGAAATGTTTATGAAAAACTGGTAGAAAATCACTGCATTTATTACTTAAAGAACATTTTGTAATAATAGAAGGGCTCTCTGGACGAAAAATTATGGGCGAATTTAAAAAGATTTCATATTATCTGAGGAATTAAAACTTCTAAGATGAATACCAAAAAAAAAAAATCCTCAGATAAATCTCAAGATGTATATATGAAATAAGTAAAATAATTTCTGGAGTTATTGGTAAAGGAATACTTGAGAAAATCACGGGATTTCTTGGTCAAAGATACGCAAAGAAATCCCTTTCAGTGATTTTCTGTGGTGTATGCTCAGTGGAGTTCTTAGTTGAAAGCTTGATAAATTTCTATAAAGATTCCTGTAGGGATTCTTGAAGAATCCATGAAAAAATCCAGGTAGAAATGTGTGTAGTTTATGCTATATTGGAATTAATGCAATGAAACTATTAGGGTTTCCTTCTTCTTGGTCATGAGCGCTATTATTCGTCATATCAAATTTAAAATGTTCCCCTACGGCGGATATTCCAACTTACCTGCAACAAAGATTCATTTTCCAAGTGTTATTTTGTGGAAGCTGTTATGGTTCGTACACTCGTACACCTAAAATGTAATGAACTTTTCTACTGAAATCGCATGGACGAACACGATTTGAGAGAAATTCTTGGCGATCGACACCAGTCACACCACTTTATGATACAAGTTTCTTCCCGCCCCACTGTGTGACTCACTTTGCCGGGCCCTTATTATCACTATGAAAAACCTTCGACTGAAGGATTTCATTCCAATCACACGCCGTGAAACTTAATGAGTCGTAACGCTTTAGCCTACTCCCCCCTCCCCCTAGAGCGTTACGTTATTTGTGGATGCCGCCGAAGATGAAACTGAATACTGATTGCGGCAGAAATGAAAACGATACGACGAATAGAGAAAACGACAAGTTATGATTTCATTGCATTGTTTCCAATAAACGATCAAGAATAATCAAAGTATTATAGTAAAATGCGAAAGCCGTTTTGAGAAAACAAATGTTTGGCATCGGTTTGTGTCTTGGGGACGGACCTGATGTAGTGGTTAGAACACACGCCTCTCACGCCGAGGACCTGGGATCGAATCCCATCCCCGAGATAGTCACTAAAAATTTCAGTGACGACTTCCTTCGGAAGGGAAGTAAAGCCGTTGGTCCCGAGATGAACTAGCCCAGGGCTAAAAATCTCGTTAATAAAGATAAAAAAAATCGGTTTGTATCAGCATCATTCACTGCAATACTAGGAAAATTGTAGGTTCTCACTGATCAAAAAGCTTAATATGATGGATACTAGCACATCAACCTACTTACCGTTGCCTACATTTGTCGTATCCGTTTTCATATCGGCCGTTCATTAATTACGTAAGGATTTATGAGGGGAGGGGGAGTTTGAGATTGGTTTGCGGTTTTTCCGTCAGGAATAAGTGTTTGCAATGCATGCAATACATTCGCAATGCATCTGGAGAGCCCAGACGCTGATTTGAGAGGTATAAATAAGGTAAGTTATCAAGATTCTAGTGCAAGTCAATCAGTTTAAAAGCAGCTTTTATGACAACAAGGTGCATTATATCAATCTTTTATCATAGCCGTCACAAATAAGTGTCATTAAGCCACCACTACACAGTACCAAAAAATAATGTGATTTACGTCTTTTGGGATGCACATAAAAGAAGCGAGCCGAATGCTGTAAATTTGTGTCCAATTCCAAATACGTTAGTGTCTGATTCGGGAAATGTCGATCACAGCTCCATCGTTTTCGTGTCCTTTAACATGTAAAATTACATTTTTTGTTCAATACATCTTCAAGGACACGTTTGTGTGGCGTTCCATCACTTACATCATGTGTCATTCAGTTATAACCAGAATTACGTCCAGAGTAATTTTCATTATTTTTAAGAGTGTAGCTATTTAAATGAGGTATTATATGCTGCAGTAAAGCTAGTTTTGTAGCCATAAAATATTACCTTAAAAAAAAAGTTTTTCAAAACAACTAAGAGCTGGCTTACAAAATATCATCTTCTAGCAACGTTAAATGTCGCCTCTATCATTCATAGCATTCACGTTACTGTTATAAAACATTAACAAATCCACACGAATGCCAAATTGCTGTGGAATTGTTACTTGGGATGTATGTTATTTTAAGTAACTCAAGGACAAGGGATGAAAGAAATAATCTGAATTTATGTGTTCGTAGAAATCTAATAGAAGAAACGATCTTATTATTATAAGAGTAGATCACGAGGATAATGTAGGGATTGAGAGGGGTATTAGAGAAGATATAAACTAAGCAGAAGGGCAGATAGTTTCTGTAACAATGAAAAACTAAGCAAATGAGCAGAAACGAATGACACGCCAGTCTTGTGAAGTGTTTCGAGCGATTAGGTTGCGCTGGAATTGCTCATATTGCTATTCGGCTGATTGAGTCATTCGCTTTACATGTGCCGGTTCCTCCCTCTGGACACCACAACTATATTATTAAGATCTTCGGACATCTCTCTCTATCTTTCTCCATTCCCACAGTATAATGAAATATGTGAATTTATCTTGAAATTCATTGGCCTTATAAAAATACAGCCCAATCATTTAAGCTCATTTACTTTTGACCAAACAAATGCATGATATGGCTCACAATGCAGTGTGCAACGAAAACAACACACAATCAAGGAAATCGGATTTCTATACCTTACATTACGCACATATTGATGCGTTCAAGTTTTTCCTCAGTCTGGACAGATGAAGCGATCGTTGAGTGAATTTATTGAATTTTCGCAAATTATAGAAGTTTAACGGCATGTGATTGGAATGGAATTTTTCAGTGAAGAGTTCGAAGGTGTAAATAAGTTCCCGATGAAGCAGGTCACGAGAAAGGGTGTGCAGAAATATGATTCGTTATGTGGCGTTGCTCAGTCGATCGCTTATCAGATTTCGCTCGGTACGACTTCGTCAAAGCGATTTCGGTGGAAAAGTGCAAAGTGAATATACTGAAGTTATGTATCGAAATACAGTAAACTGACGCTTGTATTAAGCTGTTCGGTAATTCAATCCGCATGGTTATTAAATTAATTAACTCATTACACGTGATAAAGATGGACAAATTATGGGTGAAATAATGAAAAAAAAATCTCGTACTCGGCTGGGATTTGAACTCAGGACTCTTGTATGCTAGACGAGCGCTTCACCAACTAAGCTACCGAGCCACTTGGTGACCCAATAACTGAGTTGGTTATAAGTTTAGAATTCAAATCCTCACAGACCACGCAGACCCCTTTCATAACCCATATCGATCCATCTCATGTTACTACACACTCGGGCAGAGCGAGTGCGATTTGTTTAGTGTTGAAACTGTTTGCCTATCATACCTTCCACAACATTGTGGAAAAGTAAAGAAGTGGGAAGGCTATCAACGTGTCGTTCTCACTGAAGTGACGACATGACTACAACAGAGAGGCAGTAACAATCTAATATAAATTGACGCTTATATTGAGCTGTTCGGTAATCCAATCCGCAAGGTTATTAAATTAATTAACTCATTACGCGTGGTAAAGATGGACAAATTATGGGTGAAATTACGAAAAAAAATCCACGTCCTCGGCTGGGATTTGAACCCAGGACTCTTGTATGGTAGACGAGTGTTTTACCAACTTCAAATCCCAGCCGAGCACGTGGATTTTTTTTTAATAATTTTACACATAATTTGTCCATCTTTACCATGCGCAATGAGTTACTTACGCTAGTTTAATTACATTTTTGATTCGCAAGTGGACGAACCATTAATACTTTCACAAAATTACACATGGAAAATG
Organism: Aedes aegypti; assembly: GCF_002204515.2. Classification (NCBI taxonomy): domain Eukaryota; kingdom Metazoa; phylum Arthropoda; class Insecta; order Diptera; family Culicidae; genus Aedes; species Aedes aegypti. The sequence continues at coordinate 239,749,368 of NC_035109.1, forward strand.
AATCTACAGATAAGTTCGAGAACACGCCATACTGGAACATTGTAAGTTAGATACGACGAATAATAGCACTTGCGACGAAGTAGCGAAACCCTACCGATTAATCTGTCCTTGTTAAACAATGACTAGAAGGGATGATGTATGCGTATTTTTCAAATTTCTACTAAATGCCTATAAGAAATTGCGTTTTGTGTAAAAACAAATGGCTATATCGTAAACCCCCGCTAATTTGAACGATTATCCATGCAAATCATCGAGGATAATTTTTAATTTGCACCTTTTTTTACCTTTAAACCGTGTTTCTGGTTAGTTCTTTGACTGTTTTGTTTTGATACAGCGTATTGTATCACGGCGTTCAATTTAGTTTTACTCCGGTCTTTGAACTGAATGACGTTTGAAGCACTTTCAATTTGAACGATGTGCAGATTAGCGGGGGTCAAATTGAAAAGTGTTCAGATTAAAAGTTGTCGAAGCAACGGGGATACGCGGTACAACAATTTCAATCGTATCATATTTCTTCAAAAGTATTTTTTCTTTACCTTTAGGTTGTCCAGTAACCACGCTTAAATCGCTGTTTTGAAATCCTCGAAAAGATTATTCTGTTATACGTGATGATAAACATACTTTGCTTGGTTCCGTATAATATTTGAAAAATTAAAGTTGTATGTATGCCAATCCAAACTGGAGCTCAAGCCCTTGCTTAAAAGCAGTTGAGGATAAATCCTTTTTTTGTTTTTTAACCAACAATTTTATAACAAAAGTTCATTTTCAACAGCCTTGTTGAAAATAAAAGCTAAAAAATCTGCTAAATTATCGCTTGTATTTGAACCGGTCTATCTCGACCATCCACAAATATTTGCAAACTGTTTGTACTATTCCTAGTAGAACATTAAAGAGAAGTGTTCAGGTTTTCAATCGTGGTTTAGAAATCATTAGAACCGTGGGGTCATCAAACGACGATTTCCCCGTAGCTTGCCACAAAAACACGTTGAAGATAGTTTCTTCTTTTATTAGAATTTCTAGACATCGTGTATTTTTTTAGCACACCAAAATCAATTCCGTCATTATGCGCTTTACCCAGCTTAAACTCACGTGAGAATTTATAAGTTGACGTGAACAATAAATGTTAATTTGGCAGTGTTGCGAAAATTTAATGTCTGGCCCACAGTTTTTCTGACTGACTATGCGGCTATCAGGGCCAACAAATGTATGCATTAGAAATGTAGGTTCTAAGCAATCAGGATCCAGTATTGGGAATGAATTTGAATCGAAAGAACACGTTCATGCCATTCATTAGGAAGCAATTGTTGAGGATGCGATGTGAAACCACACCACTTGGATTGGCCGTAGAAGTGCTTGTTAGTAGCACCTAAATTTTTATTGAGCATCTGTGAGGTGGATCGAAATAGGTTCCACTAGAAATTCAACCCCTTTCTCATTATTATTCTGCTGTGGTTCTAGATGGTCCGATGGGGACACAAATTCTGTGATTATTGAATTTAGTTGTAGTCCTCGAAGAGATGGCACGGTTGAGGCTGATTTCTATCGTGGCAATATTTGCAATGTATGAATAAAGTAAGTTTGTTTGAATGGAATGAAAGCAGAGTTGATTCAATAAAGTGAAAGAAATGTATGTCACATGCATTCAATCTTTGTTTGCGGATCGCACAGGCCTCTTCACCAAAGGTCGAAGCCTGCATGTCATCTGTAGTAGATTGCAAAAAAAAATGGATATTGTTTCCTTCATACTTGCAAAAATGGTAGATTTCTCCTAATGCTTCCAAAACTCAACTTACAATATTCCTTCATAAACCAAAAGCTCTTTATATGAAACCTTCAAGTAGACATGTTGTCACGATGAGAGAGGTTTCTACAAATTTGTCAGATGAAGTTAAGTATCTAGCGCTCGGGTTAGATACAAATTAAATTTTAAAAAATCACACCGAGGGCTTGGATGCTTGAAATCTAACAAATATATAAATTGTCTGTGTCCACTAATTAACAGAAAATCGAAACATTGTCTTAAGAATAAGCTTTTGCATGAGCATAAACATGGGTGACCGCTTCGTAATTGCACACAGTGATTGACTGAAACAATAGAAGTTGTACAGACATTTATTGAATGGGGCTTAGGGTTAACTAACCATTCTCAATGTGCACAAATCGAGAGTTCAAAGATTAAAAGTCAATAACAATGCCGGCCACGCCAAATGCGGTCATCGGGGAAGGGATGGAATCTTAGTTAGACGACCATTGTTACTAGAGACCATCATCAAAATGAGTTTTCAAAATTATCTTAAGCTTTGCTGGGGAGTCTTATGAGAAATCAACGTAAACCACTATTGTAGCTTTTTTGAACGATTCAATGATTTTATCATTGTAAGATTATTTTTAGGTGAAATAGAATTGGAAAGTTTTCACCACTGGCACATCATCCACCCTAATATTGTTATTATTATTATATCTTCTGCTCGACTAATGGACTCACTACCCTACTCAATAGTGCTCCAAACGATAAATGTTTATTCAGCAGATCATTTTTCTGGCAAGGCCTCCGTAAAAGGATGGACACCCTTTCCACACTCGAGGAAATCAAAGCAAAATGGGAGAAATGAAAATAAGAGCGTTTCGAGCTCGAAAGCTTCGAATCTGGGTGTTTATTTTCTTGATGGCTTTTACTCAAAATAACCCCTTCAGAGATGAATGAAGTCTTGAAGCGTCGAAGTCGAGAGCCTGTATCCTACTTTGCTTCACGAAATAAGTGCTCGGCTGCCTATGAGTGTGTTTTACATAACGACAAGTATCGCCACTCGTCCGCATGACGGTTTCCATATTGGGGAATCTGGTCCAACCTACGACGGTAGATAGTAAGCCGAGGTTGTTCGATTCGAGAGTGAGGTTGATGATCGATGAATTGCAACTCGATTTGCTTATTATTATCTGGTAACAAATTGATGCTTCGATTACCTAGCGAAAAAAATAAATTTCGAACAGATGTGAGAGAGACATGTTGTTCCTCATACAAAACGTATAGCTAAGCAGAGCAGAACTTAAAAAACGAGGGTCAGATTTATACCATTATTCAATTACATGCTTCATTATTCGTGCAAATCATTGTTGTGACAAAAATTCATTTGTAAAACCCAAAATGTCCCATTGTTATTACCACCAACCACGTCGGATTTTGACATCTCTGTTTTCTTCTAATCCCACTGCATGAAATAACTTCGTCCCAGCTTTACACCTTTTCAAATCCTATAAGAGTACAATACGGTTTAGTTTCGGCAAAGAAAAAAAAATAGGACGAAACGGCAAAGGAAACAAAATGCTTCTTTCACCGTTTGCCTTCTCTGCTATTCCGATTTGCCCATCCTAATGACTAAGGACACGTTGATGTATGTCATCGTCCTCCGTAAATAGTTCCCAGAAAAAGGGCCAAATTTAACACTCCACAAAGTTTCAAATGGTAGAAATGTTGCTTGCCGAATGAAAACCGGAGGTCGTAGAGCTCACAGATACACACACATTTCGTTTGGATTCTTAGATTCCGTAAGATTACATCTGTCACAATGTGGCATTTTGGTGACCATGTCTCTAAATCTAATCTGGGTCTGTTTCTTCTCTTCGTTTCCACGGGAACAAAGAACACAGTTTTTCGAATTTTGCTTATCATTCATCTGTAGATTTTGGATTTCTTGAAGCAACACCGAAAACTCCTGAACAAATGCAATCACGCATTTGTATTTGGGCAGGGTAGATGAAGAAAGGACAGACCACCATCAACGAAAGAAAGACGAGCGAGGCGTTGTAAGTCAAAATATTTGCTTTGGTTGAATTCAACGCCAATAAAGCCCGAAGCATGCAGTGTTCGAGGCATAAATAAGAGAAATTATTGGTGATAAAAATTAATAGCTTTGTCGAATACAAGCAATAATTTATTTTGGACCAAGCTTTTTGTTGAGTTGCCCGGATAATTATTGGCTTAGGTCAATAAATTTGAATAAATGTAATGGAAGCAGCTTTATCGAAAAGTGCTAGCACTAGTATGATGTTTAACGGTACTTCAGTCATTTTAACAATGATGTATCATTTTGGCTTTGAAATTATTAGTATACCGTTTTGATTCATATTACGGACCATCTTAAATTCCGTACAATCGTACCGTACAAATGTTTCGATGGGAAACGTTTCATACAAAATGTTTTACTTTTTGCCGTTTAACAATTATCAAATTCGAAACTCGTTTTAATAAAAAAAAAATCATAGATATCTGTAGAAATTCACAATGCTACTATCTTAGACTTTTTTATGCTTTGTGTTGTATTATTTGTATTTTTATCTATGATTTTCATGAGCTGTCTGGAATTTGAATCAAAGTGTTCGGAATTTAAGGCAAAAGCAAGGAAGCAACAGAATAAGAATTATAAATAGTAAGAAGATTTCTATTTCTTTAAAACTATTCATATTGCGGAATCAGAATCTTTACACACCGTTTAAAAGTTAAGTGTATCAAGGCTCGATAACGCGGAAAAGTCATGAATACTCTGCAGAGCTTTCTTCCTGGTATTACAACAGCTAGTCCATATTGGTACAGCACTGAAACTTTGTTTGAATATCAAAAGCTTGTTCTTAAGACAAAGTTTTGATTTTCTATCAATAAGGGAGTAGAAACATTTTACATATTTGTTACATTTGGCTTGAATGCACTCAATGTGATTTTTGAATGTTAAATTCTTATCTAGCATGAGCCCTAGATACTTAACTTCATCTGACCAATATATTGGAACCCCTCTCATCGTGACAACATGTCTACTTGAAGGATTCAAATAAAGATCTTTTTGTTTATGTGGGAATATTATTAGTTAAGTTTTGGAAGCATTAGTAAAAATCTTCCATTTTTGTCTGGTTTTAAAATTGGTACAATCTTAGTATTTTTACACAAAGCAATTGGTAACCGAGTGTGTAGCTCCTAGTTTCCAAGCAAATGGATGGCCCAGGATGAAAACTATCACCACTTGGAGATAGAAGAGGATCTTCTCTTCATCGTATTGTTGAATACGTGTAAATCTATTCGTTTGCTCAGTAATAACAAGCTACACAATCGATTTTCAATAGCTTTTAAAGCGAGATCACAGGTTATGCGAGAATGAAACTGAAGTTTGAACAATATTTTTTTTATTTCTTCGACATTTGACTGGTAACATCATTTTTCATGCCCTTGCCATGATGTGTAATACATTGACATAGTTCAAACTTAAGATGACAAGAGAACTAGGATGATAAACTGTTGGTAGAATGGTTGAATCAATAATTGCCCACTTTACCCCGCCTGCCAAATTTACTCCCACCACCCCTATCCAGATCCAATGTCATCACCCCCAACGGAATGATTTCGAAATAAACGATGCCAATCAAGCCTCTTCGCTCACATCTCCCTAATTCGATTCTAAAATCCATAAAATTGGCCCCAATTGTTGGCAGTGATTACACATGATTATCGCATAATTAAATTTTCAACAGGCATTCAAATCGATTAGCATACGCCAACGAGTCCCGGTCGAACACAGTGGCAAACGTAATCGCCAAAGAAGCTGTAATCTGTCGATTTTCCGGTGCTGTGGAGCTAAAAGAGAAAAAAAACAATAACAACCGGAGAAAACAATCATCATCTTCCAGAGAGCGGGCTGCAAACCAGGTAAGTAAGCAAAAATACGTGTGCAAATAAAACAACGTGCTACCAAAAGGTATGGCCCATTAAATAAATCATGCAAACGAGCAACGGGAAGAGGCAAATCAGCGCCAATGGATGGTCTCCGCTTTTTCTTCTCTCGTGGTAGAGAACAAGAATTTCTTAATGTCTGAATTATGTGCACGGTGCACGGAACAGTAATCGTTGATTGGCCCATGTTTCTTAGCTAAAATTTTATTGTGAGGTGCAGAAATTTCGAATAAATTTAAAAAGTGTCCTCAAGGCACACTCTAACTTATTTACAACGTGAAGGTAAAATATTATTTGGCTGTAGAGCAATACATATAGACTAAAAATGGACATTTAGAAAAGTTGGACATTTCATTTTTGATGAGTCTGTTGTGAAAAAATAAAGTAAATTAGTGCAACCGTTTCCGAATAATGAACAATGTTTAAAATGTTTGAAAATCAAAAAAAAAAATTCTATTTCTAAATTTCTTTAGAATTGTCTAAGTCAATTTGTATCTTTTGTTTTAGTCAATTTTTATGATTTATTTCTAAATGCTTTTGAATACCTCATATTGTAAAGCTTATTTTATTTTGTTTGATTATTTTTTTACCAATTGGCTCAAAATAAAAAGTGATTCAAATATTTCTTTGAGGTAAAAAATGATATTGCTATAAGATCTTCTCTAGAAATGTGTAATAACTTTACGACAGTATGATCATGGGAGTAGCCATAGGGGGCAGGGGTCGTTAGCTACGAGAGGGACCTTCTTTAGCCGAGTGGTTAGAGTTCGCGGCTACAAAGCAAAGCCAGGCTGAAGGTGTCTGAGTTCGATTCCCGGTCGGTCCAGGATCTTTTTGTAATGGGAATGATTTCCTTGGGCATAGAGTATCGTCGTTCTTGCCACACGATATACGAATGCAAATGGAAACTTTGACAAAGAAGGCTTTCAGTTAATAACTGTGGAAGTGCTCTTAAGAACACTAAGTTGAGAAGCAGGGTCTATCCTAGTGAGAACGTGATGCCAAGAAGAGGAAGGTTAACAAAGGTAAACATTTTGTTTAAATTTCAGTATCCAGATTTACAGTTTTGTCCCACATTCCAAACACATGACTCATTCCAAATACTCGACTTTTTATGGCGATTTTTCAATGAAACCACTTGAATGTCTTCACATGATGATTAATTACATGTTACTAACATTTTTTATTAAAAGTTGAGTAATCATCTATAGTTGTTCAGCAAAGCACTTCCACATACCTACAGAAGTATTCAAACTGTATTCTGGATTGTCACAAAACTTTAAAGCTCCTGATACTGTCCGATGATCGCCTATCAGTGACAGCCAATTGCTTGTCGTACGCCCCACACCGATAAGAAACATGTTGGAAAGCAGTTACTTTTTTTTCCTGAGACAGGCGCCTAATAAATATTCATGGGCCTATTAAAATTCATATTGATGTCAGCGCACGGTTAAGAAAGCAAAAATATTGGAACAGTGAGTGAGAGAGAGAGTTCTGCATTGCTATAAAGATAAGAAAAACGCACTGCCTCTGCAGATCAACAACGAGCCGGTTTATCATTGGGGAGTGTTGTGGCTATAGCATAACGTGCACCGGTTTTGCGGATATCAAGTCTCCACCCGTTATCAATTAGCGTCTGCGTCTGGGTGGCCACCATAGGCGCAGTTTAGCCTCAGTGCAAGTGGTTCAGCTAATTACTCGGATATCAAAACGTATACGCCTATCATGGCTACGAAAATGTTAATTTTTAATTACCGGTTGGTTGATATCCGCAAAACCAGTAATCCGGAGTGTGCAATACTAGTAGTTTCTTCGTTCTAAATAAAAAAAAATCCCTTTCCCTATGACGAAACGCATTTTTGGTATGGATATTTGATATATTTTCAATATTGTTTAATTGTTTTGTAACAATAATCAGAACCCCTCCCTTGGCGTTACCTAATTTATGTACGATGCCCAGGTTACAAAATATCTGTGTAGAGTCACAGAAGTTTATTAAAGTGTCTTATTTTCTGTTCACACCTTTTCTTTCTTCTCTGCTCTCAGTCATGTTTTTTTGGTATTTTTTGTTCTACCACACGCTGTTAGATCGTTAATCGTTTGAAATTATTTTAATAATATAATTATCTGTTTGGACTGTCCAAGAGCTACTGAACTTTGCGCATCAGAATTATAAACATAGACTTTTTTTCTCCCCCTCTCTGCTTTCAGGAATGAGGAAGCACAGCACCAACTGCCCAAAAGAGAAAACAAAAATCCTGCGAGTCATTGCCTTACAAAAGAAACTTTTTTTTCTGTTTGATTGCCATGCATGCTTCAGGCAGTTTTTACCCGGATTCATCAACCATTATCATCATCTGGTATGGAGCGCTCAAAACCTGAGACGATATTGTGGCAATGTCTGATGTTCGAAGCTCTGGCCCTATCCTCTATACAGCAAGCCTCCCATGTGGAACGCTTAAGACCGCGTAAATTAGGTTCTCCCAGCGCTTCCTTGATGATGACGATGCGGTCAACTTCGACGGCGACCTATAGTTTGTAGCCCTTGGTAGCTGTGGCAGGTACTCCGGATACCAGCAAGCACAGATGTTCTGCAGATGTTTCTGGACCAGCTCTTACGACTCCAGACGGTTCTCTGAAATCTCACGCAGATCAGGTTCGGGTGCTGCTTGAAAATTGACTACTACAAGAAAGTGTCCTGGAGTTAGGACCTCCATATCCGACGGTTCACTCAACATCGGCTTTAGCAGACGGGAGTTCAGGAACATCTCGACATGAGCCAAGAGAGTGACCATCGGTTCGTAGGTGATGTTGGTGTTACCGACGGTTTTTAGAAAATGCTTCTTCGCTGACTCAACAGCAGCCTCCCACAGACCCCCAAAATGTGGTGCTCGTAGTGGGGTGAATTTCTACCGAATCTAAAAATTCTGTTTCGATCGCTGCATTCAGTAGATCTGCTGTGTTATGCTGGACTAGTGTGAGCTTGCCACGAAAGCAATTGTTGCAATTGTAAATAACGGATTTTGAGAAATTTCTGCCGCCTAGAATCCATAGCCTGCGTGCAGAAGCTTTAAGTGAAAGAAACTAGCCAACAAAGTCGACAGCGGGTGTTTGGCAGAAAGCACGATGGGGTACTTCAAGAAGTCGCCGGGCGGCATTCTGTAGCCGGCCACCGGCACGAATAATGCCGTCTTGATTGATGAATGGCTTCAACCACTTCAAATCGGACGATTTAGCAACTAGTTCTCCGCTTGCTAGATCCGAAAGCTCTTCTGCGAATGACTGATGTTGCGATAGACGACATAGCTCTGATTCGGCGCTTTGCAATTCTACGGTGTTGAGTGGAGTAATTAGCTGCTCGTGGAAGGTGAGTTGGCTCTACTTGTCCGAATCCTTACGGCGTAACTTGACACGTTTTTGCAAGGTTTGGAGATAACGCAAGCAGAACGAAGTGATACGACAGAGCTTGGAAAAGCTGGAGCAGCGAACGAACCAATTGTCGTGAAAATCGCTCAGTATATAGAACGTTATGAAGCAAATGTGCTTTTGTAAACAAAAAGTTAGAGGGGTTGTGTGCAAGACACGACCGCATTGTTGACGTTGGACAACCTAAGGCTGGTTGAAAATGTTCTGAATATGAACCTGCTCTTGAAAATGATTTTGAGGAAGGGCCAATTGTTTTGGGCCGGTTGTTTACATAATTTAGTTTCACGTACCATATTTAGATTATGAGCGGTTCCACGCCGTTTCGCAAACCCGATTATTTTTGTATTTTTTGAATCGCCTGAAAATTTGCATAAAGATTCTTTATGACCAAAAATGCCATTATGCACTTTCAGACCGCCATTTTGAACCTCGCCTTATTTTTGAGAAGGGCGTATCGGAAAATGCATGGCAAATCTTTAAAAAACTGTAACTCGAAAACGGTTTATCCGATCGATTTGAGATCTTCTACAAAGTTATAGGTATTGCTTAGGACTATATGGAGAAAAATATGCACGGTAAAAAAAAGTCACCGATTATTTTTTATTTCAAAAACAAAATTTTAAAATCGATTTTCTCCAGAAACGCAGTTTTGATTTATTTTTTTATTTTTGGATATGTTTTAGGGGACAACAAAATGGAAGAATTATGGACAAAAAAGTTATGATTTTTTAAAAAAATTGCAGATTTTGAAAAAAAAAAATCGAAATAAAGGAAAACAATAATTTTTTATGTGATTATTTTAAAGTACAGAAAAATTACAATCGAAAAGTACAAAGGTATTTTTTTTTCTAGGTTGCATCAATTTCGAGATATACTCATATTTATATAAAATTTTCAAATAAAAAAAGAAAAATAGGCCCTTTTCAAGCATACTTCGTGTTTCTCCATTCCATAAAAAAAAATATTTTGATTGAACGAATCGTAGCTAAATCGGTTATCGTTTGATCAAAACATTTATGCTTAAGTATTGAAAATAGAGTGCACGGTAAAAAATATAAACGATATTTTGAAATGAAAATTTGAAGCTAATAGTTCTTAAAAACCGCAAAATTGATGTTTTTAATTTTTGGATATATTTTGCGGTTGTTGTAGGTATTGTTTAGGACTATTTGGAAAAATTATGCACGGTAAAAAATAATGACAATTTTTTTTAATAAAAAATATTCAAATCGATTTTCTATGAAAATGCATCTATGATTTTTATTATTTTTGGACATGTTTTAGGGGACAACTTATGTGATTTATTGCACAATGTTTCATAATGGAAGAATTTTGGACAAAAAAGTTATAATTTTATAAAATATTACAAATTTTGAAAAAAATCGAAATAGAGGAAAACAATATTTTTTATGTGTTTATTTGATAGTACAGAAAATGCATTGGAAGAGTACTTGAGTAAAATTTTTCTAGGTTGCATCAATTTCAAGATATACTCATACTTATATAAAATTTTCAAATAAAATTAAGAAAAATAGGCCCTTTTCAAACATATTTCGTGTTTCTCCATTCCGAAAAATTTTATTTTGATTTCAACAACACAAACCAAGTCAAGTCAAGTACACAACACTGAAGGCGGCTTTACAGTTGAGGTTGAAATACGCGTATCTGTTGAAGGATACAATAGTAGAATTAAAAGGAACAGTACTACTAATCTTTTTGTATATTTACAGGCATTCTACTAAACAGGCTCCACAAGGGTTTTCATCACTTTTGCCTGTGTTAGTAGGTATGATGAACAAACACGTTTTTCCCATACCCATACATTTGGACATGGTAAATGAATAAAAGAAAAACGATGCTTTTTTTAAACGTACTTCATGGGTACAAAAATAATGCGGCGCTATGTTGTCAAGTTTTATCACTGAAAAAAATGCAGTACAAAAACTTCGTGGTGTGAAGTACCTATGTAGTATATAAGGTAAGTCTGAAACCGTGAGAGCATTAGTGTTGTATCAACAGTGTTTGTTCAGTGATTGTAGATGACGTTTATTTGCCTGTGAAATTGACGTGCTACGAAAGAAGATACAGCTATATATTGTGGATTAAGGAGGCGTTTTACAGAGGTATTTATTTTTGTTGTGCGTGAAGCTTTACAAATATCATTTTTTCGCAATGAGTTATATCAGTTCAAGATGTATTTAAGTGTTCAAACAAACTTGTTCTAAACATTGTCGAAATCTTACGGAAGATAATATTCAGAAATAGGTTTTGTTGGGATTTGCTGAACAGAATAAATTAAATAGTAAGCTTAAAATTTGTGATTCTTGTCGTTTAAAACTGTCTAATTGTACTCAACTATCTAGTAGCGATGACTCATCGAGCAGTGATGAACATGTAACTTCTGATACTGAAATGAATGTTCCAAGTCAGGAGTTTTTGGTAACTGTACCGCCAATGACCTCGGTCAATTCCACTGATTCTGAAATAGGTGAATGTTCACAAAGTGTAAATATTGAAATTTTTAACAAACCAATTTCCAGTATTTTAACAACTCCAATTGATCGTAAAAAAAGAATTCAATAAATAATGTAAAGCGAAAATATGAAGAAGTTAATAAAAATAAGAAAAGAAATATTCAAGTTAAATACAATTGATGAAATTGACAGAGATAAGGTTAACGAGTTTGATGAAATGATTGCACAAATTAAAGATAAATTTTCTAAAGACGGTATCACCAGGAACGAAAAACTCCAACTTCTTTCAATATTGCCGAGGTCATGGACGGTTCAGAAAATAATGGATACATTTAATACATCCAGGTATTTGGCAACACAAGCTAAACAATTGAAAATTTCGTTTATATTTTTTTTTACCGTGCATACTTTTTTAAAATACTTTAGTATATAGGTTTTGATCAAACAATAAACAATTCAGCTACGATTCACTCAATCAAAATAAAATATTTCTCGAATGGAGAAACACGAAATATGTTTGAAAAGGGCCTATTTTACTATTTTAATTTGAAAATTTTATATAAATATGAGTTTATCTCGAAATTGATGCAACCTATAAAAAAATTACCTAAGTACTTTTCGATTGCAATTTTTCTGTACTTTCAAATAATCACATAAAAATTATTCTTTCCCTCTATTTCGATTTTTATTTCAAAATCTGAAATTTTTTAAAAATCATAACTTTTTTGTCCATAATTCTTCCATTCTGAAACATTATGCAATTAATCACATAAGTTGTTCCCTAAAACATATCCAAAAATAAAAACAATCAAAACTGCGTTTCTGGAGAAAATCGATTTTAAAATTTTGTTTTTGAAATAAAAAATAATCTGTAACTTTTTTTTACCGTGCATATTTTTCTCCATATAGTCCTAAGCAATACCTGCAACTTTGTAGAAGATCTCAAATCGATCGGACAAACCGTTTTCGAGTTACAGTTTTTTAACAATTTGCTATGCATTTTCCGATACGCCCTTCTCAAAAATAAGGCGAGGATCAAAATGGCGGTCTGAAGGTGCAAAATGGCATTTTTGGTCATAAAGAATCTGTATGCAAATTTTCAGGCGATTCAAAAAATACAAAAATTAAATTTAAAAAAAAATTCGTCATGTTCGGTGGAATTGCTCTTATACCAAAATTGATTAGAGTAAAATAGTGATATTCATTAAAAGGTACGTTATTCAAAACAACTCATAAGCAAACTCTTGGTGGCCCTGAAAAGGGCTGATTATTTCATATGCTAAATTTTACTTGTACGATTTCACAAATCACTGCACGTGCAGAAACTTTCAAAATATTCAAAAGCAATCTTTTAACTTGGGATAAATTGAGCAAGATTTTTGTGTGGTCAGTTTGTAATATGAACATGATGTGTGTAAAAATGAACGCATTGCAATACATGCAACCATATACTAATCATGAATATGTTTTGTATCAACATTTTCTGGAACTTTTTAAACTAAGGCTGTTCTCTATGATTGAACCCAGAGATTACTATTATGATCTATATAGCTTATTTTCGATGTGACCTAGAACTCCTTGAAAATAAAACCCTAAGCCACTGTTATGTAAGCAATTCGGATGAGGATACGCTGACAATTACGCCAGTGTATCAAATTGAGTCGGAATTATACCAAAGCAAATCGTTTTGAAATCTCACACAAAATAAATTACGTGTACTTTACATTATTAAAAGCTAGACGTACATAACCTCGTACGGTGTGTGACAAATTATTGTTTTATTTGACGGAAATAAGGAAACAAATTCCATAAGTCGGATATTATTTACATTAACTCTTTCGTGAAATGATCTTCTGGCCTTGGAAAGGGTCATTTTGTAAAACGACAATAAATGTTTACAAAATTCTGTCAGTACGGTTTGATAACTGTGTCTACATAACAATGGCGCGAGAACCCAGCTATGTTTGTTGCTTTAGTCTTTGCTTCCATCATATTGCCAGCAGCAACAAAACGTCAATAGTTGCGTAAGTTCTGGCCAACTTGTATGTACGGTAGCGTAGACGGTGCAGCACAACAACAGCCAACAAATGTGTTCACATAACTGAGACTGCAAGCGTATAAAGTGAACACTTATTTGGTAAAAACAAATTGTATAAAATGCACACATTCCCTCTATTGGCACAAATCTGGAGGCTATATACATACATTTCTGAGAATTTATCAGGGTCAATACAACTCTAGAAAATTTGATTTGGCTTTCACTATAACTTCATGTATGACTGTGTGTGTATTGCAGTTTATATGACTCAATTTTTACAAACAAATAAAATAAAAACGAATAACATAGTATAAAACAAGCCTCGAACCTCTAACCCTTAGATCACTAGCCTGATACGCTACCACTACGCCGCGCAGTTGTTGTTGCAAGACGTGCAAATATAAATGAAATACTGTAGAGCATTGTTTGTGAATGTTACCGATCTTACTTGTTGTTTGGCAAATGACCAAACCAGTGCAACACTGAAAGTTACATGTTAACGTTTGCAGTTGGACCGAATTGCAGCAGTTTGTTATAGACATCGTACGAAAATACTGATGCAAGGTGATTTCATTGTATTTCTTTTGAACGGTGATGTTCTTTTAACCGGTAAGTCAATACTTATGTTTATGAATTCCACCTTTTCTATTTATGTTGGGTTCTTGCCTTGTATGATTTTTTTTCTACATCAGATGAACTCATATGTAATCTCACATTGATGATTATAATAGAGTCATACCAAATAAAAAAGAAATCGTAATGAAATGGCAGTATGATATGGCAGTATGAAATATGTAACTTTGGTCAGATTAAATTGGAACTTTATAAGATGCAAATTCGAATCAGATGAAATTTATGACTTCATTAACGATTTCAATCAATTAAGTCTTGCTAATATCCAATTTCAACAAAAATTGTACATTTATACAAATTGAAATGAACATCCTTATATGATCTCTGGTTTGCTGGGTAGGTAGTGATCGCTGTGCAAAGGAAGCTCAATTCAATCTTGAAATGATAAGCGATTTCACAAACCAAAAGCTGAATTGGAAGGCTCAGGGTAGGAAAGAATTTCACACGCAAGTGGCTTTGGCGATCTATTTCTTAAGACGAGCACTTACCAGCTTGAAAGTAAAAATGGAGTTAAGCCAAATCTGGCGAGAGTAATACCCCTAGAACAACAGATGATGCTCCTCCTATTCGTGCTCTTCGCTTCTTCTTGTGATTAAACAAGACCCCAGTTGTGTATATGAAAATGATGTGCTTGCTAGGGATTTACAAGTCTCGTGTAAAATGCCTAAACGCGTTCAGATGGAGAAGTCGTCGCCAATCTTGAAATAATTTGTAATTAAAACGGTAAATTCTTAATTATATTGTGTTTTTCTTTCACTACTGGACGGCTGAGTGCGGCTTCATAAGTGCGAAAATGTGAAAAATGCAGAATTGCTTCGAATCATGTTGGTGTCTTCAGAGCACTTATTCTCTGGATTGTGAAAAATTAGACCGCTCTTAACACCGATGCAATTCGCACTTGTAAAAATTTCTGCGATTTTCCAGTCCAACGGTGAATGAAATGCGCAATAAAAGGGTTTCAATTTCGATATCAGAGTTGAATTATTGAGTTTAATGGCAGATATACATTTGAGAAGGATTAGCTAGCTGCGTTTAAAGGAAATTTCCCGTTAACTCTTTTGTAGCATAATATAGGGCCCTTATAAGGGCCGTTGTACACATAAATGTAATAAATATTAAACGCCAGTCAAAATTTCGGGCTTCTCTAAGCTGAAGCTCAGTGACTGCCGTTTTGTTTACCGTTGTGCACTGTTAGTCTGCCCAAATCAACGCGTTATATATAGAGCGACGAAAAATTTCCACGATTTTGTTGCTGTTTTGATGGATGCACAATTACAGGAGCGTGCCTAAATCACGATGGAGCGATTTTGGTAGCATCGATCTAGATTATTCCATATGAGAGTGCTTGCAAGACACAACAACAAAATCGCGGTGATTTTTCGGCTCTGGATGAAATCGCGTCGAGTCCGGGAGCCCATCAACGCGTACTTCACTGCTGCTCCTTTGCGGGGAGGGCGACAGGTGTGCCGCTTCGATCCAACAAACTAAAACGACCGCGCTAGCTTCCCGCATGGTTATGACAGCGGTGTACTGGCAGCTACTGACGCACAGTGGCGCATGGCCTGACAAAACCTCAAAAATTCATGTTCTTAAAATCACTTGTTAATATTTTCTATAGACTTCTTTACTATTGAGTGACGATTTGTCAAAATTTGAGATTGATCTGTTTTGTTTTCGATTTTTGGCAGCATCGTAAGTGTGGGAAAGTCAGCAATAATGGACTGCTTCAAATCCATCAACTATGGTTCGGGGACGTGGAATCGAGGGTCCGCTAGCGTAACTTTCGGGATATCCCACGACGAGATATCCCACGACGAGATATTGATTGGGATCCCAAGTAAAGTTGAATAGCAAAATGATAATAAATCTTGTTAGTTGGTTATCATCATTCGATAGCTGATTTTGTTATCATCTTGGCTGAATTAACAGCCAACATAACAAAAATGAGAACTCAAATTTGTTTGTTGGATAACAAGGTATTAGTTAATTATGTTATGACTGAGTTCAAGTTGATAACTAAATTAACAACATCATATTTTTTTGAATTTTATGCTCATAAATCACGGAAAAAAAAATAGAAATTAGTGCTTTGGATTAAACTTACGCTTCAAATAATTTCACGAAAATTTGTATGACGAAAAGTCAACTTTGTTTCTCAACACACACTTTGTAAAAATGTAATGGGAAAGATGTGTGATAACATATTTTGTTATAAACCTGTTATCAATAATGTATGTCACGGATACAATGATAACCAATTTTGATATCATTCGGTTATAATTGATAACAGAATATCATATCGGTAACAGTGATAATGAAAGTTGTTATCATTTTGATATCATCCAGTTATCCGCATTTGCTCGGGATAGTTGGCAACTGCTCTGAAGGGTTCTTGAGGATGAGGAATTCCAACTTTGTCAAGAAATCCTGCGTTGTCGACTGAATCAATGCAGTTGTTATCGCATTTTACACGTTCCGCATTGCGAGACCGATGCCTGCTATTGAAACGTCCACCTTCGACCGTGGGTTGAAGAGTAGCTTTGCCAATGGCTTTGAAATGAAGTTGAACATGGAAACCGAGTCCAGCAAGCTGCTTGTCTGGTGCTCATGGCCATGGTAATCAATTATATTGAGGACAACCGTTTTCAACAATACCGTGTTGCATCCAGTTTGGACTGCCATGCTGACCTTGGGAAGAGCGGAGCTCGGAGTACCACACTTGTGGATGGAGACAGTTGTTGAACAGCAGAAGATGATGCCACGATGGAATTCGATGACGTCTTGGATATAGCAGGATCGTGAAGCAATGAATTATGCTTCTCGTGACTCGAGTGACACGTTAACTTCGACGAGCATTTCTTCGCCTGGTGTCCACAGCCCAACCAATTCCAACACAACCGTTTCTGCATTGCAAATTCTCGGCAAATGCGTACATCCTTCCCGAGGAATACAGGACAGTTGCGTAGAACGAGATTGTCGGAGCATGACAGTGGACATGCAGAAGGAGAATTAGAGGATGCAGATCTCCTAACTAAATCCAAGAGCCTGGGCTACAAGCTGATTCTATTTAATGTTCGGAAAATTTGTCTAAAGCTCTAAATGATTGCTCATTTCTATTCAATTGCCGTTTTGAATCATATTACGGACAGCTTCAAATTCCGGACACTCTGCTTTGTATGGGAAACATTTCACACGAAATGTTTAAATTTTTGCTGTTCAAAAGTTATCACTTTTGAAGCTCGTTATAATAAGCTTTTTCCATAAAAATCTAAGCGAACTTATAATGTCCAACTGCCTTAGACGACTCTTTAGTGGCTTGACGACTTCAACTGATGGTTTGACTTTTCTATAAATGATTTTTGTCGATAACAAAGGCGAGCTGTGGACGATGGTTGATGAACCTCTGTTCCAGTGGACCTGGTCAGGATGGGACCTTGTCGCTTTCAGCACACTATTCGGAATAATGTCTTTCACTCACGCACTAACTACTCTTCGTTTTGTTTAATAATTCACTAGTTCAAATTTTCGATTCATTTTACGTTTAATTTAATTCATGCCATGTTCAAGTTCACTTTATTTCATGCAGTTCACTAATCTAATAATAATTACTAACTATTTTTAACTTCAATAATCTAGCAACACTTTTGACACTTCCATGTTTATACACTGGCCGGAGCAATCAAAGAGGTCCCATGACGTCTCCGAAGGCCTTTTATATCCGAGGGGTGATCGGAAATCCATTTTCCTCCATCTTTCCATTTCCGAAGGGTCGCCTGTCACTTTGTTGTCATTCGCCGAAGTGTCGGAGTCGAGGGAATCGCCACAACCATTTGACGAAAAACGAAGCACAGATCGCAAGTCCAGATGAAGCACTTTCGTTATACACGAACATTCTGGCCCCTTCAGAAAACGCCTTTCTGAATTCAAACTGGTTTTCTCCTGCGGGTTGTCCCTCGGCTTGTTGATTTTTCTATCCGATGTCGTGGTCTAGTTTGTTTTGGTCGTAAACGTCAGTTGTCGGGATTTTCGTTGCAGATGATTGAAGATCAGGCAGCATCAACGAGCTAATTGGGAAATAATCGAAAACAAAAGACCCGGTAGCGGGTTTCGCGAATGTAGAATTTAATGGACTTACTAGTTCTCACCTAGTCCCTTTGAAAAAAGGGCATTGTATTTTCTTTTTT
This sequence comes from Aedes aegypti, assembly GCF_002204515.2. Taxonomy (NCBI): domain Eukaryota; kingdom Metazoa; phylum Arthropoda; class Insecta; order Diptera; family Culicidae; genus Aedes; species Aedes aegypti. The sequence continues at coordinate 239,767,839 of NC_035109.1, forward strand.
CCTGCAGGTATCCGTCCGTGATAGAAATAGTGGTAGCTGATTGTGATGATTCCTATTTCCCTTGGTTGGTCGATGACTGGATCGCAGAACTTTCAGACGAAATGTTGACTGGTGATGACGTCAAAGTGGGGAGCAAACAAATTTTCGATACTGGCCTCGTACAAGTACCTTGTGATGTTCGCAATGTGACCACCCGAACTATTCCGTCCGCGCCTGGGTGCATGTCAATGATACGTGCAGTACGCCAGCTCATCGGTGGAGAGTTTTCATCCTTTATGATAACCAGTCGCCCTACTTCAATGTCAATCGCTGGTTTTAGCCACTTCGTTCGTGGCTGAAGAGTAGCCAAATATTCAAGGTGCCATCTCTGCCATAAATGTTGGAAAATCTTCTGAGTCTGCTGCCACTTATGCAATCGAGTGAACGGGGTATCGGAATAATCATTATCCGGAACACTCTTCAAAGCAGAACCAGTGAGGAAGTGTCCAGGAGTAAGCACCTCGAGGTCGTCAGGATCGTCGCTAATGGGAGTTATTGGCCTCGAATTTAGGCAGCACTCGATTTGAGCGAGAAGTGTCTCGGTGTCATCGAAAGCCAAAATGTGTGTACCGATAACTCGATAGAAGTGCTTCTGTGCTGATGAGATTGCTGCCTCCCAAAGGCCGCCGAAATGGGAAGCGGAAGGCGGATTGAAGTGCCAATTAATTCCATTGTCATTGCATTCCTGTGCAATTGCAGCGTGATGTTCTTTGCTCGAGACCAGTCGTCGCAATTCGTTTGCTGCGCCAACAAAATTCCGACCATTATCGCTATGGATATCCGAACAAAGACCACGTCGCGAAACAAATCTGCGCAAAGCCTGAATGAATTTGGCTGTTGTGTGGTATGCCACCAATTCCAAATGCACGGCTTTGGTGCTGAAGCAGACAAATACCGCAACATACGCCTTTTTGGGAGCTGCTCTTCGATGTTGTGATTTTACTTGGATTGGTCCCCAGTAGTCCACACCTGTCGTAGTAAATGGTCTAGCTGCAGAGACTCTAGCGCTGGGTAATTCTGCCATAAATTGTTCTATCAATTTGGGGCGATTTCTGAAGCAAATGACGCAGTTGCGAACGATCTTCTTGGCCATGTCCCTGGCCCCTATGACCCAATACCGGGTACGTAGAATCGCTAGGAGAAGTTGCGGAGCTGCATGGAGGTGTCGCAAATGTAGAGTTCGGATCAGTAACCCTGAGATTGGATGAGATGATGGAAGGAGGATTTGGTGTTTGCTGTCATACGGTAGTTGCGAATTGATGAGTCGGCCGCCAATTCGTAGTACGGTTTGCTCGTCCATAAAAGGATGAAACCACCGTAGTCGAGATTTTGTCGATATTGCTTTTCGTTGTCGCAATTGTTCCCATTCATTGCTGAAATACTGCTTCTGAATCAAAGAGATTAGAAATGACTCCGCTGTTTTAATTTCTCCCGTGGTGAGATAATTAGTAGAAGATTGCTCGTCAGATTTTCGTTGACATTTTCGAAGAAAACGGAAACAGTAGGCTGTCACACGTAACATTCGATAGTAGTTTGAGTGTTTCTGGACGAATTCATCGATGAAGAACAATTCTTCCCCGGCAGGAACAGCAGCAATTGTAGTCCTCTTCGCCTCGTGAAGAGCCTCATTAGACTGGAAGTTGTTCGATTGTGCTATTAGCCATTCGATCATATTTCGGGTCAACCATTCAGGTCCGTTCCACCAAAGTTTGTTAGACACTATGTCGCTTGCTGCGGTCCCCCTTCAAATTAGGTCTGCTGGGTTTTGAACCCCAGCAATGTGATTCCAAGAGCAGTTTTCGGTTGCGAGTTGGATTTTGGACACTCGATTCGCCACAAATGTTGTCCATGCTGAAGGTGAAGATTTTAGCCACAGTACGACGGTTGAGTCCACCCAGAAGAATGTTTCAGCGTTGAGTTGAAGAGATGAGACAACCTTTTCGTAGAGCTGAGCTCCTATGAGTGCCCCACATAGTTCTAGTCGAGGGATAGTTTGCTTCTTGAGTGGGGCAACCTTTGATTTAGACGTTTAAAGAGCTACCTTAACTTCGCCGGCGGAGTTAGTGGACCGAAGATGGACACATGCGCCATATGCATTATCAGATGCATCGGAGAAGACGTGAATCTGCAACGTAGTCGGGGATGGAAATATGACGCAGCGTGATATACGAAGTTCATTAAGGTTGGGAAGCTGCAATTGGTAGGTATTCCAACGTGTTTTGAATAACGGGGGTAGCTCTTTATCCCAACTCCAAGGTTTGCCATCAGTGTCGATAAGAGTCCAGATTCCTTGCATAAAAATTTTTGCTGTCGTGATGACTGGTGGCTTGTAGGACCAAACGGATCAAATAGTCGTGCTATGTAGGACAGTGCCATTCGTTTCGTGAGTGTTGCGTTGCTCGAACTAGTAGAAGGTAGAACGATTTTGTAGCGAAGTACATCGGCGCTTGGCTCCCAGTGCAATCCAAGTGTTTTAATGCACTGCTCTTTGTCGAAGTCCACGTAATTTTTCAGTGCTCTATTCTCAATGGGAACATCTTGAATTGCGGATGGTTCGTTAGAAGCCCACTTCCTCAGCTCAAAGCCACCTCGATTCAGCAACTTTTCTAGTTGGGTACGCAGTTCAATTGCTTCTTCTACCGTAGCTGCTCCTGAGAATAAATCATCAACATAGAAGTCCTTTCGAAGAATGTTGGCTGCTTTAGGGAAATCGATTTGTTCATCATCTGCCAGCTACTGAAGCACTCGTGTAGCAAGAAATGGCGCGCTAGCTGTGCCGTACGTAACGGTTTTTAGCTCAAATGTCTGCAACGGGGAATCAGGGGTTGACCTCTAAACTATATGCTGCAAACTGTTACTCTTATCATCCGTTAGAATTTGTCGATACATCTGTTTAATGTCAGCATTTATGAGGACTGGGTGGATTCGAGATCGCATCGTGATCGACCGCAAGTCCTCTTGTACAATTGGACCAACCATTAAGGCAGTATTCAATGAAGGTCCGTTGGCTGTTGGACAAGATGCGTCAAACACCACTCGTACTTTAGTTGTAGTACTGTCCTCCTTTATCACCGCGTGATGAGGGAGATGGTAACGAGGTAAATGAGGATGCTGAATTTCCTTTACTAATTCCATGTGGCCTAGTTTCAGGTACTCTTCCATGAAATTTCGATATTGATCGTAAAGCTCTTCATTGTGGGTGAGCTTCCCCTCCAGGAAGTGGAAGCGACGAATGGCTGTGCGACGATTATCTCCAAGGTTTGCGAGAATTTCCTCCTTGATAGGCAAGCTGACAATATAGCGACCTTCGGGAGTGCGTGTGAACGTTCGCCTGAAGTGTTCTTCACAAGCTGCTTCCTCCACAGAATAACAAGATTGGCATCCATCTTCCTCAATCGTCCAAAACTTTTGCATGAGATCGTGTAGATCGGCAACAGAAGCGACGTTTGCGATAATAGGCGTGGTCGATGGAGTGTGAGTAGTCCTGCCTGACACGACCCAACCGAAAACTGAATTGACGAGCATCGGGAGACCTGGACCTAGTGGAACTCTGCCCGATACCTTGAATAGATCGAAGAAGATCTCAGCGCCTAAAATCAGGTCAATCCTTGAAGGTTGATAAAACGCAGGGTCGGCTAATTGAATTCCTGGAGGAATGTCCTAAGAAGACGTGTTGAATGTGGTGGATGGCAAATCGATCGCAACCTTTGGTAGGACTAATATTTCGACCTTGGCAGAGTAGTTAGATACACGTGAGCGGATTGTCGAAATGAATTTGAAGCGGGATTCTGTAGCGGATTGACCTATACCGGCGATCGGAAGGTGGATTCTTTTTCGTTGGACTTTGATAAGCTGAGAAAACGATTCAGTGGCAAAGCAGCATTCGCTACTAGAATCTAACAGAGCTCTCGCAGAATGTTCGATCCCATTGTCGTCCACTACTATGACGATGGCAGTAGCAAGTAGAACGCTTTTACGACCTTGACCAGTTGAAGTGTAGCTGGCTTGATCATTCAGGGTTGCGGATACTGACGCTGACGGTTGTTCGCTCGAATGAGTTCCAGTTTCTTTAGGCTGAGACGAATCGGGGAACTTGGTGTTGAATTGAGCAGAGCCAAGACACAGCTGAGTATGATGATGACCTTTACACTTGCGACAGGTACTCGAAGATGGGCATTCCTTAGCTTGATGACCCTTACGTAAACAATTCCGACATAGTTGATGACGGCGGACTTCTTTCTCCTTTTCATCTACGCTCATTTTCGAAAATACCCCGCATTGGTAGAGAGGATGATGGTCGGAGCAAGAAACACATTTACGCTGACTGGTTTGACTTGCTCCATGACTGGCGATTACTCGCTGTCCCGACTTCTTGTTGATAATCGGCCACGATGTTTCGGCGGTTTTTCCAATGGTCTGAAGAACAGTTACTCTACGATGAATGAAGGTAGTAAGGTCTTTGAAGGTCACGGCATTTAGCGTCGATGAATATTCTTCCCAGTCTCTGCGGGTGGTCGAATCTAAACGAATGCTCAGCATGCGAAGCAGAAGAATGTCCCAAAATTGTGTTTTCTCTCCTAGCTGGGTTAGAATTTTAACATTGGCCTCAAACTTTTCCACTAGGAAGTGCAGCTCCGTGGACGATTCCTTCTTGATTGATGGGAATTCAAAAAGGGCATCGACGTAGGATTGCTTGAGTCGCAGAGGATATTGATAATGGTCGAGCAGAAGATTCCAGGCAACCTGATAGTTATTGGCACTAATAGCTATCGTTTGAACTAGTTTCAGAGCCTCTCCGGATAGCGAAGACCGTAGATAATAAAATTTTTGAATATTGGAGAGCTCATGCGACGAATGGACTAAGGAAACGAAGAGGTCGTGGAAATTTAGCCATTGGTCGAGGTTTCCGGCGAAGTTAGGCAGTTTTATATCGGGCAACCTTACATGCGACGACTGAGCAGGGCTGTGCGTGGTGAAAGAAGAAGATGAAGACGTGCGGGGAGATACCGGCGCTTCTTTATTCATAGAGAGTAGGAATCCTTTCACTTTGAAGTAGGACGTTTCGAATTCGACACGTTCCTTCAAATGATCGTCGATGGCAGACTCGTCGAGCGTTTCGAGTTCAGCTTGATTGGCGTTGAAGTCGTTCCATAAGCTGACGAGATGCTCCAATCGGACGGATATTTCACGGGTATCAGTATCTTCTTGGAAGTTGTCCACGAAGGTCTTGATGAGGCCAAAAGACGTCAATAGGCTCTTTTGTCTAGTTTTCAAAGATTTAATTCGCCGTTCGCTGGACATCGTGAAGGGATGAGATGAGCTGGATCTAGAAAGCGCAGACCGCGTAGCTCAAACGTGGACAGAGTATCGAGAAGGAATGCTAATTACCTGCTAACAGGCAACGATTTGCCTTGTATACAATAATCAATCCGGTTGTACTCCAGAAGTGTCGATGGAGATCCGTGGGTGAGATGAGCCGGATCTGGAAAGCGCAGACCGCGTAGCTCAAACGTGGACAGAATAGCAAAATAGGAATGCTAATTACCTTTTTACAGGCAACGATTTGCCTTGTATCCAATTAACAATGCGTTGGCACTCCAGAAGTTTCGATGGAGATGGGCGGGTCACCTTAACCTGAACCGGGCACGTGGTAGATTCTCTCGTAGATGTGACGGAAGACCGGAGTTCGACGGCAGATCCGGTTCGAAGGACCACTCTGTCGATAACAAAGGCGAGCTGTGGACGATGGTTGATGAACCTCTGTTCCAGTGGACCTGGTCAGGATGGGACCTTGCCGCTTTCAGCACACAATTCGGGATAATGTCTTTCACTCACGCACTAACTACTCTTCGTTTTGTTTAATAATTCACTAGTTTAAATTTTCAGTTCATTTTACGTTTGATTTAATTCATGCCATGTTCAAGTTCACTTTATTTCATGCAGTTCACTAATCTAATAATAATAACTAACTATTTTTAACTTCAATAATCTAGCAACACTTTTGACACTTCCATGTTTATACACTGGCCGGAGCAATCAAAGAGGTCCCATAGTCCAATCCAATTGCCTGCGTAGTAGTGCAATGTTGACAAAATTTTCTTTGTTTGCTGTGAGAACTGTCACAACATTGCTTTTGTTTGCTGTGAGAATCCAAATATAAACAGAATTGCTGCAAAGCAACCACTTCCTTGTTGGCCTGCCGTTGACCGAAAGCTCAATGACATCAAGCAAACATCGATACGTTTTCATTCTGAGGAAATTGACTTGTGTAAGATTGATTGTGTGTTGGTGTTCGTGGCAGTTTGCTTGGGGACCTCTATGACGTCTCCGAAGGCCTTTTATATCCGAGGGGTGATCGGAAATCCATTTTCCTCCATCTTTCCATTTCCGAAGGGTCGCCTGTCTCTTTGTTGTCATTCGCCGAAGTGTCGGAGTTGAGGGAATCGCCACAACGATTTGACGAAAAACGAAGCACAGATCGCAAGTCCAGATGAAGCACTTTCGTTATACACGAACAATTTTCATGAGCTGTCCGCAATTCGAATCAAAGTGTCCGGAATATGAGGCAAAAGTGAGGAAGCGTCCAGAATAAGAATCATGAAAAGGCAATCCATTTCAATTTATTTAAGATTATTCAAGTTGTGGAAGTGTATTCTTTACCCACCATTCGAAAATTAAAGTTTTCCGACACTCGCTAACGCTGAAAAATCATACAGAATGATTTATTTGGTATGATCTATGCTGAGTTATACTTCACTAAGGCCTTAAGTGTCCGTAATATGAATCAAAACGGTATCAACATTAACATTATTTGGAAGAATGCGCGCATTCCGGAGAAATGTCCTTTCTTCCATTTTTGCTACGTTTAGTGACAGTTTTGAAACCCTCATTTTTGGAAGGAAGTTGTGAATTCAGAGATCTACCATTTCTTTTGTTCGTGGTTGCAACCATGTTCAATGAACAAACGAAAGAAGAAGAGACCTTCTAAGAGGATTTTCTTATCCAAGATGGTGTCCAAGAAGGATTACCACCATCCATATGCACCTTACCATCTTTACCTTAAAAATAGTGTTATGTGAAATTTTCAGCTTTCTAGGTGGTGATTTAAAAATGGCCCAAATCCAATGTAGGTTATATGGAAATTACTATGGAGAAATTGAAAACTCATTCTTCAAACAAATAAAATGACGTGACCTTCTAAAAGGTGTTTTCCCAAGACGGTGTCCAAGAAGGATTGCCAATGCTAACTTAAGCTAACGGGTCCAACAAAAAATCGAAGGCACGGGTACAAACAAGCATCAAAAAGGGATCAATAGGTAAAAAAGTAACACTAAAAAGTACTGTTTTATTACTTTAAGTAGTTTTAAAAGCTCCGAGAGCAGACAGATTTTTTGTACGCACAGCACGAGGGTATAATGCGGCCTATCTTGCTAACTGATTACTTGTATTCCGCAACCGTCCTACATTGAAACCGCTTTGATAAAGTACGCCCTACATGGCGGGATCACTGTAGCTTTTTTTCGATTCTTAGTTCAGTCATAACATACATCATCATTCGACGCCGGGCTTCTGGCTAACTCACTGGTGTTTGCTTTTCTCTCTCCTCCGTGTAACAATGGGTCTGGCTATGTGGTGTTTGGACACAGAGAGGCTGGAAAATAAAAACTAGCGTTTGCTCAAATTATCACGGCGATTATCGGTCCCTGCCCATCTCTTCTGGATCGCAGAAGCAACAGCAGTTAGCAGGCATGAATGGCCAGTTGATTGAATTTGATGAGCCCAATCGATTGCTCGATGGCAATTAAGATTCGATAGAGACCCATGAGATTTGAATTCAACAGCGCTTGAGGAAGGAAATTTTTCTGCAAACTTCTGACTGATTGGATAATTGGGAAGTGTGAGTGAAGCTCGCCGCGCAGCTGCTCTCGGCGATGATGATGATCGGCTTCCCCCTCCTCGTGTGGGACATTCTTTAGCTTCTGGCTGAATTTGGGAATATGACTCGCTTCAGGCTCTGCATGACTGACCTCTTCATGATAATTGGTTACTTGGTGGATGCGGAATGAGGTGTGAGCTTAACTTGTTAACACTATGATTTTGTAGCAATGCCATCCAACTGATTTATAATCGTCTCACCGGAGGATGCGGACAATTTACGGATTTTTAAATAAAGAAGAACGTTCTATGATTGACAAGAACACTATCGCAATAAGATGATAATTCAATAGCCATTTCTGTGAATTAGTAATATTTCCAATTATAACCAAAGTGGGGACGAACACTTTTTTGACTTTCTTATTCCTTTATTAGTATCATTCCAAACATTAGATTAATTCTTTACATTGAGGTGTATTGTATTAGGCACAAGCTGACCTAAGCTACTGTATTTGAAAGGATAGTAGGTACCGTTTTTAAGACTTTGACGGGCTGTCACGTTTTTTTTATGAAAAATATTAAATTTGTGCATTATTTTATTAAAAAATGGGTATCATAGGTTTTGACATAATTATGAAACTGAAAACACATATATCTATATGAACGCTTGTATAAAAGACTACCTCAGTAATTTTCGATTAACTTTCAAGTTATTATTCATATGTAGATATCTTCTTAAATATAAGCAAGACCGGTGACCCAAAGACAACTATTTCTGCTTGCTGACAAATCATCATTTCCTACTCCTAACTGTCTGTCATTCTTGTTGAATGTTCTTGAACTACTATTATTGGATTTTCAACGCGTCAAACCATGACAAATTCAATAATAAATCCATCATCTTTGTATCACCTTGTGCATTTTTTTTCTGATTTCTATTTGCTCAAGTTTTCAAGCAATCACTTGAGGCACTCCCCTTGTTTTCCAAGCGCTGTCAAATGATGATTTTTATTCCCCATGAACTCAACTGTAGTACCCATTCCTTCTCCATTGACTATTTTAAACGTATTTTAACTGGGAGAACTGTTTCTGTAATTGATGACGTACTTCCACCCTTCTAGTACAGTCAAGATATGATTTTATTATATTGGGGCGCAAACACATATAGTTGTACCTTTGAAATCTATACATACTAAAATAAAGTTGCCTAGTTTGTTTTAATATGAAACATTTATATGTAAGCTCTTATAAACCACGACAATAAAATTTATCAAAAGCTGTCATGTTCCAACGTTCAAGACTGAGGAAAAGCAGTATCACTGAAAAATTCATTAACAAAAACAGTATCGTCAAAAAATCGTTTCAAATATTGCAGTGCGTTGCGTAATTTTAGAATGACCCCAAATCTAACCCATTCTTCTAGCAGTGGTAACAGCGATTGACACTGCAGAATATATTGCTAGGGATCACCTCTCATCGCTGTTAGAGCTGTTCGCTTGAATAACTGCACGTAGGAGATTACATCTCTCGTCACCCTGGCATAAATACGCAGATTGGAACGTGAGGGAAAGTGAATTGTTCGCCCTGATGGCTGGCTGAAGTGAATAGCATCAGGTCGGTACTTACCAGTAGTAGCAGCAGCGCGGAGCCGTCGCACTTCAGAGCATCATTATGCACTGCGGGTGGCAAACTCACGTTATGATTTGATTTGGATTTATGATGCGTACACAGTGCGAATCTACTACTGGTTTTATTTCAGACATGGAGGGATCTTGGTTTTCTCCAATGTAGGTTGCAATGGGACCTTCCTTAGCCGTGTGGTTAGAGTCCGCGACTACAAAGCAGAGTCATGCTGAAGGTGTCTGGGTTCGATTCCCGGTCGGTCCAGGATCTTTTCGTAATGGAAATTTCCTTGACTTCCCTGGGCATACAGAGTATCATCGTACTTCCCACATGATATGCGAATGCGAAAAGGGAAGAAAGCTCTCAGTTAATAACTGTGGAAGTCCCAATAAGAACACTGAGCTGAAGCAGGCTCTGTCCCCGTTGGGACATAATACCAAAAAGAAGAAGAAGAAGAAGAATAAGAAGAAGAAGAAGAATAAGAAGAAGAAAAAAAGTTGAAGAAGGTTAACTTAAACTACAGCCAACATTTTTTTTATGAATTTTGTTCCATATTAAATACTTATTAATAAAATTGTTAATAAAATCAATTAAAACCGTTATTGTTTGAGAAATTTTGGCAAAAAATCGAGTAAAGCAAAAATTCCTTCTAAGATTTCTTGCTCAATCAGTGCGCGTATGACCCACAATTTTTTCTGCTCTCGGAAGTTTTGAAAACTACCTTAACTAATAATACAGTACTTCTGAATGATACAAAACAGTATTTTTCAGTGCTGCTTTTCATATCAATTGATCCTATTACGATCCTTGTTTGGACCCGTGCCTTCGATTTTTCGTTGAACCCGTTGGCGAAAGCTAGCAGTGGTAATCCTTCTTGGACACCGTCTTGGAAAAAAAAACCTTTTAGAAGATCTCGTCTTCTTTCGTTTATTCACTAAACATGGTTGCAATCACAAATAAAAGAAAGGGTGAATCTCTGAATTCACAACTTCCTTCCAAAAAAGTGGGATTTAAAACTGTCACTTAACGTGGCAAGAATGCAAGAAAGGACGTTTCTCCGGAATGCGAACTTTCTTCCGAGGGTAAAATGGTTAATGCAGATAATAGCATCGAAATGAGCGATCAGTGCGATGCCTTACACAAATTTTCCGAACACCAAATCGAAGCAGCCTCTAGCCCAGGCTCTTTGATTTAAGTGAGGAGGCAAAGAGTGCCGCCTATCGTGGTCAGTTGTTTCGAATTTGGGGGATTTAGGCAGGGGATCTTCAACTCCATTAGGGGAATCAAGGTTTCGCAAAGAAAGGCGACTGCCACGTTTTGGCGAAAACTCTTAAAGATTGCGAACTTCTTCTCAAACATCTTTAAGAGTAGAAAGTTGTCGTGAAAGGTCTCTCAAGTGACTATAAGTCACCTGAAGAGATCAAAACTGGAATAAATGATTTCCTTGAATTTTCCCCAGTCCAAGTAATCATTATGAAAAAGAGAACCTAATCTGGCATTGTTCGGAAAGGTCTTCCTCAAGATATATTTAGTCACTTAACCTAAAACGATTTAAATAAACTTAAAGCTTTAGGAACAATAAGGCTTATGTTCGATGTCCGTGTGACATGAGAACATTTCTTAAAACCTGGAGGAAATTTCCAGAACCCCACTCAGTGCCATCGGTGCCAAAAGTGGGGTCATGGAACAAAACATTGCCGCATGGATGCTAAATGCATGATTTGCGGGGGTTCTTCTCACGTTGAGGACGTCTGTTATGTGAAGGAAGATATCCAAAAGTTAGTATGCGCAAATTGTGAGGGCAAACATAGCATATCTTTTGGGATTGCCCATCGTCGAGGCTCGTATCAGGCAGAAGCTGGGCTGTTGAGAACCATGACCGGATTGCGACACTGACGAAACCAGTCTTCTCACTGTAAGTAGGCGAAGCTATATTTCATGTGCTCACTCCGTCAGGTCGCATTGACGGGGCTCGCATGAGAGCAATTGTAAAGTTATTTGGCTTTTAAAATTTCTATCTCATTTGGGAGAATTTCTTGAAGCAAATGTGTTTGATAAGTAAAGTGGATATCCTTTCATGACTCTAGCGGAATAAATAACAATCATATTAGATAATGAAATAAAAATTGTTTTGCTTACAATTCCGTCATAAGCCATTGCGACGGAAAATTGAAGGAAAATTTAAAGAAAGCTTCTGTCATCGGACGGCGAGACCGATGACAGTGAGAGAAACATCTATATGAATGTCGCGTGAAACTCTCTTTTTACATTGACGCTTTTTACCACTCGACAGAAGAACGGTAATGTTTTTCGTTCCCGGAATTCACCAGAATTCAACAGAAAATGTACCTATTGCTAATGAGATGTATCCCTCTGATTTTGATTTTTTTCACTGAACAATTGAATCAAATGATTGTTGTAATGTTTACAACCAGAGGCGCGTCCTCGTTCGGAACCAAGGGTAGGACAAACGTTAACAAATATTTTGTGTGCACTTAGTAAATTTAACCCTGGAATGGATACTAAAAGTACTATATTTGAAATACTATATTTGAGGGGCTCCAATGCAAAGGGATGTAAGTTATATTTTGGTCGGTTTTGAGTAAAGTTGAGGAAATTCTGCTGTTTCCAAATGTTCTAACGATATTTTCAGGTGATTTTTCCGTTCAACCGAAAAAAACATTATTCTAAGAGGACGGGTCCGTTTATTCGACTTCCATATATTTTCTACGGATGTTGAAAAACTTTTACCGTTTTACAACTACACGTCTTCTCAGTGAGAATCGAACTCACGACTCCCTGATCTCTAGTTAGGGCGCGTTACCCCTACGCCATGAGAGGACTCAAGAACGCAGAAGTTAACCTGAATTCGATTTCGATTTTTCATTCGCAAAGTATATATAATGTTTAGCTTTTCGGTAGTTGTTAAACTTTCACTCGGCTGGTTAGCCGTAAACCACGATTCATAATTAAAAACAAGTATTTATCGAGCAACGGACTCATGTTCCGTAACCGGTCGTTTAAGAACGTCGGGACCCATTGGAAGCCCACACAATAGCACATTTGCTGGCTAGTGTAGTGTGCTATTTCAATACCTAAAAAATAATGCGCTCTCGGGCTAGGCATTGGATATGAATAGGAAGCGTTGTGTTTGGATGGGCATCTAATTCTTCCGAAAGAGGTGCACTTTGCGAAAAAGGACCACGTGATTATGAGCTGAAATCGAATTCAGGTTAACTTCCGCGTTCATGAGTCCTCTCATGGCATAGGAGTGACGCGCCCTAACTAGAGATCAGGGAGTCGTGAGTTCGATTCTCACTGAGAAGACGTGTAACTTTTTTGCAAAACTTCACATCAATTTGTCCATTTAATCCAATTGCAAAGTATATGTAATGTTTAGCTTTTCGGTAGTTGTTAAAGCTTTGATAGATTACATCAAGAGTGATCGCACTATCTGAAATTGCTAGCACCATCACACTCGTGCTGTGTATATCAGGATGCGACTGGCAGCATCCAAAGATTCTCCAATAATCTTCTGATAATTCCCCATTGATGTTCCAGAAACGTTTTTTAAACTACTTCCAGGAATGCTCACGGCAATTTGTCCCACAACATATACAAGGTTAGTCGTAGATATTTTTAAGAAACCATTCTTCTTCTTCTTCTTGATCAAGTTTGTATGTATACATATGATTAATAGCTCAATTTATTTCTTCAAGCTTTCTACTGGTCTTGTTTTTTTCTTGTTGAATCGTGGGTAGGACGATCCTTTGACTGTCCTACCCAGGTGTTTTTGTGCGTAGTACATATTCTACCTGTCCTACCCACTTTCCGCGCCACTGCACATTAGTTCGAAGGCTGTCAAAACCTCAAAAATGAAAGTTGTTAATTCCGAATGGTTATATTTTTCTCGACTTCCTCAACGTATTGGTGGTTTAAATTCAAAGTTTGAAGCAGATTCATTAAATTTTGAATTTTATACAACTCTTTGAGTGGACTGCGGACATGATTTCTCAAGAATATTTATATTTGTGATCCATAATTCAGCAGCTATTTACAAATTCAAAGAGAGCTCTAACCGCAATGGTATCTTTAGAGAAGTTGTTTGTAGATACATAAGGCACACCTGAGTTGAATAAAATTTTTCATTGAATTTATACAAAGTAAATTAATTCAAAAATGTCATCAAAAACCATAATATTTTTGATAAAGGTACCCTAAGCAGTGCCGGATTTGGGCTTCGGGGGGCCCGGTTCAGATCTCATAAAGGGGGCCCGTAAATTCAAAATTCAGCACGTTTCGAGATCCCACAATTTAAAGTATTGAATTTGAGTTTTGAATGAGATGTTCGGTCCAAGCCCCAAATGCAAAGGGGCGTACGTGACATTTTAATCGGTTATTAGCAATATACATTGCAAAAATTTCGACTTTTTTCAAGCCTCCCAAAGGTTTTTAGATGATTATTCCGTCCAATGGCAAACATTTGATAATTTGAACAAGATTGGTCAGGTTTTTTGGCTTCTATATAATATGTATGGAGTGAAAAATTGCTAAGTAACTTCAAGGTCGTTTTTCATAGCTTTCAACCCCTTTATGTAGAATATTGCATCATGTCACTCTTCTATTTTTTTAGTTTAGTCAAAAGGAACAACATAACTAGTTGATGTAATGACAAACACGTTTTTCTAAATTGTATATATAATGATCCTTTGTCATTGAAATTTTAAAACACGAACAAAGGTAGTAACAAGAATTCAACAATTTTGACTAAGACAGGGTAATGCTACTTTGCCACTTTCAAAAAAACGCCCTTCTCTTCTCCAGGCACTAGGGGAAAAGCACCAATTTTCGACCCTGTGCTAATTTTCGACCCATTCATACGATTTTGGCCTACTTTGCATGAAATTCCGAAAATTGGCACAGAATTCTTGTAGGTCGAAAATTAGTGCTTTTCCCCTACATATCCAGGTGAGTCTCTGGCATTCATCATTATCGCAACATCGAAAGTTTCAAGAAGCTAAACGAACCGATTATCCATTATGAAACCTACAAGTAAGTTGTTGTGTACATTTTATATGGAACTTATAGATGGGCCAGTACAACTTCATCAACTACGGCATACAAAATAGAAAATAACTTAAAACCTAATTAGTGCGCATCGTACCTTCGTGCTGTGCGTACACGAATTCTCTCTGCTCTTGGAAGTTTTCTTAAAAACTACCTAAAGCAATAAAACAGTACTTTTCAGTGCTACAAAAACAGTACTTTTCAGTGCTAAAATTCAAAACGGTACTTTTCAGTGCTACTAAAACAGTACTTTTCAGTACTATTTTTTCTACTATTGATCCCTTTACGATCCTTGTTTGGACCCGTGCCTTCGATTTTTCGTTGGACCCGTTGGCGAAAGCTAGCGGTGGTAATCCTTCTTGGACACCGTCTTGGAAAAAAACCTTTCGAAGGTCACGTCTTCTTTCGTTCATTAATTGAACATGGTATCAACAACAAACAAAAGGAAGGGTGAATCTCTGAATTCACTACTTCCTTCCAAAAAAGTGGGTTTTAAAACTGTCACTACACGTGGCAAGAATGGAAGAAAGGTCGTTTCCCCGGAATGCGAACTTTCTTCCAAGGGTGAAATTAATAATTGTATCGAAATGAGCAATCAGTTCGATGCTCTAGACAAATTTTCCGAACACCAAATCGAAGCAGCCTCTAGCCCAGGCTCTTTGATTCAAGTGAGGAAGCAAAGAGTGCCGCCTATCGTGGTCAGTTGTTCCGAATTTGCGGGATTTAGGCAGGAAATCTTGAACTCCATTAGGGGAATCAAGGTTTCCTTCCAAATCGCAAAGAAAGGAGACTGTCGCGTTTTGCCGGAAACTATTAAAGATCGTGAACTTCTTCTCAGACATCTTGAAGAGAAGAAGCACAAATTTTTTACTTATGACGACAAAACTGAACGTTTGTTCAAAGTTGTCTTGAAAGGTCTCTCAAGTGACTATAAGTCACCTGAAGAGATCAAAAATGGAATAAATGATTTACTTGGATTTTCCCCAGTCCAAGTAATCATTATGAAAAAGAGAACCCAATCTGGCATTGTTCGGAAAGGGCTTTCTCAAGAATTTTATTTAATTCACTTTAACAAAAAAGAACTAAATAATATTATAGCTTTAGAAAAAGCAAAACTTTTGTTTGATGTCCGTGTGACATGGGAACATTTCCAGAAACCTGGAGGAAATTACCAGAACCCCACTCAGTGCCGTCGGTGCCAAAAGTGGGGTCATGGTACAAAAAATTGTCGCATGGATGCTAAATGCATGATTTGCGGAGGTTCTTCTCACGCCAAAGACGTCTGTCCAGTGAAGGAAGATACCACCAAATTCATATGCTGTAATTGCGGGGCTAACCATAAGTCCAATTTTTGGAATTGTCCTTCACGCAAAAGGGTCATTGAGGCTCGTGCCAGACAGATGAAAGATAATATCCGTTACGATAACGGTCGTTTCCGGAATTTGCCTGGTAGAGTATCGAACAATGCTCATTTTTCAGTTAACGATCGCTTGATCATGAATCATACCCATCAAGAAGATCATAATCATGTTCATTCACAAACTAATTTTAATCCGTCGGGTAGCCGTTCGAATCTTTCAATTTCGAATGTATCTACCCACGGTAAATCCTTTGCCGATATTGTAGCAGGAAATTTGAACTCCTCCCCTGTTCGATCCATGGGTACCCATTCCACTTGTTTCAAATCAAATGGAAAAAATCCTACCGCCACAGGTAATTCCGTTTCTTCGTCTACCGGAAATTCTAATGGGAAATCACATGACATGTCTGCCTCTGATTTTAATTTTCTAACTGAACAATTGAATCTAATGATTGATGCAATGTTCAAAGCCACCGCTATGACTGAAGCAGTCCAAGTAGGTGTAAAATTCACAAATCAAATTGTCATTGGATTATGTTTTTCTAATGGATCCAAATAATAATTTAAATATTTTAAATTGGAATGCTCGTTCTCTGAATGGTAAAGAGGACGAGCTGTTTAATTTTCTTACGGTTAATAACGTGCATATAGCAGTTATTACCGAAACGTATTTAAAACCTGGATCTAAACTCAAAAGAGATCCTAACTTTTTTGTTTATCGTAATGATCGCCTTGATGGGGCATGTGGGGGAGTTGCAATCATCATTCATAGGCGTATAAAACATCAACTGTTTTCATCATTTGAAACTAAAGTTTTTGAAACTTTAGGTGTTTCTGTTGAAACACAGTTTGGTAAATATACTTTCATAGCTGCCTATTTGCCTTTTCAATGCTCTGGACAGCAAGTTAATTTGCTCCAAACTGACTTGCGTAAATTGACTCGCAATAAGTCAAAATATTTTGTCATTGGTGACTTTAATGCCAAACATCGGTCATGGAATAATTCTCAAAGTAATTCCAACGGCAGAATTTTATTTGATGAGTGCTCTTCAGGATATTTCTCAATTCAATACCCTGATAGCCCTACATGCTTTTCCTCTTCTAGAAATCCATCTACGATTGACTTGGTCTTAACCGACTCTAGTCATCTTTGTAGCCAATTAGTTACTCATGCTGATTTTGATTCTGATCATGTCCCTGTTACATTTCAAATATCCCAAGAAGCGATTCTCAATCCTATCAGCTCCACTTTCAATTATTTACGAGCCGACTGGAATATATATGAAACGTATGTTGACTCTAATCTTGATGTTAACATTTCTTTAGAAACTAAACTTGATATTGACAATGCTCTTGAAACTTTAACAAATTCCATTGTTGAAGCCCGGAGCATTGCAATTCCAAAATGTGAAGTAAAATTTGAATCCGTGATTATAGACGATGATCTTAAACTCTTGATCCGTCTTAAAAACGTGAGGAGAAAACAATTTCAACGCACTCGCGATCCTGCTATGAAAATTATATGGCAGGATTTGCAGAAAGAAATCAAGAAACGTTTTGCTCAATTAAGAAACAAAAATTTTGAAAATAAAATTTCTCAATTGGACCCTGGCTCTAAGCCCTTTTGGAAATTATCTAAAATCTTGAAAAAATCTCAGAAGCCAATACCGGCATTGAAAGAGGAAAACAAATTATTACTAACTAATTGCGAAAAAGCTCAAAAACTTGCTATGCAGTTTGAAAGTGCGCACAATTTTAATTTAGGACTTACTAGTCCAATTGAAAATGAAGTTACTCAGGAGTTCGAAAATATTCTCAATCAAGAGAACGTTTTCGAAAATGCCTGGGAGACTGATTTGGAAGAAGTGAGAACTATTATTAATAAATTCAAAAACATGAAAGCTCCTGGCGATGATGGAATTTTCTACATCCTCATCAAGAAACTTCCAGAAAGTAGCTTATCATTTTTAGTTGATATATTTAACAAATGTTTTCAATTAGCATATTTTCCTGACAAATGGAAAAATGCTAAGGTTGTTCCAATTTTAAAACCAGACAAAAATCCTGCAGAAGCTTCTAGCTATCGTCCAATCAGTTTGCTTTCCTCCATCAGTAAACTTTTTGAAAAGGTTATTTTGAACAGAATGATGGCCCACATCAACGAAAATTCAATTTTTGCCAATGAACAGTTCGGATTCCGCCATGGACATTCGACCACTCATCAACTTTTACGTGTAACAAATTTGATCCGTTCCAACAAATCTGAAGGCTATTCTACTGGTCTTGCTCTTCTAGACATAGAAAAAGCATTCGACAGTGTTTGGCATGAAGGTTTGACTGTAAAATTGAAAAACTTTAATTTTCCAACATACATTGTTAGAATAATTCAAAGCTATCTGTCAAATCGTACACTTCAGGTTAATTATCAGAACTCCAGATCTGAAAGACTTCCTGTAAGAGCTGGTGTTCCTCAAGGCAGCATTTTGGGACCAATATTATACAATATTTTCACATCTGACTTACCAGAGTTACCTCAGGGATGTCAAAAATCTTTGTTTGCGGATGACACAGGCCTCTCCGCCAAAGGACGAAGCCTGCGTGTCATCTGTAGTCGATTGCAAAAAAGTTTGGATATTTTTTCTTCATACTTGCAAAAATGGAAGATTTCTCCTAATGCTTCCAAAACTCAACTAATAATATTCCCACATAAACCAAAAGCTCTTTATTTGAAACCTTCAAGTAGACATGTTGTCACGATGAGAGGGGTTCCAATAAATTGGTCAGATGAAGTTAAGTATCTAGGGCTCATGCTAGATAAAAATTTAACTTTCAAAAATCACATTGAGGGCATTCAAGCCAAATGTAATAAATATGTAAAATGTCTCTATCCCCTTATTAATAGAAAATCAAAACTTTGTCTTAAGAACAAGCTGTTGATATTCAAACAAATTTTCAGGCCAGCCATGTTGTATGCTGTACCAATATGGACTAGCTGTTGTAATACCAGGAAGAAAGCTCTGCAGAGAATTCAAAATAAAATTTTGAAAATGATTCTGAGACTTCCTCCCTGGTATAGTACCAATGAGTTACATAGAATATCCAATGTTGAAACATTGGAACAAATGTCAAATAAAATAATAAATAATTTCAGGCAAAAATCGTTACAATCTTCTATTGCCACGATTAATGCGTTATATGTTTAGGTTAAGTTAGGTTAAGTATATTAAAAGCGTTTTTTTTTCTCTTATAAGCAGGTGAAATCAACTCACCTGTAAAAAATCTGAACTGCTACGGCAAATGAAATGTAGTATATTATTGTTAACAAAATGTTAATAAAATATTAAATTTGTTTTACCAAATTAGGATGATAGTGTTGTCTTATTACACAGAACACCTAGATATAAGAAATGAATGTAATGTTTAGAATGATACTAATAAAGAATTAAAAAAAAAAAAAAAAAAAAAAAACTTAAAACCTAATTATCGCGTCACAAAATAATTTCCATTGCACTTGAAGTTTCTTAAAGCATTGCAAATAAGTTTAAATTGTAGAGTTCGAATAGGAAAACAATAAAATTTTTGAATTAACGTTCAACGCTCCATCATTATAATCATCGCCATCATCGAAACTTCAGACTCAGTTTTTCTGTTCAAATCTAAAAATTATTCGATGAAAATGTATTAACTGTGTTTCGGTTGGAGCAAAAAAATAAAGTGAACACATTTTTCTGTGAATTTTCTTGGTTTTTAACGAAAAAACAGCTTTTGAAAATTCCGAAATCAATGACGGATCTTGCCCGCTTAAGCAGTACTTTACAGGGTTGGCTGTATCCTTAAGATCCTGTAATCACGTTAAGTGTAAAAATGGTTCAGCGCATTTTGCAGGCAATAAAAAATAAATCATGAGATTTTGTAAAATATTAAAAATAATATATGACTTAACGAAACTGTGAGATTCATATATCAGGGAAAGAAAAAAAATCTACTCAAATATTCTAATGTTGACTTCACCGTTAGAACTATGTGCCCAAAGAGAAAATATTAAAAAATATTCTAAAACATTTTTTGTTTTGTTTTTTTTTTTGGTTCCTCGGGGGGCCCGGGGCATTTGCCCCCTCGGCACCCCCCCAAATCCGGGCCTGACCCTAAGACATTAGTAGCCCATGAATACCCGCGATGAGAATAAGTCTCTTGTTTTATTTTCGACTTTTGCAGTCAGCTATTTTTACTGTTAGGGGAAAGGTATTCAATATCGGCAGATAGAGATATGTTTGCCAAATTAAGTGTAATTGTGGTAACATTGTGCTAAAAGATTATGTAGCCGGCGGGACTTGAACCCACAATTTCCATTCTGTACACGGACGCATTACCAATTGTACTACAGCTACGCTACGGTAAACTGAAGTATTTGGCTAATGACCTTTGTAGCATCCCCAAGCCCCACAATCTTGCTAGTCCAATATACCACACTTATCCCTCACCATATCTCTATCTGCCGGCATTGAATACAGTCGGTGTGAGAAAACGCAACACTATTGTACCTACATCCCCATACGGATACGGATGTATCACAGCCGTTGTTGGTCAGTGTGTACGGCAGCAACCACGTACCTATTCCTCAGCCGAATCGACAACCCGTGCGATCATATGGGAATGTAGGTACAATAGTGTTGCGTTTTCTCACACCGACTGTATTCAATGCCGGCAGATAGAGATATGGTGAGGGATAAGTGTGGTATATTGGACTAGCAAGATTGTGGGGCTTGGGGATGCTACAAAGGTCATTAGCCAAATACTTCAGTTTACCGTAGCGTAGCTGTAGTATAATTGGTAATGCGTCCGTGTACAGAATGGAAATTGTGGGTTCAAGTCCCGCCGGCTACATAATCTTTTAGCACAATGTTACCACAATTACACTTAATTTGGCAAACATATCTCTATCTGCCGATATTGAATACCTTTCCCCTAACAGATGAGAATAAGTTCATTCGAAAGCTTCGAATGACCACTTTTAAGGCGTTTGAATGTGTACGGAGTGCAATTCTAATTGAATAATAATCCTGTGATACGCTAGTACGTGCATTGCAATCGTAGTAGCCTTGAATGGCATCTCGAGCAGGAACAAATAATTCGCACCTATCTTCTTTTTTTAGTTTCTTCTACTTCTTCTTCTTCTTCTTCTTCTTTCGGGCGTTACGTCTCAACTGCGACAAAGCCTGATTCTTAGCTAATTTGCACTTCTGCTGATATTAACTGAGCGTCTTTTTGCCGATTGATCATTTTTGCACTTGTACATCATGTGGCAGGTACGATTGCGAAATTCAAGTAATGCCTGATATGCTGTGAAAATTTCATTTAAATCGATCAATGAAATGTGAAATTTTCAGCTTTCTAGGTGGTGATTTAAAAATGGCCCAAAGCCAATGTAGGTTTATATGGAAAATTACTATGGAGAAATTGAAAACTCATTCTTCAAACAAATAAAATGACGTGACCTTCTAAAGGTGTTTTCCCAAGACGGTGTCCAAGAAGGATTGCCAATGCTAACTTAAGCTAACGGGTCCAACAAAAAATCGAAGGCACGGGTACAAAAAAGCATCAAAAAGGGATCAATAGGTAAAAAAGTAACACTAAAAAGTACTGTTTTATTACTTTAAGTAGTTTTAAAAGCTCCGAGAGCAGACAGATTTTTTGTACGCACAGCACGAGGGTATAATGCGGCCTATCTTGCTAACTGATTACTTGTATTCCGCAACCGTCCTACATTGAAACCGCTTTGATAAAGTACGCCCTACATGGCGGGATCACTGTAGCTTTTTTTCGATTCTTAGTTCAGTCATAACATACATCATCATTCGACGCCGGGCTTCTGGCTAACTCACTGGTGTTTGCTTTTCTCTCTCCTCCGTGTAACAATAGGTCTGGCTATGTGGTGTTTGGACACAGAGAGGCTGGAAAATAAAAACTAGCGTTTGCTCAAATTATCACGGCGATTATCGGTCCCTGCCCATCTCTTCTGGATCGCAGAAGCAACAGCAGTTAGCAGGCATGAATGGCCGGTTGATTGAATTTGATGAGCCCAATCGATTGCTCGATGGCAATTAAGATTCGATAGAGACCCATGAGATTTGAATTCAACAGCGCTTGAGGAAGGAAATTTTTCTGCAAACTTCTGACTGATTGGATAATTGGGAAGTGTGAGTGAAGCTCGCCGCGCAGCTGCTCTCGGCGATGATGATGATCGGCTTCCCCCTCCTCGTGTGGGACATTCTTTAGCTTCTGGCTGAATTTGGGAGATGACTCGCTTCAGACTCTGCATGACTAACCTCTTCATGATAATTGGTTACTTGGTGGATGCGGAATGAGGTGTGAGCTTAACTTGTTAACAATATGATTTTGTAGCAATGCCATCCAACTGATTTATAATCGTCTCACCGGAGGATGCGGACAATTTACGGATATTTAAATAAAGAAGAACGTTCTATGATTAACAAGAACACTATCGCAATAAGATGATAATTTAATAGCCATTTCTGTGAATTAGTAATATTTCCAATTATAACCAAAGTGGGGACGAACACTTGTTTGACTTTCTTATTCCTTTATTAGTATCATTCCAAACATTAGATTAATTCTTTACATTGAGGTGTATTGTATTAGGCACAAGCTGACCTAAGCTAATGTATTTGAAAGGACAGTAGGTACCGTTTTTAAGACTTTGACGGGCTGTCACGTTTTTTTATGAAAAATATTAAATTTGTGCATTATTTTATTAAAAAATGGGTATCATAGATTTTGACATAATTATGAAACTGAAAACACATATATCTATATGAACGCTTGTATAAAAGACTACCTCAGTAATTTTCGATTAACTTTCAAGTTATTATTCATATGTAGATATCTTCTTAAATATAAGCAAGACCGGTGACCCAAAGACAACTATTTCTGCTTGCTGACAAATCATCATTTCCTACTCCTAACTGTCTGTCATTCTTGTTGAATGTTCTTGAACTACTATTATTGGATTTTCAACGCGTCAGACCATGACAAATTCAATAATAAATCCATCATCTTTATATCACCTTGTGCATTTTTTTTTCTGATTTCTATTTGCTCAAGTTTTCGAGCAATCACTTGAGGCACTCCCCTTGTTTTCCAAGCGCTGTCAAATGATGATTTTTATTCCCCATGAACTCAACTGTTGTACCCATTCATTCTCCATTGACTATTTTAAACAAATTTTAACTAGGAGAACTGTTTCTGTAATTGATGACGTACTTCCACCCATCTAGTACAGTCAAGATATGATATTATTATATTGGGGCGCAAAACACATATTGTTCTACATTTGAAATCTATACATACTAAAATAAAGTTGCCTAGTTTGTTTTAATATGAAACATTTAAATGTAAGCTCTTATAAACCACGACAAAAAAATTTATCTAAAGCTGTCATGTTCCAACGTTCAAAACTGAGGAAAAGCAGTATCACTGAAAAATTCGTTAACAAAAACAGTATCGTCAAAAAATCGTTTCAAATATTGCAGTGCGTTGCGTAATTTTAGAATGACCCCAAATCTAACCCATCCTTCTAGCAGTGGTAACAGCGATTGACACTGCAGAATATATTGCTAGGGATCACCTCTCATCGCTCTTAGAGCTGTTCGCTTGAATAACTGCACGTAGGAGATTACATCTCTCATCACCCTGGCATAAATACGCAGATTGGAACGTGAGGGAAAGTGAATTGTTCGCCCTGATGGCTGGCTGAAGTGAATAACATCAGGTCGGTACTTACCAGTAGTAGCAGCAGCGCGGAGCCGTCGCACTTCAGAACATCATTATGCACTGCGGGTGGCAAACTCACGTTATGATTTGATTTGGATTTATGATGCGTACACAGTGCGAATCTACTACTGGTTTTATTACAGATATGGAAAACCAAGATCCGTGTTGTCCAATGTAGGTTGCAATGGGACCTTCCTTAGCCGTGTGGTTAGAGTCCGCGACTACAAAGCAGAGTAATGCTGAAGGTGTCTGGGTTCGATTCCCGGTGGATCCAGGATCTTTTCGTAATGGAAATTCTCTTGACTTCCCTGGGCATACAGAGTATCATCGTACTTCTCACATGATATGCGAATGCGAAAAGGGCAACATTGGCAAAGAAAGCTCTCAGTTAATAACTGTGGAAGTGCCAATAAGAACACTGAGCTGAAGCAGGCTCTGTCCCCGTGGGGACATAATGCCAAGAAGAAGAAGAAGAAGAAGAAGAAGAAGAAGAAGAAGAAGAAGAAGAAGAAGAAGGTTGAAGAAGGTTAACTTAAACTACAGCCAACACTTTTTTTATAAATTTTGTTCCATATTAAATACTGAAGAAGACTTAATAAAATTGTTAATAAAATCAATTAAAACCGTTATTGTTTGAGACATTTTGGCAAAAGTTCGAGTAAAGCAAACAATTCCTTCTAAGATTTCTTGCTCAATCAGTGCGCGTCATACCCCACAATTTTTTCTGCTCTCGGAAGTTTTGAAAACTACCTTAACTAATAATACAGTACTTCTGAATGATACAAAACAGTATCTTTCAGTGCTGCTTTTCATATGAATTGATCCTATTACGATCCTTGTTTGGACCCGTGCCTTCGATTTTTCGTTGGACCCGTGAGTGAAAGCTAGCTGTGGTAATCCTTCTTGGACACCGTCTTGGAAAAAAAAAAATCCTTTTAGAAGATCTCGTCTTCTTTCGTTTATTCACTAAACATGGTTGCAATCACAAATAAAAGGAAAGGTGAATCTCTGAATTCACAACTTCCTTCCAAAAAAGTGGGATTTAAAACATTTCTCCGGAATGCGAACTTTCTTCCAAGGGTAAAATGGTTAATGTAGATAATAGCATCGAAATGAGCGATCAGTGCGATGCCTTACACAAATTTTCCGAACACCAAATCGAAGCAGCCTCTAGCCCAGACTCTTTGATTCAAGTGAGGAGGCAAAGAGCAATGAGTTACAGAACAGGTGGCGCAGTTCCGCATAATAGTGTGTGTGACAACTGTATAAAGTTGAAAATGACATCTAACACCAATACATCGCTGATCTTGCCTACGTCACTATTTGTGTTTACAATTTAAAATCTCTTGACGCGAAAGCAAAAAGTGCGCGAGTTCGGAAGTTTTTCCACTTTTTCTCGTATAGTTTTAACAATTTCTGGTATATTTTGATAGAATTCCGCAGTGTGCAGTCAGTGCACAGTGGTCCAGGAATCAGTTTTACGCGGAAAGATGCATT
The DNA here is from genome assembly GCF_002204515.2 of Aedes aegypti. NCBI lineage: Eukaryota > Metazoa > Arthropoda > Insecta > Diptera > Culicidae > Aedes > Aedes aegypti. The sequence goes on from NC_035109.1 coordinate 239,793,091, forward strand.
TTGAGCTTTAGAATGAAACATTAGAGAAAAACGGTCTTCTACAAAGTTGTTTGTATTAGTTAAGCCCTTTGATTGGTGTTATTGAAAATTAGGGTGGACCACATTTTCATAGAAATTGTGTAACTAACTTTCTTATTTGTAGAAATTATATTATACATGCTTCAGCAAAGTTATAGACCATTCAATTTCAAGCAACTTTGTCAAAAAAAGTTTTTTTGTATCTCTTAAATTGACCGATTTAGAGCTTTTTTCCTGTAGTGACATAGGGTGGTCCGAACAAAACTGGTTTTCTGGCTCTAGAGTTTTCAATTCAAATTTCTCATCAAAGTGGTCTATGAAACACTTTTAGAGCTTTAAAAAATGCGTAATTTGGTGAGTGAAGAAACTCGCTATCACTTTTCGTTTAGGAGTTATTGTTATTTTTCTCTCAAAAACATGCCTTCTTTGATTGTGAATATCTCTGATTGGGGCAAACATAAAAAATATCTTTTGACGGCATTCAAAAGACAAAATAAAATTGTATATCATATCAAAAAATTACAGATGGGTTATTTTTGTAACTCTAATAAAATGCCTTGAAAAACAAAGGTTTTTAAGCAGAAAAACTTTAATAACTTTTGAACTAAAATAGATATCATCAATATTTTTGCATGAAAATTTGCGTTTTGTTAAGTTATTAAAGTCGTTCATAGACTGCCTTGACGAGAAATCTGAAATAATAAGGATAGGGCTCTAAAACTATTTTGAAGATTTTCATGGTATGTATTTCTTTATTATTTTGCATTTTGAGAATGAAAATGAAATTTTAGACAAATATGATCTTCTACAAAATTGTTTCTAAAAATGTAAGCTTTTATACTGTGTCATTTGAAACTAGGGTGGTCCACAATATCACACATATCATATAATCAACTTTTTTATTTGCAAAAATACTGGTATATGCTCTTATACGAAGCGGTAGAACTTGAAATTTTGATCAACTTTGCCAAAAAAAGTTTTTCTGTAGCTCTAAATTTGACCAATCTAGAGCATTTTTTCCTAATCATCGCAGGGTGGTCCAACAAAAATAAGTTTTTTGACTCTAGTTTTTTTAATATTATTTTCTCGTCAAAGTCGTCTATGAACGACTTTTAGAACTTAACAAAACGCAAATTTTTAAGCAAAAAGATTGTTGATATCTATTGTAGTTCAAAAGTTATTAAAGTTTTTGTGATAAAAAATGTTTGACTTTCAAGACGTTTTATTAGAGTTACAAAAATAACACATCTGTAAATTTTTGACACAAAATACAACTTTATTTTGCCTTTTGAACGCCGTCAAAAGATATTTTTTATGTTTGCCCCAATCAAAGAAATTTACAATCAAAGTAGGCATGTTTTTGGAAGAAAAACAACAATAACTCCTAAACGAAAGGTGATAGCAAGTTTCTTCACTCACCAAATTACGCTTTTTTTAAAGCTCTAAAAGTGTTTCATAGACTACTTTGATGAGCAACTTGAATTGAAAACTCTAGAGCCAGAAAACCAGTTTTGTTCGGACCACCCTATGTCACCGTAGGAAAAAAAGCTCTAAATCGGTCAATTTAAGAGATACAAAAAAACTTTTTTTGGCAAAGTTGCTTGAAATTGAATGGTCTACAACTTTGCTGAAGCATGTATAATATAATTTCTACAAATAAGAAAGTTAGTTTAATCATTTCTGTGAAAATGTGGTCCACCCTAATTTTCAATAAAACCAAACAAAGGGCTCAACTAATACAAACAACTTTGTAGAAGACCGTTTTTTGTCTAATGTTTCATTCTAAAGCTCAGAATGCATCTTTCCGCGTAAAACTGATTCCTGGACCATAGTGCAGTGTGTGCAAGATAACGACACAGGAATTGAAGAACAGTGATATTTGCATAAGTTTTCACACTTTCCCCAAAGAACCTAGCAAGCGATCGAAATGGGTGACATTTTGTGGGCTCATCAAAGATCCGGGTACATCGCTTTAGGGCCCATTCTCAAATTTCATAACGCTGAAAGGGGGTCGGTGGGTGTCCTTAAAATGTTACAGCTCATACAAAATTCGAAAAATATTCATACAAAATGCGTTACGAGGAGGTGGGTGGGTGTCAAAAAAGACCATTTTTGGCGTTATGAAATTTGTGAATAAACCCTTATGTATGCTCCCAGCATTTCACATCTGACGATTTTGTGTTCAATGCTTCGATCCGAAAATCGTTGACAGGTGCAGATCGAAATAGTCTGGTCCGAGGCGGTAAGATTTCTTTGTGCAGTACTAAGAAACGTAATGCCAATTACAGCTTTTCCCACCATTCGTACTCCGGAATCGTCATGCGTTGAGAGTAGAGGTCGTTCCCAACGTTATCAACGGGCGGAAGGAACTTGTGGCTAACCTTTTGCAAAATCACTGTTCACTGGAGGCGGAGAAATCGAAAAACGTTAATAGTTTAAAATGGGATGCGATGTTTCACCGTTCTAAAAGGAACAGAACATACGTGATTCCTACTCAAACATGGATGTTTTGTTAGAGGCGATTGAGCTGGCCAATCCCTCTACCGCAGGGCTGCCCAACGTACGGCCCGCGGGCCGCATCCGGCCCGCGACCTCATTTTGTGCGGCCCGCGGAGAGTTCGAAGATTCTTCTCTTATTTGGCCCGTTGAATATCTTACCTACCCGAAGTTAGAACGTACTAAGCCTATTTAATTTTCAATTTAGTTTTAACCTAATATTTCACCATAGTTATTATTTAATTTGTTTTGTTTTTTAACCTTCTTAGATATTTATGAATGATTCAAATTCTGAATCTCAATTTTGAGAGTTTCAATAATGTTTCTTCCATGAATTCCATTGACATTCAAAAACTGCAGCCTGAACAAAAATTAAGGACAAAAGGCTGAAGTTTCATACATAATTTCACTGAATCATAATGCCATATTCTCACAGAATCTTGGGAATAAAATTTATCAACATCTGGACGTAATTCACGCAGAATCCTTGACAGGAATATAAGGAAGGCAGGCTTTTTTACAAATTCTTGAATATGAGTTTTTAACCATTTTGGACACGATTTTCACGGATAACATTGACAAGACTCTCAAAGATTTTTTACCAGGATTCCATATTCAAGATTTTCAACGAATTCAATACACAATTCTTTAAAATCCTGGGCAAGATTGCAACATAACGCTATGTAAAATTTTGCCAGAACACAGAACGAATTTATAATAAAAATATGAGGTTTTGAAATACTTTTTAGCATTTTCAAAGATTTCTAGGTGACATTTCAAAATAATTATTGAGCAGTGAGATTCTGAAGGAGCAACAATTTCGTGAAAGCTTGATCAGGGTTTTATCACACTCCGGCTCATATTAAAAAAAATAGGTTGGATTCAGGATCCGGTGTACGATTTTTATAATCCTCGGCATTATTCTCGTCACAGGATCCAACATTTCTGGGGTAGATTCTTCTAAATATTCTGGACTAGATTATTATATAATTTTGAAAGGGACTCTCACAATGTCCACAAGAATACCTAGGAGCAATTATCTTTTTTTTTTCGATTTTTTCAGATGAAATTTACTCCATTCATTGATTTTTGTCAACCTTTATGGATATATTTGTGCGTTTAAAAATGTGCCCGCGACACTAAATTATTTCTGCGATTTGGCCCGCAGTTCAAAAAGGTTGGGCAGGCCTGCTCTACCGCTACGAAGTTCAGATGTTGATAGCCTGAACGATTCCGATTGGTCATAGTTCGTCAGTCATGATGGGCTCAATTCTACTCATGTCATGTTAGAGGAAGTGGTAAGATTGGTAATGCTGAGAACACTGCGAACGCTGATCAAACGCAAGCAAGATATAAAATCCAGCCAATGACAACCAAGTATGTATCTTATTGTTTCTGAGCATTGTTTCACCACAGTGTTATTCAATAACGTGTTAATCTATTCATCTGCCCAGAAACAACAAGCTACACACTTGGTTACTAATAGTTTTTACGGTGTCATCAAAAATTATGCATTAGTTATTTATACAGATGGAATATCCTATTTCGTGATAGGCAAACCTCAATTAAATGTATGGTTATTTTGAATATTTTTATGTCTATTGTGTTGAAATAGTCCAACGATAAATACAATAATCAAAAATCATCGAAGTTCGATGTTCGAATTAAATTTCATGGTATGCATCACATTTTTTTATGATACATTCAATTTGTTTCAAATATCCCATATCTACTCGTGCTTGCAACCAAATAGTGACGTCACCACTTTTTTGGTTACCAATACATATGCAAATCATGGTCTTCTTCACCTGTACTGTAGCTCATTGGGCAAAGAGTACCGCCTATCGTGGTCAGTTGTTCCGAATTTGTGGGAATTTATGCAGGAGATCTTCAACTCCATTAGGGGAATCAAGGTTTCGCAAAGAAAGGCGACTGCCACGTTTTGGCGGAAACTCTTAAATATTGCGAACTTCTTCTTCTTCACATATCTAGTTTCTAGAAGTGGCCAGGGGAACTCGGAATTATTCCTATGGCAGGAGTTATTCCGGTGGGTCACTGGGTCAAGTCGGGTAAATAAGGGCTATTTTTTGGGACATGCCAAGTTATCTCTATTTATTTGCAATGGCAATCAATTTAATTTGCAAAAATCATTAAGATCTGATATTCAACATAATAAATGAAACGTTTTTCATCGTTTAAAATATATTGGATGTGGCCATTCGGACGTAATGCCCGAAAGAACCGGCTATAGAATTGTTGGATACTAAACTGTTTCAATTTTCGAAAAGTAGAAATCAAACATAATTGTGCACTGAAATGCGTTTCCATAGGCTTGAAACAGATGTTCAGATACAAATTGGCCACTTTATTTATGACGCCTCAATCATGGGACCCGAAAATGGTCATTTGTAGGATTAATCAAATGCAATACTCATAGTTATCCAATTCAATCGTTTCTCAAAAGGTTTACACTGATGCAATTTTCTTAAAATTCCGTCATGTAGTGGCCACATTATAACCGATTCCAGAAATAATCCGTGACTTGTAATTTTCCTACCTCCAGGGGCACAAACGCACAGTACCTTTCTCAACCGACCTGACCCAGTGATCCACCGGAATAACTCTGACCTCAGGAATATTTCCGTATTCCTCTGTCCACTTCTAGAAACTGGATATGTGTGCTAGTATACTGACAAAAAATCATTTGAATCCATTAAGAATTCGCTGAGCGGTGAGGGTTTTTAGAATTTTTGCTTTCACTCAGGCCTATACGGGTTTAAAATAGTGGTTTTTACTCCATCTAACCGTTCCCGACCGTTGGCTAGTGGGTACTGACTCGAATTGCCTAGGCCTCTTCCTATTTCTTCGCGATTATACATATATTGCCGAATATTTCCTCACATAATTAAAGGTGTGTGATAATTGAGTGCGAATGAATTATTACATCCAAGGTTGTAGCAATAGGGTGACGTAACTCCCGAACACCGGACTCTAGTCAACTTTGTAGCCAACTGCTTACTCATGCTGATTTTTGATTCTGATCATGTCCCTGTTACATTTCAAATATCCCTTGAAGTGATTCCCAATCCAATCAGCTCCACTTTCCAAAATTTTAAAGCTGACTGGAATGTATATATGAAACATTTAAATATATTTAGTTATCTGGATATTAATATTTCTTTACCAATGAAACTTGATATTGACAATGCTCTTGAAACTTTAACAAATTCCATTGTTGGAGCCAGGGGAATTGCAATACCTAAATGTGAAGTAAAATTTGAATCCGTGATTATAGACGATGGTGATTATAAAACGAAGCCAAACTTTAAATTTTTAAGTGCACAAGACTGGAGAATCTGACTACAGTTCGCGTTGAAAATCAATCAAATTACTTGCTTGCTGGTGGTGACCAATGGGATAAATTTTCAACGCGGAGCGTTGTTTGGTTCTCAAGTCTTGTGCTCTTGAAAATTTGAGGTGTGGCTTCGTTCTATAATCACTTTAATCTCTTGATCCGTCATAAAAACGAGAGGAGAAGGCAATTTCAACGCACTCGCGATCCTGCTATGAAAATTATATGGCAGGATCTGCAGAAAGAAATGAAAAACGATTTTCACAATTAAGACACAAAAAAATTGGAAATAAAATTTCTCCATTGGACTTTGGCTCTGAGCCCTTTTGGAAATTATGTAAAGAACCTCAGAAGCCAATACCGGAATTGGCACTAACTAGTACAATTCTCAACAAACATTGTTAGAATAATCTAAAGTTATCTGTCAAATCTTACACTTCAGGTTAATTATCAGAACTCCAGGTCTGAAAAATTTCCTGTAAGAGTTGGTGTTCCTCAAGGCAACATTTTTGGGCCAATATCATACAACACTTTTACATCTGCACGGAGCCACAAATCAACCCAACTTTGACTTCTTTCGACTCAATTCGGCTCTTCCGTGGGATAACCCAAATTTGGGTTAACTGATATAAACCTATTATTAGGTTGTTTCCATTTGACAGCGGCAAAACAAACAACTCAGTGCAAAAAAAAAATCTACCCAGCGTTAACTTTCGAAGTCTCCATGATGGGTAAAAACAACTTGACGGTAGGTAAACTCGACAGAACCCAAATTTGGCTTATTCCATTGAACTTCGACGATGGGTCGGTGCATCTCTCTCTGTTTTTGACAACATTGCTGTTGCGAGAGAGGCAAAACAACCCAACCATGGGTAAAAACTAAATGCAGTTTACCCAAATTTGAGTGAAAAGAACTTTTTTTTTTGATAGTTTGATTTCTCCGTGTGACTTGCATGAGTTACCTTAGGGATGCCAAAAATGTTTGTTAGCGGATGACACAGTAGGGTGGGGCTTATTTCCAAAAATCTTCCGTATTCAGGATTTACAAAGTGGAAAATGATCATCGGTCCCAAAATAACATCCTGTGAAAAAATTAGATTTTTTGGTGAAGGTTTAGAGGTGGCGCAAAGGGCGTAAGTGCAATTTCCCCATTTTAGTGAACTCTGAAAACATTTGGTATGCTTTTCAGCTTGTTTCGGTGATTTTAGGACCCTTAAGGGCAAAACATCACCTCAAAATTGCGATATCTCCACTCCTTTAGATGATATTTGACGAAATATATTTATACATGCGATTTTTGGCCTTTGTATAGGTTACGCTGACTGATTACTATGAACCCGATTAAGCATATGAATAGTTGGGGAGGATTCCTATGTAAGTAGAATGGAATAAAGAGCAAAGAAGAACGAGATAAAGAACAAAGGACACAGAAGAATGTAAGGTGGGGTGAGTTAAACAAGGGAAGGTGTAACTGATGATATTATATTAGAATGAACTACGGAACCGTGAAAATATCTCGGTTGGATGTATGAGATGTGATTATATGCAAGTTTAACACAAAATTTTTATTTTAGAATGCCCGTTTGATATAACTCCAGCAATTGCTTTTATAATCTGAAAGAAAGTACAGAGGGCCTAAACCCATACAGGCTCAAAATCCGTACACTCCATACAAATAGAAGGAGTTTTATATGAAGTGGAAGGGTTTAGATTCATTTCATAGGTGTTCGGATTTTGATCCCGCCACGATATATCCTTATTAGGTAAATTCATAAACGATTTCTGCCTTCTAGCAGTAACACTCCTCTTAGAATTTCCACAGGAATTTCTGGATTATGATGCCATTTCAACAATTAATTGCGTTTGGGCTTCCAATACTTCACTTTTGCCACAACACCTTCAACATAACTTCGGACAAACGAAAATGCAGTTGAAGTTCAATACATCGTTCTACATCGGTATATGAAATCGATGTATATAAACAACAACAGAAGGAAAAAATCGATAGTCAAAATTCAAATTACTGCACGAGCTTCTATAGGGTGCAAGAGATAAAGCACTTCAGGTTGAAAACCTCTCGAATTAAAACAAAATTAAAGCTTCACAGTTCTGAAACATATTTTTTAGGAATTGCGACAGAACTACATGAAGAAATTTCTACAGGATGTCCTATGTATATATAAATGCTTATATAAATTTGT